>NC_092811.1:127009492-127350625 GCF_040954645.1 Diabrotica undecimpunctata
AACTGCCACATGAAAGTTAAAAAGTTATCCGATACTGTCGGTAGCCAACTGGATATCTTTTTTATGCTACACGAACACCTAACTGCAAGGGCAAGACGAGCGCTGTGATTTTTGATTAATTGCACACTGGTGGTTTCAGATCACGAGGACGATCTCCAACAAGATAGATCGACCAGATTACTGGAATATGTAAAAGAGATATGCATGAGTTAAAAGAAATGACCAAAGACAGAGATCTTTGTAGACGGACAATAAATATCACGATGACCACTACACTACTCTTCTGTATACCGTTCAATCCGGCTCTGGAAAAAGTAATACGTATGTTACAAATCACAACCATTGGTTCAATATATAATAAATCAGTGTAAATCCCTGCTTAAGCTTAACATATCAATATTGTTGGGAGAACAGGAAACGTTGTATGAGGGGCGTATGTAGTAATAAAAGAATCAACTACAAAAATGGCTTTAATAATAAACACTAACAAAACGAAGTATATGAAAAGAAGCACGCAACCACTAATGCTACGACCACTTGTTATAGAAAACGACGTCATCGAAGCAGTGGACGAATTTGTATACCTGGGAGCGCTTCTTAACGCTGAAAATACTACTACCGCAGAGATAAACCTTACTTACTTACTTACTTACTAGCCAACGCCCACCCTTGGCATGTTAGCTATTTGGTGGCGCGCTGACCAGTATAGACGAGCCGTTTCTCGTAGGCGATCTTCATCCTCCTCGGGTGGGTCTGTTTTCAGGGCTGGGCACTCTGGAAGGTGAGCAGCATCCATCTGGGGCTGATCACATAGTGGACAGTTGTCATTTTCGCGGACGCTGATGCGATGTAGATGGGAGGCCAGGTAGTCATGCCCCGTAGTTGTTCTGAACACGGCTACACTAATGGGTCTCGGCAAGTTGCGAGGGATTGGTGACTCTATTAGGTGGGCCCAAGATTTTCCAGCACCGGCTTGTATTTGCTGCTCTTTTATCTTCGCTTTGATTCCTCTTCTAATGGTGGACTTTGCTGATGTGTACGATTGGAAGCTAGGGGGCTGTGGAAGAGTAGTGCCTTCTTTTGCAAGTTCATCCGTTGCTTCATTTCCTTCAACTCCGACATGACTAGGGATCCATTGTAGAGTAATCAGCCACCCTTTTTCCATCAAGTTCGATAGTTGGACGCGGCAAGATATTGTTTTGACACAGTCGGTGTATCGATTTGTCGACAGGGCGAGGATTGCGGCTTGGCAGTCGATGAAAAAGGCAACTTTTTGGGGGGTGTTGGAAATTCTCAAGATTTTTTGCAGCTTCGTGTATAGCAGCAATTTCGCCGTCGTAGTTGGTGAGAGGGGCACCCACAGCTATAGAGCCTTTGAAGAACGTTGAGACGTATCCTGCTCCTGTTCTTCCCGAGTCCGGCATCGAGGATCCATCGCAGTATATGTGGATCCACTCATGTGCTGGGTACTTGGTGTGTATCGTCTCTAGGGCGGCTTTCCTTAGGGCAATGTCTGACGATAAGTGCTTCGGGACGTTATGGTTTTCAAGCAGTAATTCTGTGTTTGGTAGACAGCGGGCCAGTGTGGTTTGCGCTGGGAAGGGGGCGGCTTCCGACAGGACAATGTGGTATTTTTCCATGATTTGGTTTGCTACTGTAAGCGGAGTGGTTTGTGTTTTAAGACGTGAGGCTGCTTGTCTATATTCATCCCATTTTTGTGGAAGTATTCGTCTTTGCCTTTCCCAGAAGGTTAACCCGTGTTGCTCTCTGCGGCATTGTATTGGTTCAATACCGATCTGGGCTTCCATTGATGTAATCGGTGTTGATTTTGGAGCACCGGTGATGACGCGAAGGGCAGTGTCCTGGGCGACTTCAAGCTTGGAGGTGGTGTTTGTACTCGCAGTTATTGTAGCGTCACTCCCATATTCTAATATTGGCCGGACATAGGTTTTGTATGTTGCTACCAGGACATCTTGCGTGGCGCCCCACTTTGTTGCTGTGAGACGTTTGAGCAGTCGACATCTCTTTGTGGCTTTCTCTGCAATGTTGTCGATTTGAGGTTTCCACGTCATTTTCTTATCTATGTACACCCCCAAGTATTTTGTTACGTCCTGTCTTTCCAGATCAACTCCTTTATACGTCAGCTTGACAGCAGTCTGTTTTGTTGAAAGGCTAAGTACTTGATATACGGTTTTGGTTGTACTGACTGTTAGGCAGTTTTTATCCGCTCATTTTTCTAGATTTTTCAGAGCCTGGTTTATTACTCCCTCGAGAGCTCTCAGACTGCTACTTGATGCCCATATTAGGAGGTCATCAGCATACAGGAGGGCTTCCACACCAGGTGTCTTTCTAATCATTTCGAGCACATCGTTTATCATTAAATTGAACAATTGACAGCTGATGACAGCTCCTTGTGGCAGCCCTTGTCTTTGCAGTCTGAATTTGGAACAGTGGTTGTGAAATTTGACTCTCTGATACCTTTCCCCGAGAAAAGATTTTATCCAATTGAATAGTTTGCCGTCAACTCCGGACTTCGCTATCTTGTGTAACAGCAAACCTCTCCATACTGTGTCGTATGCAGCTTTGAGGTCTACTAGCACTGCTACTGTTGACATCTTACGGTGGAAAGCATCCTTGACTTTTTGGGCAAAATCGACTACATGGTCCATGGTGTTCCTGTGTTTCCTAAAGCCAGCTTGAGCGTCGTCAATCAGTTCAAGATGGGTTAAGGCTCGGTTTAGTCTGCCCAGAACCATTTTTTCGGCTACTTTGCATAAGGAGCTTGTGAGGGATATTGGCCGGTAGCTATCAGTCAGGCTCGAGTCTTTTCCTTTCTTTAAGGTGGGTATGACCTCACTCTTCCTCCACTGACTTGGGACTCTTGAATTCCATGTTAGGTTAATCAAATTCAGAATAGTGCCTTTGGCTGCGGCTCCCAGATATTTAAGCATTTCTGGGTACAACTCGTCAATCCCTGCTGCCTTTTTCGTTTTTGTGTCAGAGAGAGCCGCTTCCAGCTCCAACATCGAGAAATCTTCTGAACAGATGTCGTTTATACTTTTGCTCATCCGCCGGGGAAGGGGATAACGCAATAGTCTTGCTCTCTCCCTCTTATTTATTTTAATATTACTCACTTTAGTGTAGTGCTTACAGAGTTCGTTTGCTATATCGGCATGTGTAGTGAGTTCTCTAGCCATGCCTCTCATTGGCATTTGCTGTTGCTAGCCGCAGAGATAAACCGCAGAGATTGTACAGCCAACAGATGCTATTTTGAGCTCAATCTCCTACTTAAATTAACAATTATATCGAGAAATACAAAAATTAATCTCTAGAAAACAATAATACGCCCAGTCCTAACATATGGTTGAGAGACTGGACTCTAACAAAAAGTAATGAAAACATGTTAAAGTGTTTGGAAAAAAAGTACTAAGGCGAATCTATGAAGCAGCGAATGACAATGGAGTATGGAGAGACGATACAACTTCAAACTTTATAGAATATACCAGGAACCAGATATTGTTAAACATATTAAGATAGGAGTTCTGAGGTGGATAGGGCATGTAATGCGGATAGAACAAAATGATCCAGCTAGAAAAACGCTCCTTGATAGACCCATTGTTCAGAGAAGAAGAGGAACACCCAGAACGAGATTCCTTGATAACATCAATGAAGACATAAGAAATATGGGAATACGGGCTTAGCAAAAAAAGGCGATGGATAGGGACGACTGGAGAGAAATACTTTAAGAGGCTACAAACCACGCATGATTGTAAAGCCAGAATAATGATAATGACGATGATTCAATAATATAAAAAAGCAATACTTACAAAACTTGTTACTCAGAACTCAGTTTTCTAAATTACACCAATAAATCAAAACTTAAAATAACAATTACTACCGAATACTTTTGTATAGCATAAACTACATATTGATTTAAGTTTTTTTCTCGTTTTATTTAACGGAATTTCGTAAATCCTTCCCAATATAAGAGACCAATACATTACGAACAAATTTGACAAATTGTCGGCGAAAATCAACCACCTCTGCGCTTGTAATTCCGAATTTAATGTAAAAACGTTCGACCCATTAAGTACATCAAACCATACGCGTTGGACATACCTGCCAAGCTTTTAAATTGCGTCCATTATTATACGCCTAAGTTAATTTATCAATTTTAATCCTCCGGCGATATATGCCGCTTAAAATGGGATACCGTAAACCAACACTTATCTCTTTTAATGCGCTATCACTTCGCTGCAAAAATGGCATTTACTGCTAATGGTCTTTTTAAAAACGAGGTCAACTTTGAATGGGAATAAGCTGCTAACGAAAAATGGTGGAAAAATTAAGTTCTTTTATATCGCTATTAAAAAAATATATTTTAATCTAATTTTATTAATTTAGTTTTTTCGGCTTTTACCATATATGTATACTACTTTAACACATTCAAAGATATCGGCCGTTTTTTCTCTTCCTCCGAACTAACCTACTCCTTAAACCTTAAAATCTTAAGAGATTTTCATATCAAATTTTGTTTGACACATTTTTTATGTTTCTTATTCTTTATGTAGGTAGGACTATTTTTGGCATTGTGCCCAAGTGCATCTTTTCTTCTTAAGGTGCTCTCTCCATTATCGATGTTTGGCTATAACTACAGCAAATTGCTCTCTATCTTGAGCTGTTCTTAGTATCGAATGTGTGTCCTTGCCTGTCCAGTCTCTTACATTTTTCAGCCAGGAGCATTTTCGTCTTCCTGGACCTCTTCTTTCTTCCACTTTTCCTTCCATTATCAGTCGTAGGAAGTTGTATTCTCTTCAGAAAAATTCTTTTTATATTTTAATATTTTGTCCCATTCGTGATGACTTGTGAAAGATACTAGCACCACATAATATATCAACAAACAGCTAAATACTTACAGTAATACTTGATGAAACCTTAGATTTTAAAGTCGAAACCCACCACATATTCGAAGATTTCTAAACAACATAGTAAAAGTCATGCATGGAGGAATTTCAGGCTACAGGTATATAGGTGGGAAGCACTGTTTAAAAAACCTAATAGAAAACTGGAGCACACGTATCGAATACACTGCGTGTCTTATTGTATAATATTTCGTTATAGGAATAAGCCACAATTAAAGGTTAAAATACGTTTATTGACGTTTCAATTTCCACTTCGGAAATCGTTCTCAAAATACAACCATTAGTAAATTAAACAAATTTTGTTTTTTGTTACTTAGTGAAAAATTCTTCTAATGATTTAATTTTATCTGACTCATCTATATTGACAATTCAGACATACCTTATACATTTTAAAGTAGACGACTTTAAAATGATATTGCCAATATTGTTGAGTTGCGTTCCTGGGACGACTTTACTTATAAGATAGTTCATTCGATTACATGAAATCAACTTTAACTTGAGAATATCTGTCAGAAAAGATCATAACATGTAATTCGTTTTTAAAAAGACAAATACATGCCATGATGACAGTAAAATTCTCCTGTTAGTGATTCCATAGTAAATTATGAGGGAAAAACCAGGAAAAAACCTCATAATACTATCCCGACATGGTAAATATTTGATCGTGCATTTAGTTTACCTTCAATAAACACCAAATTCCGATTTTATATGTTTGTTATTTAAAAAACATAAATGATGTATTCTCTATATGTTACTGACTTACCAATACTGGTATTTTCCTTTTAATAACTTCCTCTTTCAATATGAGTAACCAGATCCTACTACATTCTGCCGAGGAATTCGCGACACAATTGGTCTCATTTAGCATAATTAGAGCCGCTTCTTTGATTTTTCTCTTTGTACCATCCGTTTCTTTTAGGACTATATTTGAATCATTCCATTAAACTCTATGTTCATTATCCCATGATATAAACGATAAAAAAGAGACAATAACATTTACCATGGAAAAGGAATATAATAACACATTACCTTTTCTGGATGTTTTAATCTCTAAGAACGATACTGGATACGAAACTCAGGTGTATAGAAAACCAACACACACCAACAGATATTTAAATTTCAAATCAAATCACAATATTAATATTAAAAAGGGAATTATTAAATCCTTATACGATAGAGCCAAAATTACTTGTTCTAACGAAAATTCGTTCTTGGGGGAAAAACATTTGTTAACATCATGGCATGTATTTGTCTTTTTAAAGACGAATTACATGTTATGATCTTTTCTGACAGATATTCTCAAGTTAAAGTTGATTTCATGTAATCGAATGAACTATCTTATAAGTAAAGTCGTCCCAGGAACGCAACTCAACAATATTGGCAATATCATTTTAAAGTCGTCTACTTTAAAATGTATAATGTATGTCTGAATTGTCAATATAGATGAGTCAGATAAAATTAAATCATTAGAAGAATTTTTCACTAAGTAACAAAAAACAAAATTTGTTTAATTTACTAATGTTTGTATTTTGAGAACGATTTCCGAAGTGGAAATTGCAAGGTCAATAAACGTATTTTAACCTTTAATTGTGGCTTATTCCCATTTAACTAGTAATTAATTTAAAATGCCACAAGAAAATAGCTTCAGAACAATATTTCGTTATACTTTGAATCAGCCTTGCAGATTCATTAATTTTGATGAAAATACTTGACCTAGTAAAGCTGCGATGTGTAATCCAACCTTGAGATCATAAAAAAAGAAAACAAAGAAGAAACCGTGTAACGTTATAAATGTCACATCTTTATTAATTTATATTTTAATAATTATTTCATTTTAATTTGTTTATTTATTTATTAATTTCTTTATCTTCAGTTTAATTTTTACTATTTTTTATTTATAAAAGTAGTTGGCGCCCTATGTTTTTTCTTTTCTTCCTCTGTCTTTATTTTCTCTCTCTTTCTGTCCCGTAGAATAAATATTCGCCCTCTCTCTTTTTGTTCGGCAGACTATTCTGTTCTCCCACTTTCTGTCAAAACAACTTTGAATTTATTGGAAATATTGGTTTATCAGCAACTTAATTGACCAGATCGAATTGATTGGCCACATTCAATTTTACTAATCAGGACATACAGCCACGTGTGAGCAGCTCTCCAGAAGTCACAACTTCTAATTGGAGGAGCCAACAGCTAGAACACACAAGCAGCCCATCGAAGCAATAAGTAACACTTATTAACTGTTAAGCTTCGGCAGGGTTAATTATTGTTTTTTATTCATTTAAATAAATATGTTTGGTTAAAATTTGTCTTATTTGCTATCAACTGAGAACTCAGGTTCAATCCCTAGTTTAAGACAAGACGAACTCACCCTTGAGATACTGAGCTAGGCAAGGTATAGACGATAAGCTCCCATGGTTGATTGAGGTATTATTTTTACAATAGTACTTCAATTCTCTTTGGTAGTCTTATCGTTACAACCGGGTCACTCACTCACTCTCTCTATAGTGGTAATGTTTGGTAGTTAGTCAGTACTCGTAATATAACAGATGTGATCTCAGTTACGCGCATTCATCACCATGCGGATTCATAGTGAATCACGTTACATCTTAAATACTACCTTACCTTAACTTAACTTATCTAACCTTCCAGCTCCAATTTACATCTTTTAGTAAATCTGCTGTTATTTTGCATAGCAGATTATTTTAAGTTGTTTGTCTCCCATTTGGTATCCTTTTTTACTTCTTACTTATTTATTATTTCATCCATAATAAGATTAAACAATATAGGACTTGGGGAATCTCCCTGTCTTATTCCATTGCCAGCTTCAATAGGGTCAGTTAGTTCTTCTTCTGCTTTTACTTTTATTGTATTGTTTTGGTAGATATTTTTTATCGTTTTGATTATTTCTAGAGGTATCTCTCTTGCGTACAATAAGTGGTTAACGTCCCTTAATTTGACCCAATCAAATGCCTTCTTAAGGTCCACAAAGCCTAGATATGCCGGTTTATTGTAGTCTAATCATTTCTCTTGCACTTACCTTATTACTCATTATAAATATAGCGTCGGTTTATGATCTTTCTGACCTAAAACCTTGTTGTTCTTTTGCTAGTGTTATAATTTCATTTAATCTATTTCTTAGTACTTCGGTTGTTAATTTAAGTGTTGTGTTTAATAAATTAATTCCTCTGTAATTTTCAGATTTGTCTCCCTTTTTGAAGAGAGGTATTGGGATACTTGATCTCCATTCTTGAGGAATTCTGTTTTGTTCTATTATTTTTTGGATCAGTTTTAATAGTTGTTTGGTCAGATCTGGTCCTCCGTACTTAAGGAGTTCGTTCGGTATTCTACGCTTTCCTGGTAATTTTCTATTTAGATTAGAATAATTATGTTTCCAGTTAGTTGTCGCTATTCTTCAAGAGGTTATTTAAAAATGTACAAAATTTTGAATATTACCACCATTTAGCTATTATTATCACTTTATTTGACACAGGGAAATCCATTACTTCAAGTCTCATAAAAACTTTTTTAATATTGGCACTTCAAGAGTCATAAAAGTGTTTACACCTGGAAAACAATAAAACTTCAAAGTTATTGGAAGTTTCGTACGACGGTAAATCTTACTTCATTAACTTTGTAATTTAATTTAACTATAAAACTTTGTTTGATATTTGGTACCTACTAGTAATAAGTGGGAGTAATAAATAAAGATTTTCTTCAATTTATTAAGAAAATCTAATAAATGCTTTCTTTTATTAACAACGGTTTTAAGGAAGCTTCTCTTGAAGTCACACTAAACTTCTATTAAGTTTAACTTCAATGCATAAACTTGGAGGAATTAGAGGGTGATTTATGTATAGGGGAAATGCCCACTTTGAAAATTAATTTATAAAATTTGGGTGTTTCGTTCGTTCGGTGAAAATAAAATACGGTTTACCAAAAAGTAAATATTTAAATGAGGATTTATCCTCACTTCTTACATATATAATGAAAGTGAAAGAGCTTTGATATACCAAGAGATAAAGAAAAAAGAAAGACTAAGTACATTATTTAAAAGTAGTACATATATTTTTAAAGTGAGTAATTTATTTATAATGTTTCCAACGGGGAATGGACCAGGATTCGACAACTACATAGTTAGCCAACAAATGCAAAATGTAAACAGCCAGCCATTACCAATCCAGTATCCATCAAACCAAATGAATTGTTACCCACAAATGCAGATTCCAAACAACACACAGGGTCAATCACAAATCAACAATATACAGGGTTATCCACAAATCTCATCACAAACACCAGGTATGTACAATATGCAAATAAATCAACCAACCACCAATTCTTCGACGAATATGATATTTCCGCCCAATCAAGAACAATATATAAATCAACAAAACGCGCCACATAACAGGAATATAAATAACAGAAATAGCCAGCAATACTACAGAATGTCATCAACAAGCGATGACGAACCAGAAAGTGCAAATGTGTCAACAAAAAACTCATGGCAAGTAGTTAAAACTACAAAACGCAGAAAAATCAGATCAAATGTAGAAACAGACAAAGAAGATGATACCATTACACTATCGAACAAATATAATACACTAACGGATACCCAAGAAAATGAAACCAATCAAAATGAAACAGCGCCAAGAAAACCTAAACCACCACCAATATTTGTTTACGGTGTAAGCGACTTCCCAGAAATGAGGAAAAAATTTACAGAAATAGCTGAAGCTGAACAATACGAAACCAGGACTATGGCAAATAATACAGTTAAAATAATTTGTAGCGATCCAGAAATATACAGAAAATTATCAAGATATATGAGAGAGAACAACATTATTCATCACGCATATCATCAACCAAAGGAAGAAAGGGCCTATAGAGTCGTAATTAAATACCTTCACTATTCAAATGCAACAGAAGACATCAAAGAAGAACTGACAAAACTGGGTCACAAGGTAAGAAACATCATTAATGCTAAACATAGGATTACAAAAGAGCCGGTAAATATGTTCTTTGTTGACCTTGAACCATCAGACAATAACCAAGATATTTATAAAATTCAGAAATTACAACACTGCAATATATAAATTGAACCACCCATAAAAAACAAAAATATCATCCAATGTATGAGATGTCAATTATATGGCCATTCAAAAACATATTGCAATAGACCATATGTCTGTGTGAAATGTGGAGGGCAGCACAGTACAAACAGCTGTAAAAAGAACAAGAACACACGAGCTACGTGTGCTTTATGTGGAGGAGATCACCCAGCTAACTATAAAGGATGCGAATATTATCATAATTTAAATAGAAATAAAAATATAGCACAAACTACATATAATCATCACCAAAATATGTCGCAAGCACGTAACAGAAACTTTATACCCAATACAGTAAGACCAAATGTAAGCTATGCTAATGCAGCGAGTAATAGACAACCTCCTGCTGCTCCTTCAGATAACCAAGATTCAAACACTATTCTTACGAAGTTTTTAGAAGAATTCAAAGCCATGTTTAATCAAATCTTGCAACAAAACAGCATGGTAATAAACATGCTAAGTAAACTCGTATGCAAATAAAATTCTTTTTACGCATAGCTGAATGGAACGCCAATGGCCTGCTGAATCATAAGGACGAGGTGATAATATTTCTACAACAAAATTTTATAGATATATTATTAATAAGTGAGACACATTTTACAGACAAATCGTATTTTAAAATACCTCATTATCTAAAGTACCATACTAACCACCCAGACAAGACAGCCCATGGAGGTACAGCAATCTTGATCAAACAATTAATTAAACATTTTATGATGGAAAGTTATATAACAGACTGTATCCAAGCTACAGTAATTAAAGTGTGCTCATTACCTTACGAAATAACAATAGCAACAGTATATTGCCCTCCAAAGCACAATATTAAAAAAAAAACGATTTCGGATCCTTCTTCAATACTCTAGGTCCAAAATTTATCGCAGCTGGTGACTTTAATAGTAAACACACTTACTGGGGATCAAGATTAATAACAACAAAGGGGAGAGACCTCTATAGCTTAATGCAAGAAAATAAATACTCATATTTATCAACAGGAACACCAACGTACTGGCCAACGGACCCCAAAAAAAAGACCTGACCTCTTAGATTTTTGCACCATAAAAGGAATATCTAACACCTTTATGGACATAGTTCTAAGTTATGATCTATCTTTAGATCATTCACCAATTATTGCAACAATTAGCACATGCGTTATTAACAAACAACCTACTCCAAAACTGCATGGACCTAGAACAGATTGGAACCTTTACCGAAATATACTGGATGAAAACATTAAACTAAATGTAAGACTAAAAAGCCCTTCAGAAATAGAAGCAGCTACAAACAACCTTATAACTTTATTGCAAAACGCTGCAAAAGAAGCGAGACCGAACGATGCAGATAAAAATAAAATCGAGAAAAGAATAAATATTTCATTAGAAATTAAAAAGCTCATTGCTGAAAAAAGAAGAGCAAGAGCCAAATGGCAACAAAGTCGGAATTTAGCGGATAAAACGTTTTACAATCGCTTAACCAATAAATTAAAAACACAATTAAAAATTGCAAGAGAAGAGTCAGTCAAAAAATATGTAACACAACTTAATAGATACGACCATTCAATATGGAAACCAATCAAATCATCCTTAAAACCTCAAGCAATATCCTCACCAGTAAGAAAAACCACAGACACACAGAATCAATGGGCAAGAAGCGATAAAGAAAAATCAGAATTATTTGCTGAACATTTAGCAACAGTATTCCAACCACACAACAGTGAAGAAGATCAAGAAATTATTAATTATTTAAACTCAGAACAACCATCGGTAAATCCAATAAAATTAACAACACCCAAAGAACTTAAAGAAGAAATCTTAAGACTAAATATCAAAAAGTCACCAGGAATTGACCTAATAACACCAAAAATGCTAAAAGAATTACCAAAAAAGGGTATAGTAATCCTTACATATATATTTAACGCAATATTAAGATGTAATTATTGGCCTAACAATCTAAAAATTGCAGAAATACTATTATTCCCAAAACCAGGAAAAGATCCAAGTGAAGTCTCATCCTATCGACCTATCAGTCTGTTATCAACAATCTCCAAATTACTAGAAAAACTTTTAATAAAAAGAATAGATCCAGACTTTACAGGCGCAGATTGGATACCAAATTATCAGTTTGGATTTCGACGAGAACACTCAACTATCCAGCAATGCCACCGAATAACCCATAAAATCAATTCCGCATTAGAAGAAAAGGAATATTGCCCAATAGTATCACTAGATGTACGTCAAGCTTTTGATAAGGTTTGGCATAAAGGACTTCTTTATAAAATTAAACAAATATTACCACCATTCTTTCGAATACTTACATCATACTTGGAAAACCGACAGTTTAGAACAAAAGTAAATGGAGAAATATCCAAAACGCATCCCATTAAGGCGGGAATTCCACAGGGAAGCGTCCTGGGACCTTTATTATATATATTATATACGTCTGATCTACCAACATCACATAACGTAACAATTGGCACATTTTCAGATGACACAGTAGCACTTACAAGTCACAAACACATTAACATAGCTACACAACAACTCCAAGACTATTTGTATGAGCTTGAAAACTGGCTAAAACAATGGAAAATAAAAATAAATGAAAACAAGTCAACCCACGTAACTTTTACTTTACGACGAGAAACACCACCACCAATATATATCAACAATGAGGAAATACCCAGGACTAAAACAACCAAATACCTAGGGCTACACCTGGACCAAACCCTGTGTTGGAAAGAATACATCACCAAAAAAAGAAAACAAATACAACTAAGACAAAAAGAAATCAATTGGTTAATTGGAAAAAACTCCAAGCTGTCAATAAATAATAAAATTCTAATTTATAAAACAGTTATCAAACCAATATGGACATATGGCATAGAGCTATGGGGCTGTAGTAGTAAATCTAATATTGCTATTATGGAAAGATGCCAATCAAAAATCTTAAGAGCAATTGTTGATGCACCCTGGTACGTAACCAACCAAAGAATCTATGAGGATCTCAATATCTCAACAGTGAAAGAAGTATACCAGCAAAAGAAATTACAATACATTCAAAAAGTGAACACACACTCCAATCCATTAATTTCTGCAATACCTCAACATCGAGTTATCAGAACACCAAAGCGACGTTGGCCAACAGACCAGTAACATGGACCCGTGATTCTCTCACTGGAGGGGACCACATCACGCCAGAACCAAGGGACAGGACCTAAACTCATCACATTAACTTATAGAATACATTGTTTTATTCTGATTGTTAATTTATTAGTTATAATAAAAAAAAATTTTTAAAGTGAAAATTTCTATAGGCAAGCTTTTGAAAGAAATGTTCTTTTAGATGCTGAAAAATTAATTAATAGGTTAATGTACACTAAGTTTCATACATTTGGTGTAAATCGTGCAGCATTTGGTTACAAAAAGATTTTCTTACATTTTTCATAAATTATTCAGCTGTTAAAAAAAAAGAACAGTGGATATCCGTTCTGAGGAGACTTAAAGAGGTCGAAATTCGTATAAGAGGCTTGTCACTGCCCTGTATCGAAACAAAAATCTAATACCGTCATTATGTTTTATTACTTTATTCCGGTTGGAGTACCAGAAACTGAATTCACTACGAATTTTGACCATAATAAACGGCATGTGGGATGCAATTTTAGATTCCCTTGCCGAGTAATTTATAAAGCTGTTTGCTTTGCAAGTTTTAGAAAGCATAGTGTTAAAAATTTGAATACGGTTTCGCCAGGTAGAAATCGTTTGATTTCTCTTTTTGTTTTTAGATGGCGTAGTTACATCCGTATATAGTTATTTTGATAACTATTGTCTAGAACGGGAAAGATTTTTGTTTTGGTTGAGAGCAGTGGCTATTCCGTTCTGAGGAGACCTAAAGAGGTCGAAATACGTATAAGCGGCTTGTCGCTGCCCTGTATCGAAACAAAAATCTAATATCGTCATTATGTTTTATTACTTTATTCCGTTTGGAGTACCAGAAACTGAATTCACTACGAATTTTGACCATGATGAATGGCATGTGGGATGCAATTTTAGATTCCCTTACCGAGTAATTTATAAAGCTGTTTGCTTTGCAAGTTTTAGAAAGCATAGTGTTAAAAATTTGAATACGGTTTCGCCAGGTAGAAATCGTTTAATCTCTCTTTTTGTTTTTAGATGGCGTAGTTACGTCCGTATATAGTTATTTTGATAACTATTGTCTAGGATGAGAAAGATTTTTGTTTTGGTTGAGAGCAGTGGCTATACCATTCTGAGGAGACCTAAAGAGGTCGAAATACGTACAAGCGGCTTGTAGCTGCCCTGTATCGAAACAAAAATCTAATACCGTCATTACGTTTTATTCAGCTGTTGTTTTTAAACACACGGGAAGTTTATTTTCAAATAAAGGGTACAGGGGAAAAACAAGCTAAGTCAATTTTTGGCGAATTTGAGATATTGACGTTATCATATAGAAAACACGTTATATTTTGTCGCGCTGAGGACAAAAACACGATACGTCAGGACATATGTAATAGGAAAAATATCCTTATAGGAGAATAACGTGATAAGTCCGTGCGGTACGGGGCAAAAACGGGCTAAGTCGGGTCTCTCACTTCTATTCGTTAGCGTGCCAAGTGTCGCTATTGTGATGGTTTTCTCTAGTTTTGTCAGTATTATTCATGTTTTTCGTTAGTAAGCATTGTTAGAAACATTGTTCGTGCCACGTGTCGCTGTTGTGATAGTTTTCTTCGGTTTTGTCAGTATTATTCAAGTTGTTCGTTAGTAAGCATTGTTAGAAACATTGTTCTGGCATGGAAAGTGACTTAAATGATTGCGAGGATACGCTGATGGTGTTTTCTACAAAAAAGAGGCCCAAACATGGAAGATTAACAATTGTAAATTAAAAAATTAGGCTACAAAGTCATGAAATTGGCAGGGAGTCTGACTGCAAACATTTACAGTGCTCTAAAAAGAACTCAGCGGAGGGTAAGCAAAACATTATAAGAAGTTTTAATCTTTTGGAATCTACCGATAAACAAAACTACTATTTATATGGACTCATTAGTATTGTTCCAGTTAAGAATAGACATCCTCGGCCGGACGAAGAAAATACTCGTTTAAGAGATTTTGTAGCTCTTTATAAGATTAGATATTTACATGAAAACAAACTTAATAAAGTAGCAGTTTGTCGAGATGAGTTTGTAGCTTTACACGGCATCACAAAACGTAGAATTGAGTATTTACTCACATCTTTAAAAAATACCGGCAATTGAC
The DNA here is from genome assembly GCF_040954645.1 of Diabrotica undecimpunctata. NCBI lineage: Eukaryota > Metazoa > Arthropoda > Insecta > Coleoptera > Chrysomelidae > Diabrotica > Diabrotica undecimpunctata. The sequence continues at coordinate 127,024,778 of NC_092811.1, forward strand.
AAAAGAGAAAAACACTTAAACATATCCTTAAAACTGTGTGATGATACTCATAATAAAATTAAAGAGCATATGTCATCATTTAAAAGCAGAAGCAGTCATTACAGTACCAACGACTTTCAGAAGAAATATTTACCCGAAGAACTCAATGTTAAGAAAATGTGGGAAATGTTTAAAAAAATGCTTTCCGACAGCGAAGTATCATACGGAATTTACAGAACCATTTTCACCACAGATTTTACCATAGCTTTTGGTTACCCACGCACAGACACGTGCAGCATATGTAATGAATACCTAGCTAAAATGAAATGTCTCAAGCAAGAAAAACAACCAGGCAATGAAAAACCTGTACACGTGTTTCTAAATGAAAACCAAAAAATTGATCAAACTAAGGAAGACATAACAACTAAAATTAAACAACTGACCACATTACATGATCTTCATTTACGTATAGCAAAATCATTTTATTCAAGTAAAAAAGCAATTAAGGCTTTTAAGTCGTAAATCCAACGTAAAAGAGTCAATTTGTATAGACTTTGGTAAAAATTTTCCAATTCCCAAAATTCGTACTAATGATGTATACTACAAGAGGCCGCTGTCCATTAATATGTTCAACGTACATGTTCTCTCTGACTCAAGAAGTATCTTTTATGTGTATCCAGAAACCATTGCTAAAAAAGGTAGTGATGATGGTGCTTCTCTACTGAATCATTTCGTGTATAACTATTGTGATTCTAACATAAGAGAACTGGAATTGTTTTGTGACTCCTGCGGTGGGCAAAATAAGAATTTCACCATTTCCGCTATTTGCATAATCTTGTTCACTATCAAAAAAAGTTTGATTCTATTAGAGTAACTTTTCCTATTAGAGGTCATTCTTGTATGGAGAATGATAAGAATATGGGAATCATTAATCAGAAAGCCAGAATTGAAACAGTAAAGGAATTATGCGATCTCGTTCAATCTTCCAGGCACAAACCTTCACCCTTTGTAGTGGAACATATTTCAGAAGACAATCAACATATTTTTCGAAAGTGCACCGAACATGTAACTAAACTTGACAAGAAAAAAGCTAACTTTCCAATTTAATCAATAAGACAATTAAAAGTTTCAAAATAACATCCTACGTTAATCGAGTATACAGACACATATAATGGGGCATGCAACTCAGCAGTTCTAATCGATAGAAAACCTACCTTTATCAAAAATTTGGAGAGTATTAATTGCTTCTTTCTGAAATATCTTACTCAGGTAAAGTTGTATTCATAGACTGTTATGTAGTTTAACTATTATTTTTTTTGCTTCAGGTCAAATACCAATTTCGGCGCAAAAAATTGCTAACTTACAAGGTTTGAAAAAGTTCTGTGGAAAAGAAGCTCAGGATTATTTTACCTCACTGGTGCACAATTAATTAAGAATATAGGGACATTTTTTATTTTGTTCGATGAAAAAACCTTTTAAAATAATGGAAACAATCTTGTTATTTTCTTACAATATTGGATCTACTAATTTTTTTAATTACTATTTAAATGGGAATAAGCCACAATTAAAGGTTAAAATACGTTTATTGACGTTTCAATTTTCACTTCGGAAATCGTTCTCAAAATACAAACATTGTAAATTAAACAAATTTTGTTTTTTGTTACTTAGTGAAAAATTCTTCTAATAATTTAATTTTATCTGACTCATCTATATTGGCAATTCAGACATACATTATACATTTTAAAGTAGACGACTTTAAAATGATATTGTCAATATTGTTGAGTTGCGTTCCTGGGACGACTTTACTTATAAGATAGTTCATTCGATTACATGAAATCAACTTTAACTTGAGAATATCCGTCAGAAAAGATCATAACATGTAATTCGTCTTTAAAAAGATAAATACATGCCATAATGACAGAAAATTCTCCTGTTAGTGATTCCATAGTAAATTATGAGGGAAAAACCAGGAAAAAACCTCATAATACTATCCCTACATGGTAAGTATTTGATTGTGCATTTAATTTACCTTCAATAAACACCAAATTCCGATTTTATATGGTTGTTATTTAAAAAACATAAATGATGTATTCTTTATATGTTACTGACTTACCAATACTGGTATTTTCCTTTTAATAACTTCCTCTTTCAATATGGGTAACCAGATCCTACTACATTCTGCCGAGGAATTCGCGACACAATTGGTCTCATTTAGCATAATTAGAGCCGCTTCTTTGATTTTTCTCTTTTTACCATCAGTTTCTTTTAGGACTATATTTGAATCATTTCATTGAACTCAACAATATTGACAATATCATTTTAAAGTCGTCTACTTTAAAATGTATGTCTGAATTGTCAATATAGATGAGTCAGATAAAATTAAATTATTAGAAGAATTTTTCACCAAGTAAGAAAAAAACAAAATTTGTTTAATGTACAATATTTGTATTTTGAGAACGATTTCCGAAGTGGAAATTAAAACGTCAATAAACGTATTTTAACCTTTAATTGTGGCTTATTCCCATTTAAATAGTAATTAATTTACAATGCCACAAGGAAATAGTTTCAGAACAATACTAATTTTTTAGTTTAACTATTTTTGTAGACGTAAAATTGTTTGTACAATAAAAATATAGGTACTTAAAAAAACAAATTGTTTACATTCAGGGAAAAAGTCAGAACCAACTTTGAGTAACTTCTTGATTTTTCTATCAAAAAAATGTTTTAATGCTTTCAGTTTTTAATCTGAGGATCTCAGAGAGTTTAAAAACATAATGGTAAAAAAAAACAAATGCTGACTTCAAAAAATTTAGTGTTTGTAGCGTTTTGAACTTTAAAATTGCTTTATCTTAAAATCATAAAATGTTTTTCCCCTGTACCCTTCAAATTGTGTTGTTGTTTGTCTGTCCATACATAACTCTTAAAAAAGGCCCTGTTGTTTTGAAATTTGGTCTGAAGTCTAGTTAGTGTAATTGTAAGGAAATACGTTACTGAATTAAAAGTTAATAGATCGACTTTTTGTTCTCATGCTTTTTTTGTCTTGAATCCTAGAGACTTAAAAGGAGAAAGAATTCTAGAGTCTTAAAAAATTAGTCCACGAATGACTTGTAGTATAAGAGAAAAACCCCGTCGAATTTGTGGTAATGGGTTTTGTTAAATTAAACATTTGTACAATGTATAATGAGTTGCCTACCCATAAGACCTATTTTAAGTTTAGCTAATTTAAGAATTTGAGCCCCTCGTAATTAATTTTGGTCGTGCTGTGTTGTGTGGTCACTTGCAGTAACATACCACAGGTCGATCGGCCATATTTTTTTAGAATTACAATTTGGATGCTTTTCAGAATAATTTTATTTTTATGGATATTAAAGACTGATCGAATATGGATATAAAATATAGACATTTTCAATTGAAGATGATTCATTGGCAACATCGCACTTAAAGCGACCAACCGATATTCACCTTATCAACTTGGCAGGATATACCTATTAAATTATCATGTTTGTTTTGACAGGTATCTTATATTTGTCTAAGAAAATAAAGTAAAATTTTATTGGTATTATAGAGTGCCTAATACAGTACTTTAAAAAAGAGAAAACTTTGCAAAATAATTAATATCTTCTGAAAAGAGTGTCTACCATTCTGTCGAATTTTCACATTTTCTCTTCTTCCTTAATTAGATGGGCTACGGCATTAGCCCAATTTTCTTTCCGTACCGTCCAATTGAATCTTCTAACAAACATTGGACATCAGAAATTTTATATGCCACGTTTTCACAACCTACATAACCCTTTACTTAAGTCCAAATTAATTCCAAATCGTGTTTAACTTGCAATGGTAAGGAGAAAGTCTCAAAATGGTGATGCCTTTAGCACGAACCATTGTATCTACAATAAGCTGGAGATGTCTGTCACGATGCTGTCTAATGACACTTTTAAGCTCAGCCTTAACCATGTCCTCGGAAAATAAAATTCCTTTTTTGTCCTAACCAATTCTGCTTGTCTGCTTTTCTGGTGAACCTGCTTTTCTTCTAGCAACATAAACTTCCGCTTTCTTTGTACGACCCGCTACGGAATAAATCTTTTTGCTATAAAAAAATGAAAATTAATCATATTATTGTGCTATTTGCCTATTGTTTACTTAACTTAAAAACTATTTGAAAGTTGGTAAATATCATAAAGTCTATTTTTCGACATGTCGGCATATTAACGAAGGAAGATGAAAGCAAAACTGAAAGCTACAACGGTAGCGAAAGTGCTGAGATCCTGATGAAAACACACTCTCCCGGTTCTAATACCTCAACATCACCAAATTGGATGGAAGAAACAATCATACCCTCTCACTTAACGACTGGTATCTCGCCAGAACAATGACTAATCATTGTTAATTAAGTCATCAGCCTCTTTGGCTTTGAGATATATTCCTAGGAAGTGAAGAGAGGTACATGTGGTCTTCATACCAAAACCAGGTAGGATGAACTACTCCCTACCAAAGGCTTTCCGACCAATTAGCCTGACATTCTTTCTCTTGAAAAAGTTCTGGTCCATAACTCACTTCACCCAAATCAGCATGCATATACTTCTCGAAGATCTACCGATTGTGCACTGCATCAAATAATAGAAAGAATTGAAAGACCGCTGGATAATAAAGAATCCACCCTAGGTATATTCATAGACATTGAGAGAGCGTTTATTAAAATCATATTCTTCTTCTTCTTTGTGTGCCGTGCTTGTATTTAAGCGTTGGCTATCGTCATATTGAAAAGCTGATAAAATGATTCTCGATCGGCAGCTAGATGAAACAGTTCCTCAACTATTCGATCTGTCCATTGTCTAATCTTACGCAGCCAGGACAGTTGTTTTCTTCCGACCCAACGTTTTCCTTCGATTTTGCCCTGAATGATTAACCGGAGTAGCGATATTTAGGTCCTCTCATTATATGACCGAAGTATTGCACCTTTTTCATTTTGATGATGTTGATCAATTCTCGCTCTTTGTGCACGGTCTCTAGCACGCGTTCGTTAGATATGTGTGCTGTCCACGGGATTCTGAGCATGCGACGGTAACACCATAACTCAAACGCTTCTAATTTGTTAAGATTTTTTATTTTTGTTGTCCAGGTTTCACATTCATAGAACAAAGTGGACCAGACGTAGCACTTCAATACTCTTAGACGTGTGGTCAACGATAGACTTCTACTGCACAATAAAGAACGCCAGTTAATAAAGTTTTTCCGTGCGAGTTCTATTCTGGTCGAAATTTCCTCGTCACTTTCAACCCTGCAGTCAATCCAGCTACCCAGATATCTAAAGTGTTCCACCCTTTCCAGGATTTTGTTATCTAATCTTAGTACTGAGTCTTCGATATTAATTTTTCCGACCACCATCCATTTTGTTTTTTTTTGCGTTGATTGTTAAGCCCTTTTCAGTGCATTCGTTGTTTACAGCATTCAACAGGGTTTGAAGATCTTCTAGACTCTCTGCCATTATTGCGGTGTCATCGGCGTATCTGATGTTGTTAATAATTTCACCACCGATCTTAACACCTTCGCAGCGATTATTTAACGCTATTTCAAAAACTGGTTCAGTGTAGGCATTAAACAATATCGGTGACATAACACATCCCTGTCTGACACCACGCTTAATAGAAACTTTAGCTGAAACCCCTTGGTCCACCTTAACACAAGCGGTCTGATTGTAGTAAAGATTTTTAAGCAATCTAATGGCATACGTGTCCAGACCAACTAAGTCGAAGCATTGAAATAATAATGTATGTGGTACTCTATCAAAGGCTTTTTCGAAATCTATAAAACATACGTAAATATTTTTCCTAAACTCAATGCTCTTTTGTAAGAGTATTCGCATGCAAAAAAGAGCTTCTCGAGTACCCACACCGTTTCGAAAACCAAACTGCTCATCACCAGTTATCCCCCCACAAAGTTTATAGATGCGACAATGCAATATTTTCATAAAAATTTTGAGCGTGTGACTCATTAAACTGATAAGTCGATAGTTGCTACACTGTCTGGCATTCTTTTTCTTGGGAATAGTTATAAATATCGATTCTAACCAGTTGTCTGGTAATTTGCCGCTGCTGTATATTTTATTAAAGAAGGATGTGATAATCGCAACACTCTCATTATCTAATAGTTTTAACAATTCTGCAGGTATTTCGTCAGGACCAGAAGCCTTCCTCCGTTTCGCTTGGTCGATAGCCTTCTGAACTTCTGAGATTAGAATCGGTGGGCCTGTATCTCGGTTAGATGTTAATTTTATTATGTAATTTTACCATTCGGTACAGCGCTCTTTTTTATCACTTAAAATTCTACCACCAGAGTCTTGTAATACATTTTGCCCATAAGTTCTGTTTTTGCCTGTTAATTCTTTTAGTTTTTTATGCAAATGGAAGCTGTCGTGTTGTTGCTCCAGTTTCTCAATTTCTAAACAGGATTCTTGTAGCCATCGGTCTTTTGCTACTTTAATTCTTTTTCGGATTTCTTTATGTATTTCATTGTATTTTTCTCTGTTTATGGATTTATACTGCCTCCGAACGTCCATTAGATCTAAGATGTCTTGTGTCATCCAGTCATTTTTAACTGTTGGTCGTCTTAGAAGATTTTCTCGAGATGCAGTGGTTATTGTCGTTTTCATTTGTTCCCAGCAATCATTTATGTTGTTGTTATCTTCTAGTCTAATTTCGTGGAACTTGTCGTTAATTTCTTGAGAAACCTTATTTAGAGTGCATGGGTCTTGGAGTGCATCTAGCGATATTTTGGAGGTTTTTTGATTTTTACAGACTCTCTTTAGCCTAACTAAAGCATATTCCCAACAGCTTAATGTCAGAAATGTCAGAATGTCAGGAATGTCAGAATGTCAGGAATGTTCCCCTGGCTGTAAGCGAATGAATATTCATTATGCTCTTTAATAGAGCAATAAGTATAAATATAGAAGACGTTTGTGTTAGATAAATGGTAACGAGGGGTATCCACAGGGAGTGGTGCTTACACTGGAACATAGTTCTAAACACAGCAACTCAGCAGCAACGAGTTCTACACAATAGCATATGCAGATGATATTATTGTACTGCAAAGCAGTAAGTTTGAGAACACACTATGTAAGAGATTAAAAGTTGCTCTCCGACTAATAGAAACATGGTACAAGGAACACTCAGTATCTATAAATACTGAGAAGACAAAGATGGTCTTCTTTACCACAAAAAGAAGAATCATGGGCTTAATAACCCCAAGTATTCTAAGCTACAGTCTAAATTTTCTGACGAGATGAAATACATTTGATGAGCTAAGGACGACAGCTCCCTGGGAGGATGCAAAATGGGTTAATTGTGGCCTAAGTGGTGTTCGACTTAACTTACCTTCTCGACTCTGCAGAAACAGATACACTCTTAGCTTAGTTCTTTTTAACGTCCTTATAGATTATATTATTAAGGAAGTGAAAACCGTGGCAAGGTTTAGCAAGCAACCCGAACGGGTAATACAGAATTTAACATAATTTGCTATCCTGATGATGCGGTAATTGCCAATATGATTTCCAACATCCGAAACGGATAGGAACCAAAAGAAGAAGAAGAAGAAGATGATGCGGTGAGAATATCGGAAGTTGAGGACAATTACAGAGACTATTATGCAAGTATGAAATAGTAGCAAAATTAATTATCACTGTCCAGAAATCGCAGTCTATGATAATATCACGAGAATCCAGAAGATGTAAGGTAGCAATTTTTAAACACATTACAGGAAAACGAGAAGACAAATATGCAGAGCTTAACCCGAACTGACTTACACTTAAAGGTAGAAAGCCTTATTACTAAGTAAGTAAGTGTTTCTAAGTCTGTATTTCATTGGATATTCTCCATGGCCTTTATTTTTTTAAACAATGTAGTGCAATAGATTATTTGTCATTTTATTGTCCATTTTCACTCCCGGTTCAGTTTCCTTTTGATTATGCTACATTGCGTATTTTATGCTTAGATTTTTGAGATGCTATTTTTGTTTTTTCTAAGATATTTTTTTTTACTTTCATAATTTTTTATATAGTTTTATCTTTTAGTAGCCCATTTTTTTCTGTTTCCTTTTCTTCTCTTTCTTTTTTTCTAAAGTAGTCGTTTAATGAATTCTTCGTTTAGCCAAACATTTTGAACAGTCGTATGATACGGTTTAACCCTCTGTAGTATTGTTTGGTATCTATACGATCTTATTTTTACCTTTTATATTAATAAAGTCTTTCTTAAAAATTAATTTTAACTCATATTACAAACGGTATTAGATTTTATCAATCGCGAATCTCAAAATTAACTAAACAGTAAGACAAAATGTTGTTTCTGGCAAAGTGAAAACGAAAAATTAGTTTCGTCGAAAGAAAATATATACCAACTAAACCATTTCATTAAATCAAAAAGAACATTAGAGTTGTTTTACGCCGTAATAAAAGAGGTACCTAAATTTAGTTAGAAAATTTTTATTATCAACTCCCAATTCCGTCAGCAACTGTAATTACCGTAATTTGCACGAGAGATACTGTGTCAAGGGATAAACTCTGTAAAGAAAGGTGTAAAAGGAAAGGGGAATAATTTTCAATATATGAGATTATATTAGCTTCAAAAACAACATGTAATACTCCGTTATTGCCCTTCTGATGAAAAGGAGAAATTCGTTTAGCGCCCAAGATTTTGATTTAATTTTTAAAATAGAGCAAGATTATGTAAAAAGGGAACCAGTTTTAGTTTGGGATTTATACGGGGTATTGGAAAATAAGTTTCTCCACGAAACGAAGAAAATTATGTAGATCAAGAAGTACAATTTTAAATCATAAGAACATACAAGCTATAGCAATACAAAACGCACTAGGATATATGCCATCGAATGCCATAGTCTGTGGACTAGTACGCATTCGATGCGCATCGCCCCGCTTCGAATTTTCCCATTGGCTCTTGACCTGGAAATCCCTATTTATCGCTCGAACAGCGCATATAAATATTGGCGATTTTCAGGTCAGCAGGTCAGTCCTTCACGGGCTCTTCGAGAGCTTAGTGCTCTCGGGCTTCTGCTTCCTGCATTTATTTTCCATATTCTGTGGCTGAGAATTATTTCAACTTAACTTGGTGTTTTATTTCGACGAAGAATTTGTCATGTAAGAAATATCTTGCCTTTTTCAAGGCAAGACACCGAAATATTTACGTCCATAACCTGAAAATGGACTTAAGTAGAGGAGCTCCCAACAGTATATTCGAAGCCCTCTACAGAGCACCCGGAGACAACAGAAGGTGGTTAGACCCTTATTTGTTCCCCCGAGGTGACATATAAACAACAGTAAGACTACCAAAAGGCAATTATTTTTGCAGATATTATATTTTTATTGTTAAAAAAACTTAAAATCCGATTCATCCAGTACATATAGTCACAATTATTTTCAACATTCAAAATATACTTAAAAATTTAGAAGATGTTATTAAAAATATTAAATTTTGTTGGGTCAAATTATACGAAAATATAACAAACAAAGAAGTCGCAGTTCAGGAAAGAAATAAATTGTGAATTAATAGTAAAAGACAAATTAAATTTATCAAAACAAAAAATGTTTAAGAAGTAGACAGACTTACGCCAAGAATACTGTTTTACATATCATCATCATCAATGGCGCTACAACTCTTCGTGAGTCTTTGCCGCGTTTACTATTGCCTTCCATGTTTGTCGGTCCTGTGCCAGTAATTTCCATTGTCGCACTCCCATTTTCTCTAGATCTTCTTTGACTGCATCTTTCCACCTTTTTCTAGGCCGCCCTACAAACCTTCTTCTCTCTGGCTTTTCCCAGAACACATTGTTTATAAGGCGATTGTCGTTATTGCGTATCACATGCCCTGCCCATCTGAGTCTATTGGCCTTTATATATCTGACTAGATTTTCTTTTCTGAATAGAGACTCTAGCTCGTTATTGTATCTGCCCCTCCATTCGTTTGTCACGCTGTCTCTGCAAGGGCCATACACCATTCGAAGAATTTTACGAATTTCACTGTGTGGCTGTCCGGCCCTCTCATAGTTCTTACACTTATTATGCTGCTAGAATGTCTCCCATAAATCAATACGTGATCTATTTGATTATTTGTTCTTCCATCGTTTGATCTACATGTTGCCTTGTAAATCTTTTTTCTAGCAGCTTGTCGCAAAATCGACCAAATGTGATCCATTATCGTTTGTAACTTCATGTAGACTATATCTTCCTTCCAACGGTATTACGTAGTCTTCTGTGCCTACCGTTGCGTTTAGATCACCTAGTATTATTTTAATATCGTAGTTAGGAGCTTCTGTGTAGAGTTGATTTAGAGAGTCGTAGAATTCATTTTTATCCTCCTCCAATGCGTCTTCGATTGGCGCATACACTAAAAATATAGTTAAATTGGACCATTTACCTCTTAATCTTATGATGCAGATTCGTTCGTTTATTGGTTTAAAATCTAATAACTCTGATTGTAGTCTTTCATGCCCAGACCACAGTACTAATGACTTCTCCATGTGTATTGTTCCAGACCCTGTCCATCTTATCTTCTGAATGGCTACTACATCATAGTTTAAGTTTTCTAGTTGTTTTATCGCTGTCGTGGCAATTACAGGTCTGTACCAACTTAGTACATTCCATGTTCTTAATAGAATATCCTTTGTCCGTACCTTTCGTCGTTTGTTTTTATAATCTGTCCTATTCCGAGACAATAATATTCGTTTCGTAGCAATTTTTTTTTACCTGTATGGGTCGCTGGTCCATAGCAAAACCTCCTTTTCGGAGGACCATGTTCTCCCTTCCTCGTTCGCCCTGACTCTGCCTTCCATTGGAGTTGGTTACCCAATCTCCAACAAGGTTGCTCAGGTTTTCGGGGTCCACCCGTGTGGCCACGACCACACTTCGTGGAGGTGAGGATAGGAATTGAGTAGGAGAGGCTAGATATGCTTACTGGAAACAGCATCTTATAATGCGCATCACTACCCCTTTGAAGCCCGTTTTACATATCGAACTCGATATATAAAAATAGAGGCCAAGTTGAGAAGAATTCCTTGATAATGATGGTAGTCTGTTTGCCATGAAGACTAGTCTATTTGACACAGATTTTTAAATGATTTATGTTCTATTTATGAATTGAAACTTGATTAAACAAAATTTATATTATACTATATGCAGTATATATTTCTGATTGGCTGACAGTAAGTGGGTTATGTTTTTCCATTGTGGTGCAACGTCACTTCCAGGTATTTTACGTGTTTCTTGGGTGTTAGACACGCATATGCATATTGTAGTTCCAAACTTTGCTTGTGAACGTCTGCCTACCAAGTCCGGTGCAGACATGGGTGAGGTGGCGCGACTGGGATGGTATGGCAATCCCGGAGCACAGACGGAGAGCGACAGATAGGAGTTATGAGTGACGAACCAGATGGTAATACTTGCTAAGAGCGGTCCCAGGCCCGTCGGTTGGAGAAAAAGAGTGAGTTTAGTTGGTAGGCGGTCAAGTACGTCCTGAGGCATAGTCGTCCGAATCCAGCACACCTGGGACACCTTCCCAGAGGTCTTTTAAAGATTCTCACCTCCCAGAAAAAAGATATTGGGCATAAGACAGATAGCTGGGGAACTTCGGCCGTCACGTCGATGATCTCCACCATAATCCTTGGCTCGGACAGATACTCCTCCACCACATTCATGACCACCACACCTCGTTCCACTGCATCGTATTGAATTTATGCCCAATATCGAACAAGTACGAGTACAATCACGATTGCACCAATCGTGCTTTTCTCTTGGCAAAAATCAAATTGTCTCGAAAATAAACCATCTGCGCTCTCAATCATGTCATCGATGCGTCCTCGCAGTATCTTTTCATTTAGCTTATCGATGCACAAAAGGAGGCAGATGGGGCGATACTTTTCCCTACCTTTAGGAAGTAGTATTAAAAGTGGGTTATGTTTTTCTATTCTGGTGCACCGTCACTTCCAGGTATTTTACGTGTTTCTTGGGTGTTAGACACGCATATGCATATTGTAGTTCCAAACTTTGCTTGTGAACGCCTGCCTACCAAGTCCGGTGCAGACATGGGTGAGGTGGCGCGACTGGGATGGTATGGCAATCCCGGAGCACAGACGGAGAGCGACAGATAGGAGTTATGAGTGACGAACCAGATGGTAATGCTTACTAAGAGCGGTCCCAGGCCCGTCGGTTGGAGAAAAAGAGTGTGTTTAGTTGGTAGGCGGTCAACTACGTCCTGAGGCATAGTCGTCCGAATCCAGCACACCTGGGACACCTTCCCAGAGGTCTTTTAGAGATTCTCACCTCCCAGAAAAAAGACATTCTGCATAAGACAGATAGCTGTGGAACTTCGGCCGTCACGTCGACGATCTCAACCATAATCCTTGGCTCGGACAGATACTCCGCCACCACATTCATGACCACCACACCTCGTTTCACTGCATCGTATTGAATTTTTGCCTAATATCGAACAAGTACGAGTACAATCACGATTGCACCAATCGTGCTTTTCTCTTGGCAAAAACCAAATTGTCTCGGAGATAAACCATCTGAGCTCTCAATCATGTCATCGATGCGTCCTCGCAGTATCTTTTCATTTAGCTTATCGATGCACAAAATGAGGCAGATGGGGCGATACTTTTCCCTACCTTTAGGAAGTAGTACTAATACTTCCAACAGTATATTCATGTGTTTTAGAAGCCACGAAGACTCCGCTTGTCCTGGACCATTCACCGCCTCAGGTGGTATCTGATCCAGTCCAGGGGACCTAAACGTCTTAAGTGAGTCCAATGCCTCAACAAGTTCATTCATAGTTAATCTTACTGCGGCAGCCTGGTGGACCATCACTGGATGTGTTCCGCTGCATGTGTTGGCAACAAAATGGAGGATGTGGCACGGTAGATAAAGATGCCGATCCCGAACATAAGAGATTGGGTAGACTAGGTACACAGGCGACTTGATTATTTCCTAACGCAGTGCTCACAGGACACGGGTGTTTTAGGGTCTACCTCTCTAGGTTCGAAAAGGCTGACACGGATGAATGCTTATAATGCAGTCACTCGGACACTGTGACACATACGTTGTTAGAGTGCAACCTAAATATTTGCCTTAGTGGATGCCAAACAATTCTACATTCTAATATAGATTTGCTTAGTGAACAGCGGTTAATCTGTTGGAACTATTTGTAAAAACAAGAGGGAAATACAATCGTATATACAAGACAATACAAGACAATCTTTTTGACAATGACATTTCTTTGGTGTCCTTTGTACCGAAGAAAAATAAAATAGTGTTAGCAGCTACTTCACTTCATCATGATACAGAGTTTGACCACAAATCAAATAAACCTGAGATTATAGACTTTTATAATCACACAAAAAATGGTGTGGATATAATTGATGAAATGTCTGCGTTATATAATGTGTCTTGTAATAAAAAACGATGGTATCTAACAATTTTTTTTCATCGCTTAATAATGTAGGAATAAATAGATATGTTATCTATTATCAACACAACAAATCAACTGATAAACTAAAATGCAGATTTTTTAAAAAGAACTGACAGCAAAGTGGACACTAAAAGTCCTCTTAACAAGAAATAATGAACAACATCCAGATGTGGAGTGTGTTCCACACAAAAGATAGAAAGTATCACAAGTAATGGGTGAAATGTTACATTTTTCTTTGTCTTGAACATTGTGTATATTTTTGTTCTAAATGTGCAACAAATTGTTAATTATGCCATTTAAACAAAATTTCTTGATTACTTTTTATAAATTTTGTATTTTTTTTTTATTTTGTATCCCCAACACAAATTTTGGTAACAAAAATGTTGGTTAATAAACTAAATTTTAGTGTCTTCTTTGAATCATTGAATTTTTGAGGGAAATTTTTAAAATGATACAAATTTAACAAAGGATATATAACAATATAACTATGATTTAAAATCTTAAGGGGTTACATGTAAAAATAAAATGTTATTTTAACTTTATAAATAAAAAAATGGGATGATAATTACGCAGCACACAGCTACTGTCAGAAAATGTCACCACACAGTTGCCGTTTTAATAGTTTCGGTTTATTGATATATAAAATAAAATTAAATCCAAAAAGTCAATAAAACTCACGTAGATGATTTTCTGACAAAATTTGTTTCTTTTGAATTAAAAAATATTTGAACCAGTCACTGATTTCTAAACGCTAGTTGCATAAAAGTCTCTATTTTCCATGTTTTTCTCATTTTACTGAAAGACAGAACATTTTCCCGGTAGAAAAGTAATCTTTAGAACATTTTTTAAAACGGTCTTTGTGATGGAACTGCCAGGTACTTGTAGTAAATGAGAACTGTGTCTAATTAGTATAATGTTTGCGTAATCGTGCTCAAAAGATGCCAGTTGTAAGAGCTCGACTAAAGAGACTGAGTAAAACTACATTTGCCAACTTGGAGTTTATACGAGAGTTAATGAGGCTATTGTGTTTATAATTTGTTTCTTACTCGGGGCATTTTAAGAAGAGTGGCTGAATTTATCGGAAAATATAACAAACTACACAGTAGATGTAAGCGATGCTTAGAACAGGAATGTAAAAAAATACATAAGTGCAAAGAAGATATAACTTAGATGTTTGCTACATTTTGTTATCAGTAAAATTGTTCTAAGTTAATAAACTTTATTGTAATTAAACCAATCGACAACGGAGGTACAACGGAGCATAAAAGGAATTAACTGTGTCCTTCCATTTTTTTAACCAGCTGAACTAAGAACTTAACACACAGGTTACTCTGTTTTTAAACCTAAAATATTTATACTAACTTAAAAGGTTATAAAAATATTTAGTTTCGTTGAGCCTTTAGCAAACTGATACATAATTTATACAAGATCTAGTAAACTATTACTGGACAATTAAAAATTCTTGGATGTCTTTTGGAATCCAAGTTTTTTAAAACTGAAATGAGGGGGTTTTGTTACTTCACGTATTAAAGCTGAGTTAAGGTATGTTTTTGCTGGGGCGTCTGTTGCGATCGTCGCTGAGCAATGATCGCTAAGCGATGATCGCAAGCGAAGTGTTCCGTTGTCTAGTGAACAAGTGGTTTTTTTGCAGCGATGAGCGTATGTAAAAGAAAATAATTATTGTTAAAATACCTGCTAGCAGAAGACATAGAGGATAAAGAAATGTTAAGTGTTCCAAGATTCTCCTTCAATATTTGAAGTGAAAGACTCAATCACACGACTCAAAAATAGCAAGTCCCCAGGAGTGGATTGTATCCCCGCAGAGCTCATCAAACATGGAGGTAACAGCATTATGCACCAAATTCGCAACATAATAGTCAAAGTCTGGGAAGAAGAACAAATGCCAGAGGAATGGTGTACTGGAATCATATGTCCACTGCACAAAAAGGGAGATTTGTTGGAATGTAAAAATTATAGGGGTATAACTCTTCTGAATACAATGTACAAAATATTCTCCAACACCCTGTACAGCCGTTTAAGTACGTACGTGGAAGAAATCCTTGGTGAGTACCAAAGCGGTTTTAGGCCAGGTAGGTCAACAATTGACCAGATTTTTGTGCTACGTCAAATCTTAGAAAAAACCAATGAATTTAATATTGACACGTTCCATCTCTTTGTGGACTTTAAGTCAGCGTATGATAGCGTCCTAAGAGGTAAATTATACGAAGCCATGAATGAACTTAACATCCCCCATAAATTAATAAGGCTCGTAAAAACAACTATGAGTAAAGTGATCTGCAGAGTGCAAATACAAGGCGATATGTCATAAGCGTTTGAAACATATGCAGGGTTACGGCAGGGAGACGTGCTGGCGTGCCTTCTCTTTAATATAGCGTTAGAAAAGACTATAAGAGATGCCGAGTCACACAATAGGGGAACAATCTTTAATAAATCAACGCAGATTATGGCTTACGCTGACGATCTGGATTTGATCGCACGTACTACACGAGGACTTAAAGAGATGACTTCCACCTTCTTGACAGCCGCACAAAATATGGGCCTTAAAATAAACGAGGAAAAAACCAAAATGTTAGCATCTATTCCAAATAATAGAGATAGAGCTAGAAACGCCGAAGAAAACTTCAGTATAGACCAATATAATTTTGAGGTAGTAAATAAGTTTACATATTTGGGTTCTCTCATAACAAACGATAATGACACATCTGAAGAAGTAAAACGGAGGGTACTGCTAGCAAACAAATGTTATTTTGGACTAAGCAAGCAGCTAAAAAGCAGAAATTTAAGCCAGAAAACCAAACTAATAATATATAGAACACTCATCCTACCAGTGCTGACATATGGGTCAGAAACATGGACCATCTCCAAAACAGACGCAAATCTTCTGCTCGTCTTCGAAAGGAAGATACTAAGAAGAATAATGGGCGCATTCTGTGAGAATGGTATTTGGAGAAGGCGATATAATTTCGAATTGTACGAGAAGTATAAAAAAATAGTAAATGGTAGAGATGTAATATCCTTCATAAAAATAGGTAGGCTTAGATGGGCTGGACAGGTGTCAAGAGCAAATGAAAATTACCCACCCAGACGAACTCTATTATCGGTCCCAGTGGGAAATAGGAGTAGAGGCAGACCACGACTGAGATGGAGGGACGGTGTGGACGAGGACGCAAGGAAAATCGGCGCGGCAAATTGGCAACGGTTGGCGATGAACAGAAACGACTGGCGAAATAGACTGGGGAAGATCAAGGCTCAACTAGAGCTGTAGCACCACTGATGATGATGATGATGAAGTGTTCCAAGATTACAAAAAAAATGAAATATTTAAAAGAAGACAAGGAGAATGATACTTTAAAATTTTGATAAACAAACATTTATTATCAAACCATGTTAAGTTTCTACAGGTCTTCCGTTTGAATAAACTTCAGTTTGATTTTGTGTTAGGTTTAGTAAAACAGGATATTGAAAAGCGTCTACAAACTGTATTCCACATCCAATGTCTCCAGAAGAGAATCTCTTAAATCTCTCAAAATAACATACACAAACCACTATAGTCGCTCAGCGTTTGCGACTGTGTCTGCTCTTGGACCAAACGATCGACGCTAGCGGCTCCAGCGACAGACGCTTTAGTCAAAAGGGCGCCGTAACAGATCAAAAGAGCGGTACACCGCGATCATCGCTCAGCGACGATCGCTCAGCGATGATCGCAACAGACGCCACATTTAGATGTCTTAGTTGTATTATCGTAGAATGCTTTCTGTTTAAAATCTGAGTATTTATGATCTTCATAAAAAAAAGGTTATTGCTACATGTGGGATAAGACAAAAGGACAGAGAGGATCCAATGAAGTAGCTTCCTGTGTTAAAAAATTAATAGAAGAAAAGGCTCTAAAAGGAAAACAAGAAATGTGTTTTTTTTTCTGACAACTGTGGGGGACAACATCTCAATAGAATCTGTCTGTTTGTGAACTTGCATTGCCAAATACACCACAACGTTTTAATTATCAGCTTCCACTATTTTAAAATATTTTTTCTTCTTAATAGCATTTATAAATCGGTAAAATATTCTTCCTTTTTTTATTGCTTTTTTGTTTATTCTTCTTTCTAATAATCTTTTTTTCTCTTCCAATCTCCAATCACCATATACATAATATAAATTTTAATCTCCAACTAATACTCTCTTCATTCTATTTTTTAATCTTCATCTTATATACTTTCTAACTACTGAATCACTGATTACTGACTATCTTGAATACTGCATTATTAAATACTGTACTAATACCCTAATACTCTAATACTTTAATACTGACCATACTGACTGACTGACTATACTGACTGACTGACTGACTGACTGACTGACCTTACTGACTATTTTTAAACCAAATCACATCGTATTTATATCATTTCAATGTTCACGAATATTCTTCAAAGAAAATATCTTCGAATCCTTCTATTTCATAGACACTACAATGTTCGCGAACATTCTACTACGAAAAAAGGTTAAATTCTTTCTATTGACGTCTTATTTTAGAGTTCTAGATAATTCTTTACTCGTCTATCGAAAATTTTATGGAATATAGGCTTTTTAGATCAGAATATAAACTTATATATAAATTAAACATTTTAAATTAATAAATAACACTATTTTAAATTCATAATTATTCACAAAATTTCCCACAACCAAATTTACTTCAGTGTATATTTGGTTGCCTATAAAGAAGGCGTAATCAAATATATTTATAATATCATAATTATTAAAATAACCAAATACATTGCAAAATAAAAAACTTTTTAAACTTATTATTATGCTAATTTCTGAAGAATGCCCTCATATAAATACTTTTTATAATATTCTCTAGTATATCACTTATAAATTATTTGTTTAATCACTATTTAAGTTCATTCTAGATTACCTTCGTTTCTCCTATATTTAATATAATCTCAATATATATATATATATATATATATAAAATATTTAATTAAACAATAATTTTCCAACACCTAATTTTATATGATTAAACTTTTCACAATTAAAGTCGCATCTTCCATATAAATCTTCAGCAAAGTTAAACTTATATTTTTGTTTAGCTCATATGCCTCTTTGTCCTCTTAATATATTCTGTTTCTTTGCAGATGCCGGAGTGGAATATATAATTTCAGCACGTTGTGTCTGGTGTTATCTCGGATATATAAAGTAAGTTATTTGTATTCGGAATAAAGAGAGAAAATTTAAATCGTTATAATTTCAGCGCTGCAAAATACCTTAACAAAATAAACTTTGTTATTTAAGGCCTTTTAGATTTTGTTTTAAGCTAAAAAAACAAATATTTCATGCTTTTGTACTTTTTATATTCTGTAAACTGAAACAGTATTTGATAATTGAGGGGGGTACAGTGGATAAAATATCACATTATAAATTTATGTGTCATTTTTGTCGAAAAATTTAAAAGAATCCTTATTAATAATTAAAAAAAAAATAGTTTACATACTTCCTTTTGTAAAATGAATATTTATGGAACAATAATCAAAATTGATTATTTAAATTTCATTAAAATGTTTTTATTCATTCGTTTTTATTATTATTATTAAAAAGTTCTGTTTTTCTCTCTCTTTTTGAGAAAAACAATTGGAGAACAAAAGACGAAGAGCAGATAAACTGTGCAGGCAGAAAAAGAGAACTTACGAAAACCAACGGATACTAAACATAGAGAGGGAGTTTAAAGAAAACGAAACACGTAGTGCATACCAATTTATCAAACATCTAAGACAGGGACACAAACCGAAAACTAGCCTCTGCAAAAATAAGAAGGGTGAAATCATGAGCGATATGGATGAAATTAAGAGAACCTGGATGACATATTTTAAGGAATTACTAAACAAAGGGACACAAACACCATTACAACAACAGAGGCAGCGGGCACGGTAGTAGGTACAACAACAAGAACTGGGGGAGGATGGAGAAGAAAATGAATTAACTAGACCCCGAACGCTAGAGGAGGTCCAAACGGCAATCCACATACAAAAAAGCCATAAAGCACCGGAAATAGATAAAATACCGGCAGAACTACTCAAGCAAGGAGAAAGGAATTTGACACAACAGATGTACCAGCTAATACGAGAGATATGGATAGAAGAAGAAATTCCCCAACAATGAAGAAAAGTATAATCTGCCCTATTTATAAAAAAGGAGACAATCTATTGTGTAAGAATTACAGAGGCATCACTTTACTTTGTTCGGGATACAAAATACTCACAAACATCATTAATCGAAGACAACCTCTCACGGAAAAAATCATCCGGGAATATCCAGCAGGGCTTAGGCAAAATAGATCTACCATTGACCAACTATTTACAGTTAAGCAAATACTAGCCAAAGCATGGAAATATGACATGGACGTTTACAATCTCTTTGTAGATTTTAAACAAACCTATGATTCAATAGATAGAACAATTCTACCTAATATATTGGAAGAATTTGGCATACCATCAAAATTAATACGACTACTGCAAATGAAAATGACAGAAACAGAAGCACAGGTATGTATTCAGGGACAGATTACTAATGCGTTTACGATACGCAAGGACTGAAACAAGGTGACGGACTGGCCCCAACGCTCTTTAACCTTGTTCTTGAATATGTAATTAGATGATTGACAGTGAGCGGAAATAACATATTTACAAACAAATCTACCCAATTAGCAGCATACGCAGATGATATAAACATAATGAGCAGAACAATGAATGCAGCGGAAGAAACCTACGTTGAGTTGAAACGGAATACAGAAGCAGTAGGGCTAGCAATAAATACAAATAAAACAAAACTACTCATACAAACCAGATCAAATAGATCGGCGCAACAACAATTTATTGACGATATAGAACATGTGAATAGATTAACGTACCAAGGAATGGATCTGGTCGCAAGCAATGAAGAAGAACCGGAAAAAATAGAAGGCTTATGCTGGCAAATAAAGCCTATTTGGCGATGGGCCACATATTCAAATCGCGAGACGTACACCGGAAAACAAAACTCCGGGTCTATAAAACAATAATCAGGCCCATAATAAGTTATGATTGTGAAACATGGGTGGTGACACAGAAATCTGCCAATGCATTAGATGTGTTTGAAAGAAAAATATTACGTAGGATACTGGGCCCAATAAGTGCAAACAACAACTGGCGAATTAGGTATAATAGAGAAATATACGAGCAATATAGCGAACCAACTCTAGCACAATACACCAAACTGCAGATATTACGGTGGACAGGGCACGTGGTCCGCATGCATGAGAATAGAATCCCCAGAAAATTACTAAATGCAAGAATGCAGGGGAAAAGACCTGTTGGAAGACCTAAAAAGAGATGGGAAGACGAAGTCAATGAGGATGCCAGGAACTGCCTGGGAACGCGGTGATGAAAAAGAACAGCGATAAATCGAAATGATTGGAGAAGCCTGTTGAAGGAGGCCAAGGCCCGATTTGGGCTGTAGTGCCATTGATCTTAAAGCTATGCAATATTTGGTATAACTTGTGTCTAATAATTGAATCGTAGTCATATTTAAAATTTATGAATATGTTGTGGACGTCACAGGAGACAAGGCGGACCTAGAAAATTATAAACCAATCAGCTTATTGAACCACATCTATAAAATGTTTACCCGAATAATTACGACAAGACTAGAAAACAATTTGGATTTCTACCAGCCCCGAGAACAAGTTGGCTTCCGCTCAAAATTCGGAACAAACGATCACCTACAAACTGTAAAAACCTTTTTTTTTTAAATCTTTGAATTTGTTAAATTCATTGAAAAAGAAATCTAGTCCAACTAAAAATCGTGATTTCAAACCAAACATACGTGGAGCGAATGCTGTTGTAAGTGCTATAGATTTTATGCAAAAGCTTAATATTCCTACAACCCTTAAAAATATGAAGACTTGTATTCAGCATAGGTGCCGTTAACCAACGGATAGTATCATTTTATCACTAAAAAAAATATTTAGACAGGGGTTTAGAACAAGGACTTCTTCGAAAATCTGGTAAAACTTACAAACTTGACAACTTTGACCTACAGACACGTCGAAAATTTCTTTCAGAAAGCAAAAAAACGACCAAGTACAACAAAATCAATTCCAGAATAAGTGTGTATGTAACTAAAGTATCCCAAGAAATTTCTAAATCTGTAATTATTTAAGTAAAAACCTTAATAGAAAAATCGATAGAATATAACAGATCACTGGTACTTATCTTCGTAGACTTATACAAAGCCTTCGATACCATGGAATTAGACAGTATTATAACTGCTCTGAACATTAGTAGAATAGACCACCGGCTTACAAAGTTAGTACAAACATTGTACCAAAACATCACAATGCTTGTAAAACTACATGATACCACTAGAGAAATTCATATAAAGAAGATTCATATAGATACCGAAGATCTGCGTGAAGTACAACAAATGGTACAAAAAAACGTATCGTTAACACTAGGTCTAAAAATGAACATCGGTAAGACCAAATTCATGACAAATTTGGTTCCCAGCGAACAGTTAACCATCCAAAATCAAGTGGTAGAATTGACAGAAAAGTACATATATCTTGGTCATGAAATCAGAATAAGCAAGGATAATCAAACCTGTGAATTTCAACGACGAATAACATTTGCTTGGACGGCATATGGTTCACTAAGAGACATCTTTAAGAGCAACATCCCGATAGCTATGAAACGGAAGACATTTGACCAATGCGTTCTTCCCATTATGACATACGGAGCAGAAACTTTTACTCTTACAAAAACAAAAGCACTAAAAATGCGAGTGGCACAAAGTTGCATGAAAGATTGATTCTCGGCGTAACAAAAAAAAGACAAAATAAGGAACAAAGACCTAAGGAAAAGAACAGGTATCACTGATGTCGTCAAACGTTCAGCCAAGCTGAAATGGAACTGGGCAGGTCATATAGCGAGACCAAAAGACTCAAGATGGACCAGAAACTAATCGACTGGCGCCCAAGAGAAGACAAACGCAGCAGAGGACGACCACCAATATGCTGGATGGACAACATTAAATGAATATCCAGGAAATGACAGAACCGTGAACAGTGGCAAAAAATGGGAGAGACCTATGTCCAGCAGTGGACAGAAGAGGTTTCATGATCATGATAATGATGTTACAGGAACTAACCACTTGTAATATCTATGACTCAATAGAATAGAAAAAAATATTTTTCTGCGTCAAAGATAATGCAGCATAGCAAAATGCTTGTAAATTGACTTGACACAATGTTTATGACAACCAAAATTTTGGTGTTCGAAAGTTTTATGAGTATTTACAGTATCTTTGTGAATAATTCCTTCAAAATGATCAAGGCCTTTACAACGTTTTTCATTGTAGAAATAAAATATAATATCAAAAGATTAAACAAATGTGTAAAATTTATAATCAAATATAATGAAAACAATACTCTCTGATATACCATACCATCCAACTAACTTCTCTCCTTAAAAAAATGTTTTTGAAATCAATCGAATTGGGTGAATATACAACATTAAAGTTACGGCATGGGTAACATTCCATAAAACTGTTCCGTTTTATGTTCATATCGATTCGACGACATCCCATTGAATATCTTCACCTAACAAATATAATTTGAAAGGTTTGCTCAGTAAAAGAGCCATTTTATCGTTTATTTTATTAGTAGTTTCCTGGAAAAGGGGGAATAAAAGCTGATAGAAATACTTTTAGGGAAACACTGAGGACTTTATTTTGTTAAATGAATAAGAAATAGGAATTTGAATAAGAGTGTATACTTGAAAAAATATTTTGTATTTTTATATACAGGGTGTCCCGGAGCTAAAGGGAAAAAATTCGGTAGAATGAGGCCATTATTTGCAAAATTTGCTCTTTGCTTGATAGTCACTTTTTGGGAAATCGGAAAAAAAGATTAA
Source organism: Diabrotica undecimpunctata (assembly GCF_040954645.1). Lineage (NCBI taxonomy): Eukaryota > Metazoa > Arthropoda > Insecta > Coleoptera > Chrysomelidae > Diabrotica > Diabrotica undecimpunctata. The sequence continues at coordinate 127,048,182 of NC_092811.1, forward strand.
CGACTAAGTAGTGTTAGGCTTACAATGTAAAGAATTCTATTAATGTTGCTTAGAGTTTTTAGCAAAAGAAATTAGAAGTTTCTAGCCTAAAATATTTTCAGGCTGTAAAAATATATATTTTTAGAAAAAATAATGTTTACTGCTAACAACCAGTTTTGCAAATAAATATATAAAATAATAGCTTTGTTTGGTCTGAGTGTGTTAATGCAAAGATGTTTGGATGTAAACCAAGACCTCCACGTAGGTTTCATAGATTTTGAGAAGGCCTTCGATAAAGTCAGACACCAAAAGCTGTATGAAATCCTAAGAAGCAAAAACATCGACCGTCGCTACATTAACATCATATCCAGGTTGTACTGGGGACAAACAGCAAAAATCAAAGTTGATAATGAGTTAACCGAAGAAATTGAGATTCGTCGAGGTGTGCGTCAGGGTTGTGTGCTTTCTCCACTATTATTCAATATATATAGCGAAAAAATATGTCAAGAAGCGCTCCTAGAGCAAAACATTGGTATGAACATTAACGGAGAGTTAATTAACAATATACGATACGCTAACGACACGCTAATAGTAACAGATAACCTAGCAAATTTACAGTTTTTGATGGAAAACATAAACACCCATACCAAAAAATATGGTCTAAAACTGAACATCAAAAAGACTAAATTCATGATTGTAACAAAGAAGCTATACATCAATGTGAATTTAACCATAAATAATCAGCCAGTTGAAAGAGTTACGTCTACAAATATTTAGGGGTTTGCTTCACTGATACTAATGACCCGACAAGAGAAATCAAGAGGCGAATAGAGATAGCGAGAGACAATCGTTTGTCAAAATGAAAAAGTTCCTATGCAGCCGGGACATAAATATAAACTTAAGAACGAGAATGTTAAGGTGCTATGTTTTCTCCGTTCTGCTGTACGGCATGGAAGCCTGGACACTAAAAAAGAAAACATAAAAAACATTGAGGCATTCGAGATGTGGTGTTACAGGAGAATGTGGAAAATATCATGGACAGAAAGAGTAACAAATCAAGATGTTCTGTTGAAAATGGGGAAGGAATGCGAAGACATAAAAACCATACAAACGAAAAAACTGGAATATCTAGGCCACATAATGAAAGGAGAAAAGTACTCTTTGCTTAGACTCATAATCCAAGGAAAAATCTCGGGAAAAAAAATGTGGGACGTAGGAGGATTTCCTGGTTGCGAAATTTAAGGGAGTGGTATGGGTGCAGTTCATTACAGTTGTTCAGAGCTGCAGCCAACAAAGTAAGGATTGCTGTGATGGTAGTCAACCTCCGATAGGAGACGGTACTGCAAGAAGAAGAATATAAAATAATAACACACCGTATATAGTTCAATTAAAAACATTTATTCATGAAAATAAAAGATTTTTAGTCATATAAAGAAAATGTTAAAAAAATTTAAAAGTAGTCTTAATCAGCCATGCTCAAACAAAAAACAGTCATTTTCTTCATTTTGGCAATTTTATAAACCATCAATGGTTTCTTCTGGCGAGGTAGAATCTGTCTTTAAGTGTTATTTGTAAAAAGTTAGTTCAGGAAGGCTTCTCAAATTTTCTCCATAGTATTTGAAAAGTAGACTATTAATATTCCCTTAATCCCCCTTTAATTCTTTTTTCAGTGGTAATTTCTTTGGAGCCATTCAAGAAAGAGAAAATTTTTTCTTACAAACGCTTTTAGCTCTTCCAAACGTCATTTCAGTAATTAGGTTCACCTTGGACTAGAACATTGTTGACTTTTTTGCAACAAATAAACCGCTTTGCCTTATTAAATTCAAAGTACCATGAACTAGGCAGCTTAATAACTCGTTTTGTTTGTATCTTCCAATCAAACACATCCCAATCCATACCGATTTTCCCTACAGTGGAATACTTTCCGATTAAATCATAGTAGCCACTAATTTCCACGATACCAGGCATTTTTTTAATGTCTTTTCTATAAGGCCAAAAATATAATTAGGCGGAATAAAGGAATGACCGACGATCGGAAAAATTAACTTAATTTGTTTAATATGATTCGGCGATTCTTCTAGACGCCAATAAGCCAACATTGCCATCATATTTAAATTTTTGTCTTATGTCTGAAGAAAGTACTGTTTCTCTGTTGACATCAAAATCAAAATTCTTTAGAGCATGTTGCAAAGCTATTGTATTAGAATCTTTTCAGCAGTCAATTTCTGTCCACACGTAAGAAAAGAAATTTGAAATTTGTTGGTCTTAGTTTATTGGTAGAAGTTTCAGCAACAACTGTAAAATTATTATAGTTTATTTGCTGGCTAAAATATGCTGCTTGATCAGGCAGTCTAGGCAGTGCTAAGTTTTTTTGGCAGTTTTTTTGGCAGAAAAGTAAGTTGTGTTGGGTTTTGGATTTTTAAGGATTTTGAAAAAAGCCTTTGCCTTTACGCCTACGATGCTTAGTGGCTAATTTTTGCCGAGCAGCTACAGAAATTGCTACTTTCAACTGCTTCTTTGTTTTCAAGCAAGTGGAGCAACAATCAGTCAGCGGAGTTCCAAAAGCGATATTGTAGTTAAAATTCACATACTTTCGAAAATAACTAAGTTCACATGCACAGGCATCACTTTTTAGGCCGACTCTATTACCACCTTTACGTTTCCTGGATAGCTCTCCAGTGATAACAAAATTTCTTACAATTCTTTCTATGCGGTCCGTGCTTAAATTTGTGATTCCTAGAAACGACTTGGCATATACTCGGATCATCTTACCCTCACTTAAACTTTCATGGTATTTTATCGACACTGCAGCATGATTAGATTCCCCCCTTTACTTTTATCTTTTGACTGATAAAGGTAGGCATGCAAATCTATCACTTGCTTCATCGTGTGTGTGGTACGGCAATCCGGGTCGTCTGTTATGACCACAAGTTCGAAAGACCGGCAGTTAACAATAAAACTCTTCTAATAAACTTTTTTCTAACTCTACCCAACGTTAAATCGCGAAAAACAAGTGAAACTGCATAAAAAATCAAAAGAAGCCTAAATGCCGCAGAAGTCTAAAATAATAAATTTTAATATGAAGAACCTACCAAGCAAGATTATACACTTTCCTTTTATGTGTTTCTGACTGAAGAACTTTTTTGCATCCTTTTCCCTGTGGACTAGGTTTAACAAAACAACCATTTTCACTTACTAACTCCATAAAAAATAAGAAAAAAACTCTTCCTAATTCGCCAATACAACTGTTTAATCGGTTGAATAATAATAAACTATTAAAATTTTGTTTCTTCATTACAGCTGTTGTAGTAGCGTGTTCGTCACGTGAACCAACCAGCAAATTTCACTGGTGGTAGAGCAAACAGCGAGTTTTGCAGGTAAACATTCAACGTAAAGGGCGAGTTCTGCAAATAACTGTAATTTTCTCGATAGCATTTGTATGCTAAAGAACGAGTTTTGGGAAATTCTGATTTTATCATTCGATTCCTATTTCCAATTGAAATAAACTTATCAAAAAAATAATTTTCGGAACTTTTGTCTATTAGCGAGTTTTGCTAATAATGGCGTCATTTATTATTATCATTATCAAACTCTTCTCATTACGCCAGGGCATTTAGAAAATTCTATTTTAAAATGAACTGGACTAATCCTCTTTACTGTTTGTAACTTGTATGTTTTGTTGCTTGCAAAATTTTCTAGTCCTTGATATTCGTTGCTTTTATATCTTTCTACACCATCCAGCTATCTTCTAATATTTGTTCTGCACCTATGCTATAGTGATGTCTAGTTAAATGTCCTTCTCAGCATATCTGTACTTGGTCATCTTAGTATGTATTCAATACATTCTAAGCGGAGGGACTTTATGTTTCTAACTAGGTTTTATCTTTAAATTCTTCTTTAATTTCGGCACTTCTTTGCATTTCTCTTGTTTCCTTATTCCATTGAGGCTTTCCTTTCCAGAATATTATGGTGTTATATAGGTGTACTAAAAGAGACTTTTAAAGGAATCTCACAAGAATATCTTAATTAAGACAAATAAGAAATAACGATATTAGAAGAGAAATGGGAGTACAAAGGAATATATTAATAGACATAGAAAAAAAGCAACTTTTTTCTATGTTTAACTGTAAGAAATTTTCGTAAAACAGATTTCCAAAATAGAAAGTAGTGGCAATCAGAAACGAAAAGGCGTATTAACTTATGAAAATCCTATTACTATATATGTAATTTGTAAGTAAAAATGTGTATGTAAAATAAACAAGGAAAATAAATTTCGTGTAGTTGACTGTATACCATAAATATTAAAAATTTTATTATCAAAAATTCTTAATAAAACTATTCCTTCATCAGTGTTTATCTCGGTTTACATGTTTGAAGTCACTAAATATCTGGGTAAAAACCTTTTAAATATAGTTAAATTAATTTTGATTTACATTGTTGCTGGTAATATTCTAGGATGTTGAAGTTAGAGACGAAATTTACTTCATGGCAACAATGTTTCAACTTTGACAAAGTGTTTCATTTTCAACACTGGAAATCGAAACTTCTAATCAACTTATTCTTAAGTAAAATTGTGGCTTATTCCAAATAAAAATAGTAAATTGCATTAAGATGCCATTAGAGAATAGATTCAGAACAATAAAAAGGCTTGAAAGAGGACGAGTCCAAAGGAAGTGGAAAAAATAATAAACCTATGAACTCTTACAGCATGTTAAGCTAATCTATAAATAACCTTAAGAGAGAAAAGGCAGCTGGATACGATACAATAAAAGCGGAAATACTGAAATATATAGATTAAAAATCAAATGAATCGTTTGAAAACTGTGAAACAAGACATGGAAAGAGAGTAAGATACCAAAAGCCGGACCTGGGATTATCTTACCAATTTTTAAAAAGTGCAACAGACGAGAGTATAGTAATTATAGAGATACAACTCTCATGAGTACACCTTCTAAAGTATACGAAAAAGTAAAGGAAAAACTTCGGAAGTTACAAAGTGAATCTAGGTAAGGAAGAAGCGTTCACGATAACATTTTCATCCTAAAGCAGCTAATACAGGATAGACCTTTAGATCTGCATTCCTCTGTATTCAGCCCTTACGTCTGATGAGGCAATGGCGAGCTGAAATGACGTCATAACGCGTTGTTGTTTACCAATTCAATCGCAGAGACTGACAAATCATGCTGCTAAAAGTATATATAAATTATAAAAGTATATACATTAGAGTACAATAAAATTAGAAACAATCTGCCAAAATAGCTGTAGTAATGATATTATCATAAATTTTGTTAAAGTTTTGTGTTTTATTGTTTTATGTAATCTAGACTTCGGCAAATATGCATATTGCATATTTTGCATATTGTGCATATTTTATGCAAATATTTTATATTTTGGCATATTTGTATAAAAGTTTGCATAAAGTGCATAAAAGTTCAGATTTTTATACTGTATTTGAAAATTTTTAAACATACCAATTTATTTCAATTCTTGTATAAAATTTTGTAGTCATTTTAATCAAGAAATGATCTAAGTACGTAATCTCTACAGGTACAAAACATTTACAATTTCAAAGAAGATCAATTTAAGTAGCCCTCAACATTCTTAGAAAGTCTCGGTCACTGAGGCATTCAGTTATTGGATAATCGCTAAGGGTTCGCTCATTTGCATTTTATGATCTAATCCCCAAATCTATCTACAATTTATTGTATCTTAACAGCAGGTAAACGGCTAATAGTTTTGTTCCTAATTTAGGGATTTTCCAAAATCTCCCAGTTTATTGAATTAGGTACCTAAACATTTCTAATTTGATGCTCAGATTTGTAAATCATTTTTGTTTTGATATTCAAAGCGTAAACACTCGTTGTGCGTAACAAAAAGGAAGATTGTGATTTTATAATGCCTAAAACAACCAGTGCTTCAACTTGGATTAAACCTTATAAAGAGCTGTCTATGGATATGGGAAAAATCTACTGTTCAGTCTGTGGCAAAATTGTAAGTATCTAATATTTTCTATTAAATATCTAATATTTCATACATACAGGGTGTTTCCAAATGACACTTACAACGTTTGACTGTAGATACTTCTCGAAAAATTGAACAAAACGATATAGTTAATGAGGGGTCAAACTTATTTACTTTTCGAGATACAGGGTGTTAAAATTAAAAAAAATTAAATTCTTTTAGTTAATAACAACAATAACTTTAAAACCAATAAACGTATTTACTTGAAATTTAGTACTCGTAGGTTGTTTTTAAATGAAAAATAGCTTCCTTTAGTGAGAAAAAATTGTCCATGGTACAAAACAAAAAAAAACTTTTGTTGAATTTTAAAATAAGTTATATGATGTACTAATGGTTAGTAACAAAAACTAATTTGTGGATTAATACTGCATTTAAAACACTTAGCGAGAGTTTTTTTTTCCAAACCAGTTATTTGATTAACCAAAAACACCTCGTATATTTTTATATTTTAAAGGTTGGGTTAAAATAAAGGTTTTTATTTTTATTTATAGATAGCATGTGAGAAGAAATTTCAGATAGACCAACATGTGAGAACTGCTTCAAACATTGCAAAAAAAGGAAAAATAGGAGGAAAACATCAAACTTCAATGGCTAAATGTTTCCAATCTACTTCAAAAAAATTAGATGAGCAAGAAACTTTTAATGAAGACTTGTGTCGCGCATTAGTGTCTGCAAACATACCGCTTTCAAAATTAGCAAATGTAAATTTTAGTTCGTTTCTAAAAAAATATTGCAAACTGAATGTTCCAAGTGATCGGTCTCTAAGAAGAAATAATGTGAACGGGCTATACTCGTCGGTGTTAATTAATATTAAGGAAGAAATTGCAGATAATTATTTTTACATATCTGTAGACGAAACCACTGATTCCTCAGGAAAGTATATTGCTCATTTATTGATTGGTGTTCTTTAAAGAAGATACCTTACCAAAATCTCATCTTATTTCATGCCAGCAACTTGAGAAAACAAATGCTTTAACAATTTCGCGTTTTATACAAGAAACATTAGCAACTTTTTTTCTTCCGACAACTATTCCTTCTAATAAATTACTGCTTATTTTATCGGATGCTGCTCCTTATATGGTGAAAGCAGGACAAAATTTAAAAATATTTTTCCCAGATTTAATAGATGTTACTTGTGTAGCGCATGGATTAAACAGAGTTGCAGAGGAAATACGAAAAAAGTTTCCTCTTGTAAATACCATGATATCCAGTGTCAAAAAAGTATTTCTTAAATCTCCTATAAGAATTCAACTTTATAAAGAAATGCTACCTAACATTCCTCTTCCACCACAACCTATTTTAACGCGATGGGGAACATGGTTAGAAGCAGCTAATTTTTATGCAGATCATTTTGTTAAAATAAAGAACATAATTGATACGTTAACAGATGAAAGTTCCCAATCTCTTTTGGATTCTAAACAAACTTTTCAGAGTAACTTGCTTCAACAAGAACTTTCATTTATAAAATCAAATTTTAGTTTTGTTCAAAAAACAATTACTCAGTTAGAATCACCAAAACTGTCATTGTTCGAAAGTAGAGCATTAATAAAAGAATTTGCGTCATGTTGTCGGAACGTTAGAGGTAATATTGGAAAAGATATTTTAAAAAAATTTGAAGCTACTATGGAAAAAAATAAAGGTTACCATATTCTTTCTGAAGTAGTCAGTGTTCTAGCTGGAAATATTTCGGAAACAATTAATTTAGAACCAAATGTTTTGGTTAGTTTGAAAAATGCTCCCGTTACATCAGTTGATGTTGAACGAAGTTTTTCCATATATAAATATATGTACTCAGACAGAAGCCACAAGTTTTTGTTAGAAAATTTTGAACACCACTTGGTCATTTATTGTTACCATAATTCTATATAAGTTTATTCATACTTAAAAATGATGTAGTTACTTAAAATAAATGTAAATCTTAATGAATAGTAGGAAATATTTAGTTATGTACACTTTTTTTTTAAATAAAATTGTTACTATTTTACGATTTTTTTATTTATTTGTATGCATATTTTGTCTAGTAATAACTATCACTATTCACTTGACTTGTCAAAAACAAAACTATTTTTGTATATTGACTAAATAAATTATATTCTCTTCTATTCTATATACTTGTAGAAAATCGTCTTTTATATGACAATATGATATTCTCCTAAAATTACGAACTTGCACACTTCTTTACATACCTTTTTGGTTGTTAGTACTAAAGAAATTGATATTAAAATAAAACACAGTTTGTATATTTCACAGAAACTCCAGTAAATCTTGTTTAACGCGTATTTCATGATCAATATCACTTACAGGTAAATGAAACATAGTCCTTAAACATAACCTAAAATTTTTGTCCAATATGTACAATATAACAAATAACACAACAGCATGACAAAAACCTATCATCATAGACATTTGTAATATAATATGATTTGTAGAAGATGAAAAATGTTCGTAGAAATAATTGATGTTTAACAAAAATAGTGTGTTAAATAACCAACATATAAAATAAGAAAAAGCTAGCCTAAATTCTAGCTTACTTTTCTCATAGACCACACTTGAGTTTTTCAACTTTACGCATCTTAGTACAAATATTATAATTAAAAGAACAAAAATTCCGACGTATGTGCATGCGTAACAAATAATGGGAACTGGGAAGCTTAAACTACTGACACACAAAGATGTCGTCACCAAAATAAGACTTAACAAAAATAACCAAACTAAAACAATAAACGTTTTAAAAGCCTTTCTGCATCTTATAGCACATTTCCGCTGATTGGCAAAAGTTGTTATATACCAATCAATAACAATTATAGCTACAAAAATTTGATTCCCCGTTAAAAAGTTAAAAGCGTTTTCGTCCCAAATACAAAGGATGCTCTCGTTCATGACATTTATAATACCGAACGAGTTGTACATGTACGGCAATGACGCAGTGATGAACACATTGCACAAGCACCAGTTTACGATGTACCAGTAAGTTCTGTTGTGCAACGTGGCGTATTTGGACACTGTGAGGATAGTAAGTACGTTTGATGTCGTAGATAAGAGGCCCACTACTACTCCCAGGATGCGTGTTATTAAAGGGAACTGGGCTATGTAGATGGCGTTGGGGTCGAAGGTGTCGTTTGTTGAGTTGAGTCGTTCTAACTCCCAGTCCATGCTGCTACGTACCTTAAAAATATCTGAAATTAATACCATAAAATAATTCAAAATATTGTATTGCATTTAATAGAAGTATATATATATATATATATATATATATATATATATATATATATATATATATATATATATATATATATGAAAATTACTTAGTTTTTTACTCGACGTTTCGGCACCCATTTTGGAGCCATTATCGGAGTGATACGGTTCCGTTCGAGTTCGGGGTCTCAATCTGCCTACTCCCCTCACTCGCGACGTACCAGTATCGCGTTCTGTATAAATAATAGAAGAACTGTCTCTGGGCACTGAGGTCTCAATCTGCCTACTCCTCAGTGTCGAGTACATAAAAAGCTTGTTTGTCATTAGCACTTTGCTTTAATCGGCACTTTAAATGAAAAATTTAACTCACTTTTAGTCTAAAAATTGTCAGCACATGATTATAAGATAGAACATAAAAAAGGCTTATAACTTTTTGAAGAAGATATGTTATCCAGATTACCTCTAAATGATTCTTCTGAAGTTGATGGTGGAATTAATGCCTTATTCGGATCTACTCTGTATGAGTACAAGAAACAAATTCGTTACAGATTTCTGCTTAGTTAAGGAGACATGTCGTGGAATGCAAATTTTAGATTCCCCATGTCTCTATTAACATCTTTATCAACGTCTGGCTATGCCTTCCAATTTTTAGAAGGCTCCAGATTAAAGCAGAAATCTGAATTTGTTTCGAAACTATCTTACCTAATGCCTTTAACTTAACAGATGAATTACCAATTAATTATAAGGGCATTGCCAAGGTGTCCAGTAAAGATCCAGTACTAAGGAAAGTAATAGATTATGTCAAAACAGGTTGGCCAAATAAAGTTGGCAGTGAATTTAAAACATATAATGGTAAATGTAATGAACTTTTTATTAAAGAAAATTGTCTAACGAAAGGTATAAAAGTTGTTGTCTTAGAGGCTTTACGCTTTTAACCGAAGAAATTGAGATTCGTCGAGGTGTGCATCAGGGTTGTGTGCTTTCTCGACTATTATTCAATATATATAGCGAAACAATATGTCAGGAAGCGCTCCTAGAGCAAAACATTGGTATAAACATTAACGGAGAGTTAATTAACAATCTACGATACGCTGATGACACGCTAATAGTAACAGATAACCTAGCAAATTTACAGTTTTTGATTGAAAACATAAACACCTATACCAAAAAGTATGGTCTAAAACTGAACATCAAAAAGACTAAATTCATGATTTTAACAAAGAAGCTATACACCAATGTGAATTTAACCATAAATAATCAGCCAGTTGAAAGAGTTACGTCCTACAAATATTTAGGGGTTTGCTTCACTGATACTAATGACCAGACAAGAGCAATCAAGAGGCGAATAGAGATAGCGAGATAATCGTTTGTCAAAATGAAAAAGTTCCTATGCAGCCGGGACATAAATATAAACTTAAGAACGAGAATGTTAAGGTGCTATGTTTTTTCCATTCTGCTGTACGGCATGGAAGCCTGGACACTGAAAAAGATAAACATCAAAAAATTGAGGCATTCGAGATGTGGTGTTACAGGATAATGTGGAAAATACCATGGACAGAAAGAGTAACAAATCAAGATGTTCTGCTGAAGATGGGGAAGGAATGCGAAGTCATAAAAACCATACAAACGAAAAAAGTGGAATATCTGGGCCACATAGTGAGAGGAGAAAAGTACTCTCTGCTTAGACTCATAATCCAAGGAAAAATCTCGGGAAAGAGAAATGTGAGACGTAGGAGGATTTCCTGGTTGCGAAATTTAAGGGAGTGAGATGGGTGCAGTTCAATACAGTTGTTCAGAGCTGCAGCCAACAAAGTAAAGATTGCTGTAATGGTAGCCAACCTCCGATAGGAGACGTTACTGCAAGAAGAAGGCTTTACGCAAAAGTATTTTGGTGCTTCTTCATGAAGATAACATAGGTATAGTGCGTACAAAAATGCTTGCTAGATTTATTATCTGGTGGCCAAACTTGCAACCAGAAATTGAGAAGGCATGTTGAGATTGTCAAAGAGGCAATGGAGAAGTATGTTTCCAACCAATCAACTTTGTCAGTAGAACAACAACTTTTAAATGTGTTATTTAGCTATAGGAGTATGCCAACAATCTCAGGTATTAGCCCAAACAAAATAATTTTGAAAGTCAAGCCGAAAACAAGGTTTGGTTTGTTAAAACCAAAGAAAAACAGTCAAACAAAATTGTCAAATGTGCAGGTACCCTTGTCTTCGGCTGGTGATAAAGTGTTAGTAGGAGGTTTAAGTCCATTGTGTAGTGAAAAGTGGAAAGTTGGAGAAATTTTGGAACACATAAGCGCTGTGACGTATTTAGTTAAGATGGAAAATAAAAAATTATATACATGTTAATAGTTTAAGAAAATATGTTGAGAACAATGAAAATGTTATAGATAGAAAATTATATTCACATATAACTGATGATGCTACTAATAATAAAAGTGTATTACCTGAGAAGGTTGATTGGTCCACACCGTACATCAATAAATAATAATGTACCACAAACTAAACTTACAGACGTAGGTGACCAAAATGAAAATATCAGTCCTACTGTGCAAAACCTATCAGAGGTATTTATACGACGTAGTAGTCGTATAACGCACCTCAAAGGTTGGATTTGTAAACATAGGTTTAGATTTTTATGCGAATATAAATTCTTTTATGAAAGGAGAAAATGCCATGTATTTTGGTACACATGCTAGTGTCACATCTTCCTTAGGTTGATAATATGCCAAAAAGGGTTGTTGTGACATGGCGGCCAGTAGACTTAGAAGTTTATTTGTTAATATTAGTGTACGGTTTCAATTTAATGTTAATTAAATGGTGTTCTCGTCAACTACTTCTTTTATTAATACACAACAAAGATGAAAATAAACAAGGCACGTATACACTAACACAAGTTTTTGTTACACAAGTCGCATTTAGTAATTTTTTAAAGGACGCCCCATTTACAATTCTGCGGGGGGCTCCGATGGAGTTTTTTACGCTACTGACAATAGAAAAACAATCAAAAGATAATATTCTACTACAAATGACTAATACTATTTGATAATCCTTAAAAAACATTAAATAACCGAAAAATTTCTTATCTACACTCAGGTGCAAAAAAATCGATCCATGGGTATTATTTGCTGAAAAAAGAAAACGTTTGAAGATATTAGTTTTAAATCAGGTATATATGTAAAAGTGTATGTTAGATTAAAATAATTTTTACAGATTATCCAAAAAAAATCATTTATTAATAGAGACATAGGTACGCCAAAACTCAAAAATACAAGAATATTCAAAACTTTCTGAAATTAAGAAAAACATTGATAATAAATCAATATCTAGTGTTTCCCCCTCGGGTCCTTATAACAGCCTGTACACGTCTAGGCATTGAGATAATTAACCTCTGGATATCAAATTGATCCAATTGGTTCCATATTTCTTGAAGAGCCGCTGTAAGTTCAGCCAAGTTGTTTGGACGGGTTACTCGTGCTCGAAGACGTCTTCCCATCATATCCCATAGATGTTCTATGGGATTGAGATCGGGACTGCAAGCTGGCCAGTTCATACGGACAATTCCCACCTCTATATATTGGTTGACGATTCTAGCAAGGTGAGGACGCGCGTTGTCGTCCATAAAAATAAAATTAGGTCCAATGAAAGGAGCAAAAGGTACCACATGCTGATCTAAAATACTTGTTATGTATCTTGCAGCAGTCATAGAACCTCTATCTACAATAACTAAATCAGTATGGTCTTCTAAACTGATACCAGCCCAAACCATAACGGAGCCCCCTTGATAACTTATTCTTTCCGCAATATTACATTGAAAATATCACTCTTCGTGTCTTCTTCAAACCCTTTCTCGGCCGTCTGGTGACCTTAGACAAAATCTGGACTCATCTGAGAACAATACATTGCTCCAATCTGCATCACTCCAGTTTTCATGTTCTCTTGCAAAAGCAAGGCGAGCTCTGCGATGTTCTATGGATAGTACTGGAGATAGGGCTGGCCTTCTGGATAATAAATTACCTTCTACAAGTCATCGACGAACTGTCCATCTGCTTACATCCACATTTCTCACTTCGCTCAAACGATTTGCCAGTTCAACTGAAGTTAGATGCCGATTTCTCAAACACGATCAGACCAGAAATCGATCATCTCTTTCGGATGTTACCCTTCTACGACCTGATCCTGGTCTTCTTGTGAAGTTACCGGTGTCGCTAAAACGCCGAACTGTTCTTTGAACCGAAGATCGACTAACACCCAACATTTCAGCTGCTTAATATTGGCTACGACCATCTTGAACTAAAGTCACTGCCCTTGCAGCATCTGTCGGAGTTAGAGACATTTAGAAAGGATAATTAAATGAAAATATAACACGTTTTAAAAATAAAATCACTACACTAGTATGGTTGTTGAATTAAAAACAACATTCAATACATATCTACTGGCTTCAGACTCTTTTTGACAAAAACCTGAAATACCAATTTGTTTTAAGAAATATGAAAAGTAATATTAAAAATATTATTTTATTTCTCGTATACGAAGTACACCTAAATTTACATACGTAATTTAATGTCTCTAAAATTATACAACTTCAAATAAATAAGAAATAAGGAATGGATCGATTTTTTTGCACCTGAGTGTAGATCATATTTTTCTAGAAAACCAGTTATCCTTTCTTACAAACTAATAGTAAACGGTAAAAATAAAACGAAGGGGAGTTGGTAGAAAATACCGTCATAACTGATTAAAATTCGCGACTACAGAGGTTAGCCGCAATGTCGACCAATTCTTTGGACTTGCGCGGAACTGGAAAAAATTTGTTAGAACAAAACCAACGAACAATAATTAGGTCACCTCGCTGTTAGATACTGAGTATTAAGTTCCAAAAGATAGGTAAAACAGGCAAAAATCACGTAAACAAAATCATATCTAACTTCACTTATATACAATAGTTGACAGTCCAATAAGAAACTCATTACCTAAAAATTTCCTTATAATCCAATCAACGAATTTTACCTTGAAGTTTGGTTTCCAACAGTTGTTAATCTAGTAATCACTTCCTTGTTCTTAATATGTTTATGTAACTTCCACCTTTACGCACATATTGTTCTTATTCCTTAGAAAATTGTGACACTTCGGTGTAATGAACTAAAACGGGCCATGACATAAACTTCCAGAACTCTTTAACACAAGTGAATTACGTCCAACTTAAGAAAAGTAACTTGGCGTAATTGCTAGCAAGAGGATGTTATTAAAGTCAATTAGGGCTTTATTATTTAATCAGGTTGAATGGAAAAACAACACGAGATGTATATGTAATGTATACACAACAGTGAAAGCGTTTTTTTTTGTACCAGTGCGATAGTTATTTTCGGCTATATTCTGAAGCAGATAATTTTATATCAACTTAAAGCAAAAAATTTAACAAAATTATGTTATGTTGTTGTTATTTACTGAGTTTTATTTACTGCATAGTTTATTATTCTCCTTGGTCCGCTTCTTTTTTTTTATGTTTATTGAAATTTTCCCCTAATAGTCTGGGATTATGAGGATCAGGTACAAACATATCTGGACTGCCGTTTTGTTGAGGTGTTAAAAGTTGAAAACGTTCTTCAATGTATGGTTTAGCTAATTCCATACCCAACTTCTTCTTCTTCTTCTTCCTACTTTATAAATAGGCTTAACTAGCGGACCAACTCGACATCGAGTTTTGATGTAAGTTTTGCTGATATTTAAGAGGGGCGGAGTCTAACGATCCATCGTTTCCGTCGCCTGGTGTAAATGTTCCAAAAATCCTAAAAATAAACTGTATCGACGCCAATTTTTTTAAATTGAAAATCAATACAGTAGTTTTTTAGGATTTTCAGGAAGATTTACATTAGGAAACGGAAACAATATGATTGTTAGACTCCGCCCCTCTTAAATAAAAAACGGAAGTAAAACCGGAAGTAACTTTTTTTTTGCATATTTTAGATTGTAAAATGCCACAAGAAAAAGAAGTCGGTTTGAGAACTCTAACTAACTAACTAACTAAATTTATATTTAAATATTATTTAAATTTAAAAAACACAGAAAACAGTATGATGCTAGTCCGCGCTAGTCTACACTACCGCCGACTGTTCCACTTTTTTGAGAATACGCCACAATTTTACTTAATAATAAGTTTATTTTTTATTTATTTATTTAAAATAAACCTAATTTAAAGTAAAATTGTGGGTTATTCCCAACAAAATTAATAATATATTTCTAACTAATAAATTAAAAACAAAGTAATGCTTACCTCATTATTTAATTCTTCAAGTATTAAACTCAAAACGTAGTCTAAATCTCTAAATATCAATCACAACACCTCACACACGCTGCACTTGTTGGAAACAGAATACTTTCTAACTAAACATAAAAAAAAAATACCAACTCATCAGATAGTGTAAAACAAACCCCATAAATTAAAATCGGAGACAGGAGGATCCCGAATTTTGAGTGGTCATTATCGTTATTCCTTAAGTGGAAACACTTGTTGGTACATTCCAGCATTCGAGAATTGACGCGTTGTTGCATTGTGTATAATATTGAATTCCTATATTTTACTATAGGAAAAATTCATTTTATGGCCGCCATTTTTAAACCAGTTCGAATTTTTTAAATTTTAAACCTTAGGGGGAATCTACTCAACAATCTGTTTAATTATTCTAAAAAATTATTCTCCTATCTATCACCGTTTAAGAGGAGTATTGCGCACAAGAAAAGGGCTTAGCCTTTTAGTATATAAGATGCCTGTTTTACTTCGGTTTTTACCCTCAATTGACGTTGTCTGACCATCTTTTCCTCGGTCGTCCCAATGATCTTCTTCCATTTGGCGATTTGTCTCTTGCTATTCGTACTATTCTATTTTCTGTCATTCTTTCGATGTGTTGATTCCATTCCACTTTTCTTCCTTTGGTCCACGCGTTTTTTTCCTCTATAACACACCTCGCTCATAATTCCTCACTTCTTACTCTGTCTCTTAGAGTTTGGTTTGTTATTTTTAGTAAAACTTTCATTTCTGTTGTTTCCAGTAGTCTTTGTGTTTTCGCCGTATCTGCTCGTGTTTCCGCTGTGTACGTCATTATCGGTCTTATTGTTGATTTATATATCCTGGTTTTCGTTTCCGTTGTGAGGTATTTGCTTCTCCGGATTATGTTGTTGAGACATCCTGCTGCTCTATTTGCCATGTTTACTTGTTTTTGTACTTCTTCTTCTACTTTTCCGTAGCTTGACAGTTTTATTCCCAAGTATTCAGTTTCCATCATTTGTTCTATTATTTTGTTATTTACGACTAGTTTACATCGTCTCGGTTCCGCTGATATCACTATCGTTTTAGTTTTCTCTATAGGGTTTAGGGATAGGCATTTCTTTGCAAAAAAAACTTTTATCCTTTGTAACATTTTTTTTATAATTAGAATATTAATTAATTTTTAATTCTTTTCAAATTTATAACCGGATGGTCGTGTTGACCATTAGGAAATTTTATTGGAATTTACCGACTATCTCAACAGACGGAAGGTCCGACTTATTATCCTCGTGAATCCTCGGTTAATTCTTTGCGATTTTAGGCCATTTCTTTTTGATAAATTTGGTAAATAGCGTCGAAGCCACGTTACCGTAATTTTCTGAGAGAACTTAATCCGAAAGGATCTATCTTTCATCATGTTCCTAGCTAGAAGAGTACCGTTATTTTCGATATCGTTAGAATCTCTCCTTAAAAATCCATCCATACTGGCCTGTCATTTTTAAGTACGGGATATCACACATTTTTTTTTTTTTTTTGGGGAAGCTTGTGAAATTTTAAAAGGAACATTACTTCTGGCGGGACAGTCTTTGCGTAAGGATGTTCTCCATATCTTACCGTCTCTGTTCTCTGTGTATTTTCTTTCTAAGTGTGTATACACCCCTATATTTGAGTTCTTTTAATCTAATATCATATTAGATTAAATATTGGTATAAAGAACCTTTTAATTTAAATAACTTCAGTGCTTGATACAAGTATGGTATATAATTTTAGTGCAGTGTAGCAGTCATCAAGATTTACTGTAAGTAATCATAGTATCTTCAATTATCGGGGCGAATATTATGGTATGGTTATGGTATCATGTTATCTTCAATTATCTGGGTGAATCTACGTTCATCCATGTCTTCACCTGTAGTTAAGAATAACTATTGATTTTTGCATTCAATTTAAAGAACATTCAATATTTTCTTACGAACTTTCCACCAACTACTAAGAAATTCTAATAAATAATAATTACGAACATTTAGTTCTCCGTTAATCATTAAACACAGTTCAAATAGATAATTAACTTAACCAGTGTGGGTTGGTTAAATTTTTATTTCTGTAATCTTGTCGTATTCTTTAAATTTAACTTTAATTAACTTTGTGTTATTTGTTATTCATTTTATATTTACTATACCCAGTATCTCGAGATATGCCCATTAAACAGCAAAGAGAGACTTTATTTAATCAACTTATAGATTAGATTAGATTATGTGAGGTCGTTAAGGCCATGCGGCCTCACCGCACTTCGACCTATAGAGATCTTTTGTGCATACCTTAATCTAGTTAAACTCTAGAATGTCAATACTTCTGATGAAGTTGATTAGCTTCCTAGGTGACTTGTTTCCTATGTCAGAGGACGCCAGACTGACCTCTCCTAGGAATTTTAGTCTTTTGCAGAACAGTGCTACGCAGTTGCATAGTATATGTTCTGCCGTTTCTTTTTCATTGTGACAGAAACGACAGTTCTCACTATCTGATTTGCCCATCTTCATGAGATGATATCTCAGAGGGCAGTGACCAGTGAGAAGACCAGTGACCATTTTGATATCTTTTTTACTCATTTCGAGAAGGCGGTTTGTTGCAGTAGGCGACACTTTTATGAGCCTTTTTGCTTGCCTTTGTCCTGGTGTGTTAGACCAATATGATCTTAGTTGATCGAGTTCCCAGGTACGGTGTTCCTCTCTGATGTGGCTTTTCGATAGTCCACAGAAGGGTTCCGGACCCTGGAATGGGGTATTAGCTCCTTCTTTTGCGAGGCTGTCAGCTTCCTCATTTCCTGCAATTCCCTTGTGACCTGGCACCCACATCACAGTTACATTGTTGCGTTCCGCCAGCTTCTTGAGAGATTGTTTACAGTCCCAAACCAACTTCGACTCACATGTAAATGACTTTAGAGCCTTTAAGGCGGCTTGACTGTCTGATAAAATAAGGACTCTTGCCCTACGGGTGTCTCGGTTGAGACATTCTTGGGCACTTATGTCTATAGCATGTATTTCTGCCTGGAAGATAGTTGGGGCGTTTCCAAGAGATTTAGATAGCCTGAAATTGGGCCCAGTAACTCCCACTCCTGCCCTTTCATCTATCTTAGATCCATCCGTATACCATACGAGTGAACCTTCTTCCACTTTTGGTTCAATTTCTTCACCCATTTGGTGGTTTTTTATGACCACTTCAAAGGGTGTTTTAAAGTCGAATTTGACTGGCATAACATCTGTCGGCATGTCCTTAAAATCCAATGGAATTTCTTCTAAGATTTTCAGGTGGCCAACTAGATCTCCAGGTTTCATTATTTGTGTCTGTCGCAGTTTTAAGGCGGTAGTTACTGCCTCCCTCCTTATGCAGAACTGCAAGGGAGGAAGGTTCAGCATCGCCTCTAGAGCTGCAGTGGGACATGTTGACATTGCCCCTGTGATTCCCAGACAAGCTAGCCGCTGCACTTTTTGAAGCTTGGCGTTAGCTGTTGTTTGTTGTGTTTTTGGCCACCATACGAATGATGCGTATGTGACCATGGGCCTAATTATTGTTTTATATGACCAGAGAGTCATTTTCGGTTGTAGGCCTCAAGTTTTTCCAAACGCCTTGCGGCAGGTCCAACTTGCCACCAAAGCTCTGGATAAAATTTTTTCAATATGACTATTCCAGGTGAGTTTTTGATCTAGGGTTACCCCCAGATATTTTACTTCCTTGGAATAGTCTAATGTGATGCCATTCATAGTTGGAGCCTGTAAATTGTATTTACGTCTCCTTGTGAAAGGTAGTCGTTTTACTGGGGTTGACATTTAAGCCCTCTTTCGAGGACCAACTTTTAATTTCGTTAAAAGCAGTTTGCATGAGACTAGATATAGTCTGGTCATGCTTGCGTCTAATTGTAACAACTAGGTCATCTGCGTAACCTTGGGTTATAAAACCAGAATCATATAACTTAGTGAGAAGGTCATCCACAACCAAAGACCACAGCAGAGGCGATAATACTCCCCCTTGAGGGCACTCCTTTACCGCTGTCACAGTCACAGATTCTCCTCCAATACTAGCAGTGATGATTCTCGTTTTTAGCATTGACTGAATCCATTGTATTAGTGAGACTTCAATGCTCCTCTTCAATGCTAATCAACCTTGGTTGAATATTTTTATATCAGCATCAGACTCTCTTCGCTGATAATTTAATTTGTGTATGATTCCATTATATTGTATTTGTAAAGGAATTTATCAATCATAATACTGTTTATTTTTTATATGTATACCACCATTTAATAATTGATGGTGCATTTTTATTACTTGAGTGTACATTCAGCCGCCTACATCATTATGTTGTTGAATATATTGTTTTTGTTTTATGTATGAATTTTATTTGTCGACTTCTAACAAGTTTCCTGATAACATAATAACTCTGAATATTTGCTTAATATATGTATTAAATTATTATTATACCTTCGACCAGAAGAAAGATCAGGCTGATTAAGTTTCGTAGGTAAGTAGGTGGACGGAGTCCACCTAATATATGTATTATTTGTTTATATAGTGTGTTGACTAAATTTATTTAATAATTAACCGTTGGTATCGTTCCTTGGATTTGGTCTTAGAACCAAAATATTTTTCCTTATCTTTTTTCTTTTCTAAGGTTTCTTAATTTTCTCCTTAAACTCCAAAAAAAATTAAGTGGCGCCCTGTTTCTATCTTATCTTATCTTTGGTAATTTTACCCATCTGTCTTTTTGTTTATTTTGGTACCTTTTCTAATACGTCTTATCCTGTCATATCTTTACTTATTTCGCCCGTTGGACTCATTCCCGCTTGCAAAAGCTAGTTTCGAACCCACGACTCGCTCTCCACCAACCATCTGGCTGCCGTCCGCAGTGTCTCCATTGGTGACCTTTCTAGCACTATCCAAAAAAGGTTTCAGAGGTGACACCTTCCTCTTCAAAATGACATTTGGTAGAAGCCTTTAGAATATGCAGCATATTTGGGCGACGATAATACGACAGTACGATCAACAGTTATCGAAATTTTACCGTCAAGTATTAATTACAAATTTTATTTAAAAAATTGATTTCGCATGCGTTAATACATTTAAAATCGCCAGTCTTTTTTCTGAAAGAACGGTTCATTCTAAACAAAAAATGGTAATAACATTTGTTCAAAATTATCTCAGCTATAATTTTTTATTTGGAACTTTTTTTTCTACGGCATATAAATTCTTGGTAAATCGTTTTCCCCACTCTACGAGGGAGCATTTTAGAGGGAAGCCGGAAAGTAAAAGTGATAAACTTTTAGCAAAACACAGCTGATTCGTCCGAGTTTTAGAGGTTCCTTAGAGATTTTGCGTAAATGTCAATATTGCATTGTAAACGACAATTACATACGCTTTCTGTATTCTTTTTATTCTATAATTATTTATCAAACTTTACAAATATTTACACAATAAACGTTTCTCCTTTTATATATTACATGCACCCTATTGTTATAACTATCATCTGATTTATTGAACATACGTGCTCCCAGACTATATTGGGGTCTTGATTTATAGTAAAACTATGCAAAAGTCCCAACAACGATAAATAGAACTATAATTAGGGCAACGTTAAATCATTTTATGTTAATAGTTAATAAATAGCAAACTTTATCGCACAAAGTTTGATCATTATTATAAAAATTAAGTTGTATGATAAACTAGGGCGGATCTGTTTTGAGGTGGATGTGAGAGGTGGATTCGAATTTTAGCAGAAATAGTTAGGTTATAACTTTAGTAATAATAATTGATTTATTCTCCCTCCTTAATAGGTCGGAAACATTAAAAAAATTAAAAATTAAAAAAAAAACAATTCATTTTGGAACCAAGGTGTACTGAAATAAAATCGTGACAATTATATTTTCTATAAGATACGTGTTGTTAAAAATTGTTATTAATTAAAGTTGCTGCAAAATAGCAATAAATAAAAAAAGGAGGGAGAAACAAGCCTTTTCTTATTCAATGTTTCTCAACCACTTAGGGCACTAAAGACCTTTATAATTCGTCTATAAAATCTTTATAAAATAGTTAAACAGCGACATATAAGCCAGATGCATAGTGCTGAGAACAGAAAGCTAATTGAGGAGCTAAAAGCCGATATTATAATGGGGCAACCTATCGATGCACCAGCTACGAGATATAGCTTTAACAATAAGTTCACAATTAAGATACCAAGCAGAGAAGACTGGAATAAAGGTGTACCCATACAAGCTGCTGCTACCTGGTACACGGATGGCTTAAAAACATCGGAGGGTGTGGGAGCCGGCAGAGTATGTGACAGTTTTTTAGGTGGAAATAACGACAATACATCACTGTACCCATAGAAGCTGCTGCTACCTGGTACACGGATGGCTCAAAAACATCGGAGGGTGTGGAAGCCAGGATAGTAGAAACAAATCAAGGGATACATTTCCCGGTAAGCCTATTTAAGGATGTGACTGTTTTCCAGGCGGAAATAACGGCAATCCATCATTGTGTGGAAGAAATAGAAAGACAGGAAGCTCAGTTGCCATCTTGCAGCGCTTAAGGCACTCAATTCTGTAGAGATCAATTCTAAGCTAGTATGGGATTGAGTGTGTGCCCTAAATAAACTAAGAGACCGTAACAAAGTTACGGTAGCCTGGGTACCGCGACACGAGGGTCATAAGAGCAATGAAAAAGCAGATAAAATGGCCAAAGAAGGCTCATCAATGCCATTCATTGAGCCGGAACCCTTCTGCGGCGTTGCAAAGTCAGTAACAAGAATGGCTACAATGAAGTGGGTAGCTCATAAATCTCTGGAATGGTGGAGGAATTCTCCAGGACAAAGAGAGGCGAGACATTGCATTACAAAACATACGCCAAAATTTACGGCAGACCTAATAAGCAAAGACAGGAAAACAGTCAAAGCCATAGTAGGTCTTCTAACAGGGCACCTGCGCAGATTCTGTTAACTCGAAGAAAAAACAGCAGAGTACATTTTACGTCAGTGTGACAGTCTGGCAAATGTGCGGTTCTTTGCATTAGGACAAAAAAATCCAACGGCAAATAGCTACATGTAAGTTACACTCTCAAATCTATTATACTTTATAAAAAGGATCAGACTAGAGAATGTTTTCTAGGATTAGAGGACCACAATTGATCTGAAAAAGTAGCAGTGAAATAGGCCATAAGGCCACCTCTCTAAATATATCTATCTATCTAGTTAAACAGTCCTTAAAATTTCTTTCAAATAAATTTAACAGATCTCGCACAATAATTTTGCAATCAAATTTTTTTTAATTGAATTTTTTTAAAATCTTGCACAACAAAAACTAGACAATTTTTAACTTAAAAACCTACTAAACCTATATAACGTACTTTATGAAATTGAAATCGGAGTAATTTAACAGTCTCAGAGACAAATTTAACCCTGCTGTCCCGTTCGATTCAACTACACAAATGTACTGTTCGGTTCAATATGACCCAACTATGGCTTACGCTCCTTAATCGAAATAAAATAAGCTAATAGTGCTAAACAAAACTTTACTAACAAAAAATTATGGTTAATTAAACAAAAATGATGTTGTTATTGTAAATTAAACCTTATTAACAAAAACAAAAGGTATTTTTTTCTTTCATTAACCAGAAAAGCCTAATAACAAATATCTACAAAATTTAATTCAGTTTACAACTGGGACAGTAATAAAAAGAATGGGTTTTACAAATATGTTTATGACATATACAACATAAAATATTAGTCTTATTATCGTTTTTAGAACAAAATTTACAGCGTGATCGTTTAGCAGGTGGAGTTGGATTGTTCATAGACGGTTCACACGAACTAAAATTTCCATCTTCTCTACTCACTTCTGCTCGTGTCCTTTTTACCAGTTCTTGTGAGTCTTTGGTTCTTCGTAAATTTTTCCTGGAAAGGATAAGTGGTTTCACCAGTGTTTTTGCCAATTCCTCAAGAAAAATTCGCCGTTTTGTAAGTTTATTGGTGTTCCATTGGGGATTTATTGATGTCCATAAAACGAACGCGTTGTAGGCAGAAATGTCCAGCATATTATAAAAAACAATCATGGGCCAGCGATTTGTCTTTCTCTTATATGTATATGTACCAACAAGCTGATCTAGAGTATCCACTGCTCCCTTACTGGAACTATAATCTAAAATAATTTGGGGCTTTTTGTCATTTCTGTCACTAATAGCCTTTTCATGATGCAAAGTACTCATACGAACAACATTTTTATTCTTTTTAGGAATATAGTTAACAACAGTGGTATCTTGCCTGAAGTAAAAATACGAACTATGAACTTCTTTATTCGCAATTTGTGCTGGAAGCTCTGGTTTATTTTTTCTTATGGTCCTCAGCATTGTATTTTTTCTTTTTAGAAGAAGTTGGCCTAAATTGTACGATGTAAAAAAGTTATCGCAAGTAATATTGTGGCCTTTTAAATCATTAGTCAAGTCGCACACCACACGCATTCCCTGATTTCGTTCTGGCGCGGCACCTGCTTCTTTTCCTGTATAGATCTGCAATTTTGAAGCATAAGAACTTTTGGGGTCACATAAAGCCCAAATTTTTATGCCATATTTCGCTGGCTTGCTTGGAATGTACTATTTGAAGGGACAGCGACCTCTAAAGGCTACTAATTGCTCGTCGATGGTAACATTTTCATCAGGGTTAAAAAATTTTGGTAGATTTTCCACCCATTTTCCCCAAATTTCACGTATTGCAGCAAGTTTATCTAATCGTCTCCTATCCTGTCTAGTAGTCTTGTTATCAAAACGTATCACTTGCGAAATTTTTGTAAACACTTCAAGGGACATTGTTGCTCGAAATATACTACGACTAGTTTCTTCATTCCACAAACTTTTAGTTGATTTACCATGGGACTTAAAAACTCCAGCTAACAATAAAAGCCCAATGTATGCTTGAAAACCCATTTTATCCAAGTCTTTCCAGTTGGTTCCAAAAACACGCTGGCCTTCCATGTTTGTCATATTAATAATTTGGTTTGCAACTATGTCAGAAAAGAGCACGCCAAATGAATTTTTGATATCGAAAATTCGTGCACATGCGTACCTTGTAACTCCTGGAGTATTATTTATAACATTGGCCGTAGAAAAATGACCACGTTGATAAGGATATGTGGTAAGTAGAATGGAATAACAGAATCATCACTACTTTCTTCTTCACTCTCACTACTTGTATGGTTTTCTGTTTCTGATATGTATTCATCACTGTCTGACATGTTCGCGAGCTCGGGCAGCTCATTTTCGGTTAGCGTTCTTCGATGCGACATTATCAACATGCAAAAATAGACTGAAGTGTATATGAATGGCATGAATGCGCTTGACATATCATCAGTGTCCTACCACTTGTCTATCACCCCCACTTCCTTCTACATGACGTGCCCTTCTACCTGACATCGTCCAGCTAAACTTCAAATTTTTTACAAGTTCTAGCTTGCAGAAACTTGTTTTTATTTATAAACTTACATGACTTACAAACACTGTTAGAAAATATAAAACACTGCCAACTAAACATACGTACACAGGAAATTTTTAACAGTTTAAATACGTGGGTCATATTGACCCGAACGTATCATAGGTAACAATTGAAGTTTTATCAAAAAAATCAGGAAGTTGAAGTTTTATCGCATATGCAATTGAAAGACCTCAGATTAGGTAATAAAGTCAGGGAATACCAAAACGTTACGCCGCGTAATAATTTGTAAAATAAGAAATAATTTTTTTTGGGTCAAATAGACCCGAACAGGACAGCAGGGTTAAATAAAAATGTTTATTATCACTTTTTGTGCGAAATAAACCGTTCTCTCAAAAATATCGCCTAAGGCGACACTTTGTTTTTTAAAAACAAAAGTAGGTTATCTATAGTGATTTCTGAATTTAAAATGTCTTTGGTAAAGTCCTAAGATTGTTTAGTAAATTGTATTTAATTCTGTGACGATTCAACTTTTCGCACTTTTTTACTAGCACATGTTTTACTGTAAGGAGTGAACCGCACTCATCACAAATTAGGCGTTTTTCTTTTTTAAATAAATATTCATGTGAAAACTAGGTCAACTAGGTATGCCCAAGTCGTAAACGGGAAATAATTATTTGCTTTCGTCTGGACACCTCGGTTGGTTGCCATAGTCCGATGTTATTTTTTATCTCCTGAAGCTTTGATAGTGTGGATTTCCATTTATTGTTTCAGTTTTCCAATAAGTACATTATGAAATAGCTTTTTAGATTCATACTTACAAATTGGGGTGATATGGGGATACTGTCGTCATTTATAGCTTCTTTGGCATTTTTGTCTGCTACTTCATTACCTGCTATTCCAACATGTGATGGGACCCAGAGAAACTTGATGCTTGTATCTTTAGTCTTCTTCTTTGTCAACCATTTTCCATCCACTCCTGAATGTAGGTCTCTCCCAATTGCTTCCATCTTTCTCTATCTTGCGCCAATCTAATCCACTGTTTGCCTGCCACTGTTCTTATGTCATCTACCCATCTTTTTTGAGGTCTTCCCGTGCTTCTTGTTGTCGTCCTTGGTCTTTATTCTAGAATTCTCCGTGTCCACCTGTTGTCATTATATCGGGCTACGTGACCTGCCCAGCGCCATTTCATTTTTGCAATTTCTTCCACAATATCTCTAATCTTCGTTCTACGTCTTATCTCGGTGTTTCTAATCTTGTCTCTTAGTGATATCCCAAGCATGATTCGTTCCATTGCTCTTTGCGTTGTTTCTAATTTTTTAGCAGATTTTTTGGTAAGGGCTACTGTCTCCAAGCCGTAAGTACAAACTGGTAGTATGCATGTGTTATACACCTTTTTCTTTAAGTTTACAGGAATGGAGGTGTTTTTCAAGATATATGCTAATTTGCCGAAAGCGCCCCATGCCAGTTGTGTTCTTCTTTTAATTTCAGCATCTTGATTTGGTTTTCCTAGTTTGATAACATGACCTAGATATACATAATGTTCAACATTTTCTATGGATGATTTTGTATTGTTATATTTGTCTGGTCTCGGCTCAGTATTTTTGTTTTGCTGTAGTTCATTTTTAAGCCTACCGCTCCTGAAACTGCATTTAATTGTTGTAACATATCATTTAGTTCTTGGATATTATCGGCTATTAAAACTATGTCATCTGCGAATCGCAAGTGGTTTAAGTATGATCCGTCGACGTTGATACCCTTATTGTTCCATTCTAGTTTCTTAAAAATGTCTTCTAGAGCAAGGGTAAATAGTTTGGGAGAGATGGTGTCTCCTTGTCTTACTCCCCGTTGTAGTCTTATGGGATTAGTTTTTGTGCTTTCGTCCAGCTTTATCTGCATGGTGGCATTTTTATATATTTATGTTTTTAATTATGTTAGTGTATCTTGAATCTATACGTGCATTTTCTAGAGATTCAAGCACTGCCCATAATTCGATGGAATCGAATGCTTTATGGAAATCGACGAACGCCATATGAATTGGAACATTATACTCGTTGCATTTTTCTATCAGTGTTCTTACGGTGTGCAAGTGGTCTATGGTACTAAAATGTTTTCTGAATCCAGCCTGCTCGATAGGTTGATAGAAATCGAGCTTATGTGTTAGGCGGTCGGTTATGATTTTAGTTAGTAATTTATACAGATGTGAGAGCAAGGATATTGGTCGGTAATTCTCGATGTTTGCTTTGTCTCCTTTCTTGAATAGTAAAATGACTTCGGAGTTGTACCATTCTTGAGGAATCTTTCCTTCATCAATTACTTTATTAAATAAAATATTTAATACCTGTTCTATTTTTCTTCCACCGATTTTCAACATTTCGACTGTAATTTTATCCTCTCCCGGACATTTATTCGTTTTTAGTTGATTTAGGGCGATTCTTATTTCATAGTCGGTTATGTCCGGTATTTCTTCTGAGCCGGTGTTAATTATTGTTCGTTCAGTACGTCGTTGTTGTGGTTGTGTATTTGCCGAGTATAATTTAGTGTAGAATTTTTCAATGGCCTCGCTTATTTCCTTTCTGTCTCGGACGGTGACGTTTTTCTCATTTTTTATTTCTATGATTTTTCTTGTGCTGTTTGAGTTTTTTGCTTTGAGTACCTTCATATTGCAGTTATCTTGTATTATATTTTTTATTAGATTGTTAGTATAGTTTCTATGATCGTTCCTAATTTCTTTCTTCACGTTTTTGTTTAAACTTTTGAAGCTGTCCGAAGTTCGATCTGTTCTGTTTCGTCTTTCTTTTAGTAGTTTAATTGTATTAGGTTGAAGTTTAGATGTTTTGGCTGTTTTCGTGTTTGAGCATATTTTCTTAACCGATGTTGTTACAGTTATTTTTATTTTATTGGCTAGTCCGTTTATATCCATTTGTCTCAGTGTCTCTACTGATTTTAGTCTTGTGCTTAGCTCTTTTTGGTATTCCGTTTGTTTTTGAAATAGGACATCGGTGGTTGGGTATCGTTCTCGTTTAATAAGTTTGTTTCGTTCTACTCTCGTCTGTATTTTAATATTCGCTCTAACCAATCTATGGTCACTTCCGGTATAGAATTTGTTTAGTACTGTCACGTCGGTGCATATGTTTTTGTTATTGGAGAGTATATAGTCTATTTCGTTCTTAGTTTTCTTGTCTGGGCTGATCCATGTCCATTTACGTTGTTAAGATTTTTTAAAGAAAGTGTTGAGACAAAATAAATTTTCGTTGTTTAAGTAGTTGTACAACATCTCACCCCTTTCGTTCCTGTTGTCTAGCCCAAAGCGGCCGATATATTGTGTGTCGCCCTCTTCTTTTATTCCAATTTTTGCATTAAAATCTCCTGTGATTATTACGAAGTGTGATTTTTCTTGGTTCCTTGCTGTTGTCAGATCTTCGTAAAATGATTCAGCTTCCTCGTCTGTTGAGTTTCCTGTCGGTGCATATCCATGTATTATCTGTAAGCTGTATCTGCTGTTCAAAGTGATGACAAGATATATTATGACTCTGTATCTTTAGTACGCAATTTATTTAGTTCTTTCTTTATTAGTAAAGCTAATGGATGCTGCCTGTATATTTTGCTGATTATTAGAATCTGTCACGATTATTATTTTGTTCATCTTTCTTGAATTTGCGTGTAGTATCGCTTGGTAAATTGCATAGAGTTTTCCTGTTAATATAGTTGCAGTATCTGGAATTTTATGCTGTTAATTTGTGTTTTTTTATTTTGTGCTGTTAATTATTACCACTTCGACTCCAGTTTCAGTTTTAGATTCGTCTTTATAGTATACTGTGTAATCGGAATGAGAGTTAATTACATCTCTGAAGAGTTGTATGATAACATTCATTAGGTTTGGTGCTATTTTTTTTAAATTGTAATATACTTCAATTGACTTATAGACACAAACGGACTAAGACAGTCATCATTATAATTATTTACCTAAATGCCCTATCAAAATAAAAGACTATTACATCTACTAACTAAATAATTTTTAGAGAATTATAATGATAATTTGCTGTCTTTTAAAAATTGAATTAAGGAGTTGTAAATATCTACAGAGCCAAGTGATAATAAATATAGTATATTCCAAGGAGCTGCTATTTTATATTTTAATAAATCATTTATAAGTTTGGATGAGTACACTCTGTTTTTAGAACAACCAAAAAATATATGATCTAAATCACTTTCCTCTCCACAATGCTCACATTTGTCATCATCCAAAACCTTTATTTTAAATAAGTGCTTTGGATAACATGCGTGTCCGAAACGTATTCTAATAATGGAGGTTATGTGCCTCCTGGAAGCTCTAAAAGACTTGTACCAAGGAAATTTGGGAATATCTGGCTGAATTATCGAGTATCTATTTTGGTTCACAAAAGAGTATTCCTTCCACTGGTAGCTCCACTCTCGAAGCAATGTTAACTTGCAAGAAACAATACTGTCAGAAAGCGTTACTTTATGTAGAATACCAGTATCGGTTAAAATGCTTTCTTTGGCTAATAAGTCGACATATTCATTATGTTCAAATCCTGCATGTGCTTTAATCCAGAGAAAATGTACATTGATTCCTTTAGTTAAAAGAGTTTGAATAATATGTTTAATTCTATAAATGTATGGGCAGTCTCGTAAGTTAGGTGGTCCATATTTACCAATTATTACCAATAATTGACTTATTAGAATTTTTAAAATCCAAGGTGAAGATAAAAATATGTTTGTGTATTGATATAAAAGTGGAAATTGCTTCCAGTTAAGTAGGTTCATTGCATGATAACTTCTGCGGGAATATGAGAGATTGAACTTTGAAGGGTCGTTAGCCATGGATATGTCTTAAATGTTATTCATTGGAATTCTTTTATTTAGAGTTATGCTAGAAGTGTAATTAAGGGTTAATAGCTATGTTTTGTATAAAACTTAAAAGGTCGCTGGTAAATGATAAAATAATAATGGCGAAAAAATGCAATATTTTGATTGTAAATATATTAGCAAAAAATAGCAAATACAACTATGAATAAATTACGAAAGTAACTGGTCTTGACTCATGCTGTTGTCTATACAAAAGAATATAGACTTACTTTTTGGTATATAGATGTATTCGTAGCCCATATGTAGTGTTGACCGTCGCGGTGACATCCGAGGCACAGAAGGAAGGGGACGCCCGTGCTTACTGTTCGCTGTTTCAGTGATGAAAATGGAAGTGGGAAGTGTCGTCTCGAGACTTAAGATGGTCAGAAAGAACCCTTTAACCGTTACGTGGTGGTCCGTATACCAAGAGGGTATGAGTATACCAATAAATCACTCCATTGTATTGCGATTTTGAATGGCGATAATTTAAGTTAATTGTCACGGTAATACGATACTTTACTCTTGTAATCAATAATTGTACTCTTGTGTGTATTAGCGACACAAAAATAGCAAAAGAAGTCAAATTCTCCGTACTTAAAACATAATAAATGAGATAGCCAGTTTAACAATTCTATTTTACGAAATAACAGGAAACAATATATTTTAACAAAGTCGTTAGAATACAACATTGAATTAGATCACATTATAGTACAGCAAAAGAAAAATATTAAATGTAAAACATGAAAATAAATACCACATACTTTCCCAATCAAGCTGATTACGAGTCTCTAGCGTGGGTTCACCTATTTTATCTTGTATGGTATTTATCGAAGTTGTTCTGTATGCTTCAAGTATAATCCTTAGGGAGGTGTTATGTAACGTATCCAAAGGTTTTAACGTTGTTGTGCTGGCAGATGCATATGCAACAAATCCGTAATCAATTTTGAAACGAATTAAGGATCTGTATAACATGAGTTACTGTGATCTTAGCCGAAAACTCTGAAGATCTTCAGAGACTGGTGACCAGAATAGCAGAGTATGAAAAAGAGTCTAGCAATGAATATCAAGAAGACGAAATTTATGAGAATATCGAATCTTCTAATAAACGAAACCAACGTCGAACAAGTGGACAAATATGCATACCTGGGAACAATGATTAACTCCACAAATGATTACAATCAGGAGATAAAAATAAGAATAGAAAAGGCTCGAGCAAATTTCAACAAAATGAGAAGAGTTCTATGTACCAGGGATTTAAAACAGAAACTAAGAGTTAGGTTGGCGAGGTACTATGTTTTTTCGACTTTATTTTATGGAATGGAATCTTGGACCTTGAATGCGACATCAATGAAAAAACTGGAATCATTTGAGCTGTGGGTGTACAGAAGAATTCTGAAAATATCATGGACAGAATACGTCACAAACAAAGAGGTTCTGGGAAGGATGAACAAAGAAATGGAAATTTTAAGTACAATAAAAACAAGAAAATTAGAATATCTCGGACATATTACACGTGGAGAGAAATACACCTTGCTCCAACTGATTATGCAGGGAAAGATCCAAGGAAAGAGAAGCATAGGCAGGCGTAGAATGTCATGGTTGCGCAACCTGAGAGATTGGTACGGGTGTACATCAAATGAACTTTTCAGAGCAGCCGTCTCAAAAGTCTGAATAGCTATGATGATTGCCGACCTCCGTCGCGGAGATGGCACTTGAAGAAGAATAACATGAGTAGTGGTTTACCATCCGCACCCCAAATGTTGTGTGTTATAAGGTACTTTAACAAGTTAAGACCATTTCGACGTGAAAGAACTAAATGTTGGATGTGACTTTTCTAATTTAACTGTTAATCAAATATCACTCCTAGACATTTTATTTTGTTTGTATAGAAAAGATTTTGGTTTTCAAGCATTAGATTCGGTTTGTCCTCGATATATCTTTTTGAAAATATTTTACATTTTGTTTTATTAGAGCAAAACTTGAAACCATCATCATCATTGGCTTTTACAACTCTTCGTGAGTTTTTGCCGCGTTTACTATTGCCTTCCATTGATTCCGATCCTGTGCTATTATTTCCCATGGCCTTACTTCCATCTTCTCCAGGTCGTCCATGACTGCGTCTTTCTCCTTTTTCTAGGCCTTCCTGTCGATCTTCTACCATCTGGTCTTTCCCAAAACACATTGCTAATCAGTCTGTCGTCATCACTCCGTACCACGTGGCCTGCCCATCTTAATCTATTGGCTTTTATATATCTTACGATGTTTCCTTTCCCGAAGAGAGTCTCTATTTCATTGTTGTATCTACTCCTCCATTCATTTGTTACGCTGTCCCTGCAAGGACCATATATAACTCGCAGGATTTTGCGTTCCCATACTAATAGCTTATTGATTTCTTTCTTTCTCAATGTCCATGTTTCACTTCCATATGTCACTGCTGGTCGTATTATATTATGGTTTTGTACATTTGGATTTTGGCACGCCTTGAGAGAAGCTTTGACCTCATTAGATGTTGAATGGCAAAGAATGATTTATTCCTCGCCAGTATTCGTATTTCAACCTCCCGTTCTCCTGTGTTTTCACTGGTAATTGTTGCTCCTAGGTATTTGAATTCTTTGACCACCTCAAAATTATGATCGTTTATGGTAATGTTTTGTCTTATTCGCTGTCGTTCCTTTTTTGATACGACCATGTATTTAGTTTTTTCTTCGTTTATTTTCAGGCCTACGCTTGGTGTTGCTTCTTCAAAGTTCGATACTATATTCTTAACTTCCAGTGTTGTCTGTGCTACTGCATCTACATCATCTGCAAATGCGAGAATAATCTTTGCTCCTCTGGCAGTTATGTCTGGTTTGACTCTGGTATAGATTTTTCGCATTGCATATTCCAATGCTAGGTTAAATAGTAATGGGAACAGCGGGTCTCCCTGTCTGAGTCCGGTGCTTATGCCGAAAGCCTTTGAAGTTTTGCTTCCTATTCTAATTTGTGTAAAGGAATTGTTGACACACATTCGCGCAATCATGGCCAGCTTCTTTGGTACACCTAACTCCATCATTGCACTCCACAGTTTTAAGCGATCTATGGAATCATATGCTTGTTTGAAATCTATGAAGATCTGGTGTACTTCTTTATTATATTCCCAATACTTTTCTAGCATTCGTCTGATAGTAAATATTTGGTCGATTGTTGATCTTCCAGGCCTAAAGCCGCATTGGTAATCGCCAATAATTTCCTCTGTATATGGCAGTAATCGTTTTAGTACAACTGAAGCTAATATCTTATATGTAGTACCGAATAAACCGAAAAAAACCTGAAACCAGTACTTAGGAATCATTTTACTAATATATTTAATTGTGCTTGTAATATTGACGCCATACGATTAACGTTCTTGACTTGGATGTCATCAGCATATAGTCTTGCTTAAACAGATTTTTATTATATCGTTTATTGCTAATAAAAATAGAGTAGGACTGATAATCGATCCTTGCGGGGTTTAGTTTTGTTGCTTTCTAAGATAAGATTATAGCACCATTCGCTCGGACTTGAAATGCTCTTTGAGTTAAAAAATTGTTTGTGTAGACCAAAATATTTCCTTGATATTCCATTTTTTTAGAATATTTAATATACGGTGTTTCCAAAATGTATCAAATGCTTTAGTTATGTCAAAGTAAATTGTCATTTATATTTTTAAATTTTCTAGATCTATAATAATGTTGGTTGTAAATCTACCTGGTCTAAAGCCAGCTTATTCGATGGTAAGTTGATCATTATGTTCTATACCTACTTTCATTAAGCGATGCAGGGCGTATAAACAAAGATAAATTTAACAGATGATTGTTAAAGATGTTCCAAATGAGTCTAACTCGTTCCGATAAGTAACAGTATAATTATGACACTTTATTAATTTTTTTATTTTCTCAACTATTAGTGTTTATTGCATAGTATATAAATTATTTTTATCACTGAATACATAGTAAGTAAAAAAATAATCCGATTCATAAAATTAATGAATATTTTATGCATACATGCAGTAACAGTTCTTCAAGAATATTTAAAAACTAACCGAAATGTCCATCTTTATTTCGTTACTGCCGACGTCGTCGGAACTCATACAGGTTCGGACACGATTTAAGTAGGTATTATATTTCGGTATTGAAATTTTGTAATTTGAATCGATTTGTGAGTATATTTTTAGTCATCTTGATGGTTAAAGGACAATAAATTATATTTATGCTGTTAATGTTGAATTAGCAATTATTTGTTGTGCGATTTAAAACTATTTAAGTATATATTTTTATTTGTATAACGACCCTATCTATACGTGATTGTTATTACTGTAACAATAACCACGTACTTCAATAACTGATATTGAAACCAAAAATGTCATCCACTGATTCTGCTGATGAATTGGTTGAAAATACATGGAGTCCTCCTCGAAAACGAAGTAAAAGAAGCCCTCTTAGCGTTGAAGTTAAAGAAATCATTTTAAATGTTTTTAAATGTGAAAGACAAGAAAATCCCGGGTTGGTGGTTGAAGATATTGTGAAAAAAGTAGCTAATAAAGTTGGAGTTTGTGATAGAAGTGTGTTTACGGTGATAAAGGAATACAAAACGAATCATCAATTCGCTGGACCAAAAGTATGTCTGACCCGGAAAAAGAAGTTTGACAAAATTGATGATTTTGACACAAATGCCATTAGAAGACTGGTTCATATTTTTTTTATGAGCAACGAAATACCCACCGTTGATAAGGTTTTAAAGAAGGTGAACTATGACCTTGATTTGCCAAATTTTTCGAAAACCACATTTTACCGAATATTGAAAAACTTAATATTCAATACAAACGTAGGGGAAGAAATGCTCTTTTACTAGATAGAGACGACATTGTGATCTAGCGAAGAGAATATCTTCAAAAGATAAGAGCTTATAGACTTTACGTTTTGTTCTGAT
Source organism: Diabrotica undecimpunctata (assembly GCF_040954645.1). Lineage (NCBI taxonomy): Eukaryota > Metazoa > Arthropoda > Insecta > Coleoptera > Chrysomelidae > Diabrotica > Diabrotica undecimpunctata. The sequence continues at coordinate 127,082,926 of NC_092811.1, forward strand.
GACATATTTATAGTACCTACATATGCATTCCCCAAAATTTTCAGATTTAGATAATTTAACAGTGACGAGTCACGACATATTAATAATTATATAATTATATATATATTATATTATTTCAACATAATTGAGTAATGAGTATTTTTTTTGTTATTATTATTATGAAACTTTTTAGAATTGTACAAACAACTAAGTATAGTAAAAATTAAAAATAAAACTTATATTTTTTGCAGGCACTCTGTATATAAAATTGTTGGCAAAAAAAATAAATTCTTGGGTTTTTCGCCCTGTATAAATGGTTCCTATTATCGGATATCAACTAAAACAATCAGGTTCTTTGTCGAGCACTTTTGCAAAATTAAAATATAAATTTCGAATTTAATAAAATAATATATATTCTGACTAAACAAAAAGATAATCCCAAATGCGGCCCTGTTGCAGGCCTACACGTGGTAATGTTTACATCTTCCTGCATCGGTTAATGAATTTTACTATAGGTTCCACATTAATCTTTTGTTGACTATTTTTTCCATAAGTTTACATGAAGAACATGTTAATGATATAGGACGATATGGTTCTGGTTGTAATTTATCTTTATTTGGTTTATTATTAGGAATAAAAATGGCATTTTTTCAGATTTTTGGAAATGATTTTTGTGACCTTGGCCGTCTGGGCTTGGTAAAGTATCTTTCATGTTATTAAGTGCTTGTTGAAACTCCCTATAACTAAGAGGTGTGTTAATAGGGTTTAATTCGTCGGAAATTGTAATAGGTACTGCCTCCTCCTGTTGATTGTAAGTTAAGAACTCGTTACTGTTATTTTGGCTGGACGAGAATTTTTGATATATCTATTTACTATATCCTGTAAATCAGTTAGTAACTAGTCCCTTCTTTTTCTAGACTTACGATTTGTTAGTAAGATTTGTGTCGCTGTTAGATATGTATTTCTGCCAGGATTCTTGTTTGCTTTTTTTATGATTCTCCTTGCTCCAGCTCCACATTTTTTGTACTTCGTTAATAGATTAATATTTCTGTACTTTTTGTATCGGTTCCAAATTGTTTTATTTAATTGCTATATAAGCAGCATCTAGTACAAGCTCGTGAGTGTGTCGTCAATCGACTCTAAAATTTTAATCTGATTCATTATCTCTGATATCATTTTTTCAAATTCAATTCAATTTGCCTTTTTTTGGTTTCCATTTTTGAGTTGGTATTGTATTTTTATTTAAATTACCTGTAAATTTATTATAATTGGCAAGTGGTCACTACTATATAAACCTTTTAGTGCTGTCCAGTAGATAAATATTTAAATAAGGATAAATGGAATTTAATACAAGAAAAAAGAGTTTTTAATTTTATTAAATCAACATACATATTTTCTACAACTTGTTTTACGACATTTGAACAGTTCCATTAAAAACAACAGGTTCTTCTTGAAGTTCATCCTTTCCGTATTTATTGCACTGACACCTCAATACATAGCCCAAAAAAGTATTATAATTTTTGTCATATTTATACAGCGTTAGGAAAAAATAAATAGGAGTGACTACACTCAATATTAAAGAAGTGGCTCCAAGGCAGAGTGCAAATTCTAAAGGTAAATCGCCTATAAGGTTAAGAACTAGAGTAAATATTAACATAATTATCGAAGAACAGTAAACATTGCATAAAACTAAGGGTATGTTTGAAACTGTTGTTGTTTGAACAAACTTTCTTTTTTTAATTAAATGTACTACGTTCATAACAATCATAAATACAACAAATATTAAGTACATCAAGCATAAAATCATCTCTGCTAACCTTAAATAATGCCTGTTGATGCAAGTATCTATGTGCAAACCTAAACAACACAGGCAAATGAAATAAACAAACATTATCGCAAATCGTACATGATTGGCTAACTTGACGTACTTAGCAGGATAGTACACTTTAAAAAACCAAAATATAAACAATAAAACTATGAAGAGTATATCGCCGAATAGCGCAGTGTATTCCGCTTGTTCTAGAATACAAAAGGTTTTGAGGCTCCAAAGGCCTGTCCAGTAAAACGAAAATCTAAAAGTATGTGGTTGTGTCAGCATAAAAAATGCATTAAGTACACACCAGTTAAGTATTATAATATTTTCCTTGTCATATCTCAATCGTCTGTATTTTAATATAACAAAAATTAATAAAATATCGGCTGCCACACATATGATCGATAGAATAGTGTAGACTTCGATATAAATTCTATAAATGATCGATACATGCTTGTAATAGTCGTATTCTTCAGCTTCAAGATCCGATATGTTCTGTGTTGTTGTGTATGTGAAGTTATCTGTCGAATTTGACCATTCGAAATCCATTTCCTGAAATACAATAGACTTAATTAAAATCTTAATAGGTTGACTGCCAGTCCCTTTTTCCTTGCATTGCCAAAGAGTCATTTGAGTACCACATATAGTACTCAGTCTAGAAGATAAGTTTAAATATTAAGCGCCATATACGGTACTCAGTATAACTTACAAAACTGCATGCCGTGTACCTAAGCAGTTACTCGGCTTGTACATTTTATATGGAGAAATTAAAGTTTTTGCCTCAGAAAATAGTTCTATCATTTTAGCCCGTAGCTAGATGGTACTTTTTTTTATAAAGGTCGTTTATCAAAGTGTAATAAAAATGCTTTTTTAGCTTAAATATTTATTTAACAAGTAGCGTATCTCTAAAAAACGGTACAAAAAATAGTCGACAACTTAACATAAATGCTAATAAAGAAAAATTACTGTAGTTTGGCAGCATGCACCTTAACCCTTTCTAGACTAGGCGGGATCTGTAGAAATTCAGACCATAATGGACATTTTCCATAGGAAGCTATTTTTTTGCTGGAATCCCTTCAGGATATGTCCAATATCGATAATCACGAAACGCGCCAGTCGCAAACCCTGTGCTAAATTTTTTATTTAACAAAATCTGAAAACAATTGAAAATTTCTCATTTTTTTTGCTCCTATTTTCGTTTATAATTCGGAAAATATTGATCCTAGAGAAAAAATTATAAGAAGTAAAAAGTTTCGCTATTCAATTTTACACAATATTTCGTTAGCTAAAAATTGAAAATTTAATGTTTATTGTTAAAAAATAGCAATAATTGGAAAAAAAGTACAAAAAAATGAAGTTAATCCTTTAAATGTTTTCGACTTTTTAAACTTGACTTACAAGCTCCATATTCCGCCTAAAAAAACTTTTTAATATGTTTCAAACGTGTTCTAAATTTTGTTAAGATCGGTCGGATAGGTTTTGCATAATAATTTTGCAATCCAGCCTACTGGAAAAAAATCGCAAATTTTCAAATTTATAGTAGGCCCCAAATAAGCCTCTTAGATAGTTGCAAATTTTTTTACATATAAAGAAATTCCTAAACTTTCAAACACTTTTTGTAAAATTTAAATCGGTTTACTAGGACAGCCTAGAAATTTTTTTTAAAGTTTTAAACATTTTTTAGGCTTATAAACAAATTGAATAACTTTACGAGTTTTAAACATATCAATTTCAAAATTTATGAGGTTGTGATACAACCTCTGCATTTTTTTATCAAGGAAAAAGCAAAATTGTTAAATTGTTTTCAACAAATAATGATATATCGCAAGAAGCAACCATTTTTAATGAAAAAAGTGCCACTAAGGAAGAAATTAAACGCAGCGGATGTAAAATTATATCGGCATTGTATATGGGCCACTCAAATTGCGATTTTACATTGAATAAAATTCGCTACTTGTGCTTTAATAAAGGTTGCAAAAATAAAATTTTTCAATTGTTCATGCTGCCACCAACACAATCTGCAGCTGAGCAACACTCGCTTCGTGTATACCCTGAATGCTACTGAGTGGGGGTGGGAACTAACTCAAAATGGTCTTGAGCCAATACAAACTGAGCAGGTATTACTACCTGACTCACTGATTATTCAGAAATATTAGTTGCAAATGTAAAAAACTTTGTTCAAAACTGGATTCCTTAGATTTTCTAGAGGCACAAGATAAAGCTACAGATGAAGGAGAAGAAACATTAAATTTACAGATCGAGGATGAAGATATTTAAATGGAAAATGAAGGTTTTGAGAAAGAAATAAGACCTGAAGATTCTTGTCCTTCCAAAAAAAGAAAGACTTAAAAAAAATTATTGAAGATTGAGTCAAAATAAAGTTTATTTATGAAAAAAATTTTTTTTTTTCGTTAGTCTTTGTTTTAACAATTTAAATTATTTATTAACAATTTATAAATACATATTTGTTTACTAAAAGTAACAATTTACTTCAATGTATAAATTGCAAGCTCAAAAAAAATGCATGAAGAAAAAATGCAATTACTTGTTTAACATACAATTGTTTATTGTAAATTTCCCAATTTGCAATTAAAAATGGTATTTGAAAATATGATATTTGAAATCCTTGTCGTCCGAGACATCAACTAAAAAAAAAAGAGCAAAATTGGTTAACAAGAAGCCGAGGTAATGCAATTTTTAGCGCGCGCTATGATTTTGAACTCGCCGATTCACATTTCGAGTGAATGTCCCCCACCACCACCTCTCATGCATTCCGAGCGACATTTTACGCGAAAACGGTTTTTATTTGTCTTTTTTATGGATGTTGCCATGAAGCGCATTACGTAAAACTTTTCATATAAACAGTACTTGACAAGGCGAGGGTACTTGTTTAAAAACGAGCCCTCTATCACTTATGGTTAGACGGCAAATGTATGCCAACTTTGACCTTCAATATCTCGGCAACCAGTAAGCCGAATGTATCTTTTTTTTTAAGAAGCGTCTTTTAATATTCTTTAAGTGTATAAATTTTGAAATTAATATGTTTAAAGCTCGTAAAGTTATTCAATTTGTTTATAAGCCTAATATATATATATAAAAAATGTTTAAAATTTTAAAAAAATTTCTAGACTCTCCTAGTATACCGATTTGAATTTTACAAAAAGCGTTTGAAAGTTTGTGCCTTCCTTTATATGTAAAAAAATGTGCAACTATCTGAGAGGCTTATTTAGGGCCTACTATAAATTTGAAAATTTGCGATTTTTTTTTCCAGTAGGCTGGATTGCAAAATTATTATGCAAAACCTATCCGACCGATCTTAACAAAATTTAGCACACGTTTTAAACATACTAAGAAGTTTTTCTAGGCGGAATATGGAGCTTGTAAGTCAAGTTTAGAAAGTCGAAAACATTTAAAGGATTAACTTCATTTTTTTATACTTTTTTTTTCCCATTATTGCTATTTTTTCAACAATAAACATTAAATTTTCAATTTCTAGCTAACAAAATATTGTGTAAAATTGAATAACGAAACTTTTTACTTTCTATAATTTTTTCTCTATGATCAATATTTTCCGAATTATAAACGAAAATAGGAGCAAAAAAATGGGAAATTTTCAATTGTTTTCAGATTTTGTTAAATAAAAAATTTAGCACAGGGTTTGCGACTGGCGCATTTCGTGATTATCGATATTGGACACATCCTGACGGGATTCCAGCAAAAAAATAGCTTCCTATGGAAAATGTCCAATCAAAAACAGATCCCGCCTAGACTATTCAGGCTTAGTGGCTCCACGGGGGAACCACCTTCAATTAAATTTTTTCCTACTGCCCGAGTAATCGTACGCTGGGACCACCAAACGGAATGCGAGGTAGACGTCGTGTATTTCACTTCCCACGCAATAGCAAAATTCCAGGAGCAGTTGTGCACATTGTACATAATACATTTGGCGCGCTCACAAGTGAATGCTAGTGAGGTTATTTATCATCAGCGGCATTACAGCTCGTTATGAGCCAAAGCATTCTTCAGAACAATCTTCCATTCGCCCCTGTCTCTGGCAACTCTTCTCCATGCTTTAACTCCGATGGATTTTAGATCATCCTCTATCTTATCTTGATACCTAAGTTTTGGTCTTCCTTTGGCTCGTCTTCCCACTGGTCCTCTTAGATCGAAAATTTTTCTGATTGTTGCATCTTCATCTCGCCTAATTGCATGTCCTATCCATCGAAGGCGTGCTAATTAATTGTTGTACTGAGGTTATTTATTGTTGTAAATAAACAAACATTCTTCTACTGATAAAAGGTATTTATTATGTTAATTTGTTGATAAATAGATGTATTTATGCATTGCCGTATTGAGTCTTTATGAACTACGTAGATAATTAATTGAATTTTGATATTTTGATTTGGTGGTTCCAATAGATGCCACTCGGCCAATCAGTAACTGATAGGTATGTTTTGTTACAGAATTCCAAAATGAAAAGACCACTTGATTTGAGTCAATTAACAAGTGATGACGCTTACGATTTACTAGCAGATATCCCATCGGAGGGATCTGATGTATCCGATTTTGATGAGAACGAGGATGAAGATTTCGACATGACTTTAGAGTCAGCTGTTTTAGATGAACAAAACGATATTTCAGACAATGAAGATGTTGCACATGACAATGACTGTGGTGAAGACGAGGTATCAGTTGCTATTCTTAATGAGTTCAAATGGACCACCGACCCAAATAATGCCACTCAACTCCGTCCTTTCTCAGAAAAAGTTAGACCAAATGTTCCTGATACTATAGAGACTCCTCTTGATTTCTTCCTTCATTTGTTTTGTGAGAACCTGTTAAATACACTTGTTTTCCAAACTAATTTATATGTAGTCCAAAAAAATAACAAAAACAACACTCCCACAACACTTAAAGAAATAAAGTGTTTTTTGGGAATAAACCTTTTGATGGGTGTGAAAAAGTTGCCCAGTTATAGAGATTTTTGGTCTGCAAATTTTGTTATCAGGGATCAGTTTATTTCGTCATGTATGTCGCGTGACAGATTTGGATGGTAGCTTACTCATCTTCATATAAATGACAATTCATTACAACCTAAGAAAGGTAATGGCAACTACGATAAACTCTGCAAAGTGCGTCCATTGCTAGAGGAACTTGTTACCACTTATAAAAGCTCATTTTATCCCATCAGGCAACAATCAATAGACGAATTGATAATAAAGTTTAAGAGACAAAGTAGGTAACGCCAATATATGCCGATGAAGCCCATAAAAAGGGAATATAAGGTATTGGTATGGGATATAAGTAAACGATGTAAGGAAACAACAGCTCGGGGTAAGAGTAATAAAAGATTTTACAAGAGATTTAGTTGGAAAAAATTATGAAGTTTTTTTCGATAACTATTTCAATTCTGTTGCATTACAACGCGTCTTGATAAAAGACAATATCTACGCATGTGGAACAACTCGAAAAGATAGAAAAGAGTTTCCAACTGAACTTAAAAAAAATGAAAAGGGGTGACTCAAACTGGAGAAGAATAAAGACGGCGTGCTAGCTTTGCAATGGATGGATAAAAAACCCATTCTTTGTTAAGCAATTTTCACAAACCTGAAAACCTGAAGAAAATGTCACTGTTAAGAGGAAAGAAAAGGATGAGACATCATTTGAAATTAACTGCAAAACAATTAGTACAAGATTACAACAAATATATGGGCTATGTAGATAAGTCTGATATGTTAGTATGTTGCTACGAATTGGATAGGAAATCCAAAAAGTGGTGGCATAATTTTTTTTTCCATTTTGTTGACCTAATATTACTAAACTCATATATAATTTTCAAACAATCAACAACTGGTAAGAGTATGTCTTTGAAAGAATTTAAAATTGCTGTGGCTACCGATTTGATTGGAGCAGACCCACAAATGCCTAAATTTGGAAGAAGAAGCATGGACAAACCAAGCACCAGTAACAGGTTCAAAAAACAAGTTCCTCTAGAAATAAGAACTGAAAAAGTAGCCCATATGCCTCAGCATGGAGCCAAAGTACGTTGTACATACTGCAGTACCAAGGCAACTCCTTATCGTACCAGATGGCATTGTACTACATGTCAAGTGTCAAGTAGGTTTATGACTATCTGAAAAAAAAATTGTTTTATTCCATTTCACACCAAATAAGTTTTTCGTTTGTGGCCTAGTGGTTCCACATGGAACCAGCTTTTTTTGTACTAATTACAAAAATATAATGTAAAACTTGTACCTCTCTGCATTCAAAATAAACACATGTAGGAAAACAAGCCACATGTGAAATAATGACATCCTACAACGAAATAAGACGATCACAAAGGCAATAAGAAAATACATAAAAAACTACAATGTAGAAAAAACAAAACAGGCAATAGAGAAAAATAAGAACATGAAAGTTTTGAAGAGGAGCGTACAAAATGGGAAAATAGAAATTAACAAACTGAGAAACAGCGCTGGAGAAGAAACAACGAACAGAGATGAAATATTAAGAATAGTCGAAGAGTTCTACACAGAGTTATATAGATTAAGAAAAAAAGATAACAATACGGAACCTCCAATTACACTAAAACCTGGGGTATTAAACCAAGGGTCAGATTTAATGCCCGATATAACAAAATCAGAAATCAAAGAAGCCCTGAAGAAAATGAAAAATAATCGAACCCCGGGTAAAGATGGAATAGTATCAGAAGCACTAAAAATTGGAGGGGATGTATTACTTGAAAAAATTAAACAACTTTTCAATATCTGCCTTCACAGCGCCAATATTCCAACAGACTGGAACAACGCTACTATGATTCTATTACACAAAGCAGGAGACAAAGCAAATTTAGAGAATTACAGACCGATTAGCCTCCTCAGCCATATATATAAGTTGTTTACGCGAATACTAGTTAAGAGAATGGAAAGAAAATTAGAGACTTATCAACCAAGGGAACAGGCAGGATTCCGAAAAAGTTACGAAACAAATGACCATCTACAAAGTATAAAAACCCTAATAGAGAAAGCAGTGGAATAGAATAGACCTCTAGTTCTAATATTTATCGATTTTCACAAAGCCTTTGACACAGTTGAGCTAAGCAAAATATTACAGGCGCTTAAAAAATGCAGGCTAGATTATAGATATACTAAATTATTATACAAAATAAACCTGCAGGCAACAACCACTGTCAGATTACATACTAACAGTAATCGCATAAAAATAGAACGGGGGGTTAGACAAGGAGACCCAATGTCACCTAAACTTTTTAATACGGTGCTAGAACATGCTTTTAAGAATTTGGATTGGATGACAAAGGGAATAAAAATAGATGGAGAATATCTAAACAACTTACGTTTCGCCGATGATATACTTATAATAGCTGAAGATCTAGGTATGGCAAAAGAGATGGTACAGGAACTCGTTGTGGCTACAGAAAGTGTAGGTTTAAATATAAATATCTCGAAAACAAAAATCATGACCAATTTGGTACCCAACCAGAACATCAGTATTGGTGGAAAAGAAATAGAACTCGTAGATAGATATAAATACCTGGGACATGAAATTATGATTGGCAGGGATAACCAGACTCATGAACTGAAGAGAAGAATCGGCCTTGGGTGGGCAGCATTTGGAAAACTGAGAGAAACTTTTAAAAGTGAGCTGCCCACATGCCTAAAGAGAAAGGTATTTGATCAGTGCGTCCTCCCAGTCTTGACGTACGGAGCAGAAACACTTACCTTAACAAAAGCAGCAACTACCAAACTGAGAGTCACGCAGAGAAGAATGGAGCGGTCCATGTTAGGAATAACTCTGCGAGACAGAATAACCAACGAAGACATCAGGAGAAGAACCGGAGTGACTGACATCATCGAGAAGATAGCCAGACTAAAATGGAGATGGGCAGGACACATAGCCAGAATGACAGATGGGCGATGGACAAAGAGGTTATTGGAATGGAGGCCAAGGGAAAACAAGAGAAGCGTCGGTCGACCACCTACAAGATGGACTGACGATTTAAGAAGACTCGATAAAAACTGGATGAGAGCGGCGCAAGATAGACGGGGTTGGAAACATGAGGAAGAGGCCTATGTTCAGCAGTGGACTCTTGAGGCTGGATGATGATGATGATGATGATGAATGACAATGAATAGAAAACAATCAAAAAGATTAATGTGGTTTGACCCTTGAAACCTGAAATAGCTTAAACCAACATTCAAATGAAGCCTTCGGTCAAAATTAAATGAACAATTTAAGTGCTCTTTCACAGTTTTTCTTGTGTTTTTTGTTTCTTTTTTCTCGTTTAGTTAGTAAGTTTTAATGTTAAGCTATCGTAGAGTTTTTATTATATCTAAAAAAAACCTACAAATTATTTTCGTAAGTGTGAACCCTGTTCGTTACTTACTTATATTCTAAGATCTTTTCCATTTGTAGTGAACTGATGATGCTTTTAAAAATAAAAGCGAAACTTATTCAAATAAATCAATGAATTAGTTGACGACTTTTATTTGCCAATTATTGACCGATCAAACCTCTGCTATTCAACTATTGAATATATTTTAAATATATATATATATATATATATATATATATATATATATATATATATATATATATATATATTAAGAAGTACAATAAAAAAATAGAAGGGAAGCAGAACTATACTTGACCTTTATTGATGTAAAGGCAGCTTTTGATTGGATTGACAGAAAAAAATATACAATCCCATAACAAATTTGCCAAAATTCCTGTAAGTAAAGCTTTTATTTAATGCATTCTCATATAATGAAAACTAATTTTATTACATATCCTAGTGAATACCGTCACGGGAAAAGCTATGTACACTTCGTGGAAATACATAACTTTCCTTTAGTACGTAATTAGAGTAAATTGGACATATGAGACAGAATTCTATGGCGGGAGCTCTTTTTAATTTGGAGTTTTTGTGTTAATACCTTTATTAGCGCTGGCACATGGATTACAGGTATTAATTTTAATGTGCGAAACATGGTTTGGATTTTAAGTTTATAGATTAGAGACATTTTTTAAAAATATATTAAAGTGTTTAGAAGAAATTAGTTTTAATTAGTTTAAAATGAAATGATGTATCCTACTAGTCGTTTGTCTGCGACAAATTTAAAATAAACTCATTTTTTATTAGTTTTCTCATTTCAATGTTAGTTAATTTTCTCATATTATGCATTACTGTTTAGTTATAGTAGGTACAGATTGTTCAAAATTATTTGTTTTTAACTTGTCCGAGAAGAAAAAGAAATGTAGACAGTTGATAAATTAAGTTCTGCTTTATTTCATCCACGTCGAACCAACATCTGCCCATGTAATTTTTGTATAACAAAATCTTAAGTAATGGTAATATGAAACTATCCGAGATAAATGAACATCTAAGAAGGTGCCACCCTGAGAAAATAAGTAAAATTTGTTGTACTTTAAAATCTGAAGAAAAAGTTGAGAAAAGAACTATACAGCTAAAAAAAATTATGATCTGTATGATATAGATAGTGGGATATTGCAAATTTTTCCAGCACCCTTTAATTTGAAGTTATTATAAACATAACGAAGCTCGGAAAATTCCCTCCCCTCCTTTTTAACGTGGCGGTATTTTATGACTACGATCACTTTAATGACTTTTTACATCTTCTCTGTATATGCTTATAATTTGATTAATTTTCAGCTATTATTGTTATAAACCCCAATATATATTGGGGTTCAAAGGAGTAGTGAGGCGCAATACAAGATGTTGTTTCCAGATAACACCTCTAGCCTCTTCTACTCAATTCCTATCCTCACCTCCAAGAAGTGTGATCTTGATCACACGGGTAAACCTCGCTAAACATGAGCAACAATATTGGAGATTAGGTGACCAACCCCAATGGAAGGTAGGGTCAGGGCAGACGAGGAAACGAAGAAAGCAGGGCAACGACCAAAGCTACGGAATATGGACTTAATGATGGATTTGCGACTGGGAACCTGGAATTTCCAAACCATGCTGCAGGCAGGCAAAATACAAAGTATTGCACAGGAGCTATTGAAGTACGAAGTAGACATAGCAGCCCTTCAAGAAATCAGATTTAAAGGGAACGGTTGCATAAATAAAAAAGACTACAGTATGTACTACTGTGGAGCAAAAAGACAAGGAGACTTTGGAGTGGGTTTTATGGTAAACCATAAATGTCGCAGGTCAGTATTGGGTTTTACTCCAGTTAATGAAAGAATATGCAAAATACGTCTAAGGGGATATTATTTCATAATACTGGAATTATTAATATCCATGCCCCAACAGAAACAGCAGATAAACTAATAACCGATCAATTCTATGACCAACTACAAGTAGAATGTGAAAACGCACAGAAGACAGATGCAGTTATAGTCCTGGGTGATATCAACGCGAAGCTATGAAAAGAGCCAATATATGCAGAATCCTTTGGTAAGCATAGTTTACATGATATTACCAGCAACAACGGTATAAGAGTGGCACAGTTGGCAATGGCAAACAAACTAAGGGTTGTTAGTATATGTTTCCCTCATAAAAATATTCATAAAGGAACCTGGATGATACTTGGTACTAATAAATTTAATCAAATTGATCACATATTAATATCTAAGTGGTGGGCAACATCCGTAACGAATGTTAGAACTTATAGAGGCGCAAATTGCGATTAGGACCATTTCTTGGTTATATCGAAGATAAAACAAAGAATATCAAAGGTAAGAAAAGATAAACGCGCCAAACAGAGAAAATGGAACACATATATGTAAAATCCTAAGAAGAAGAATGAGTACCAGCAAAAAATAGAAGTAATAATAAATGAAAGAGGTGAACAAAACAAGATTGAAGAAGAATGGAATGTCATCCAAACGACAATTACAAATATGGTAAAAGAAACATTAGGTGAAACCTCAAGCAAAAGAAACGAGGAATAGTTTGACCAAGATTGCCAACAAGTAATAAATAGGAAAAATACAGCTAGACAGAAATGTCTACAAAGGGATTCCCGATTGAATAGAAGGGCATATGAAGAACTCAGAAAAAATGCAAAGAAAATATGTAGTAGGAAAAAAAAGAAATGTTGAATAGAAAAATACAACAAATTACAGATTATAATAACAGAAGAGAGACTAGAAAATTTTACAAGGAAACCAAGTAATACACCCAAGGATACATGACAAGATCAAAAGTTTGCAAGAACAAAAATGGGGCAATTATCAGCGAGAAAGAGGAAATATTGAAAAGGTGAAAGAAGCATTTTCAAGAGCTGTTAAACCCAGAAAAAGAACAAAACGAAAATGCAGAAATAATTCACCACACAGCACAACAACTAGTTGAACAACCAACATGGGAAGAAACGATAAACGTCATAAAACATCTAAAAAATAAAAAATAACAAAGCAGTGGCACAGAGGGAATGACTGCAGAATTGATAAAGAATGGTGCACATGCGCTATGGAGGCGTATCCATAAACTAATCGACCGCATATGGACACTAGAAGTCATACCAGAAGATTGGAAAGTAGGAATCATACATCCTATGTATAAAGGGGGAGACAAATGACTCTGCAAAAATTATAGGGGTATAACAGTTTTAAATGTCGTCTACAAGATATTATCAGGAATTATATACAGCCGCCTGGAATTGTTTTCAGAGGAGATGATTGGTGAATACCAATGTGGCTTCAGACCAAAGAGGTCAACTATAGACCAAATACATATGTTAAGAGGTATACATGAAAAATGTGTTGAATATAACATGCCTATTTACAACTTGTATATCGATTTCAAACAGGCGTTTGATGGAGTAGATCGACAAAAGATGTTGAAGCAACTATCTATGTTAGGGATACCCAATAAGTTGGTTAAATTTATAGAAATGACTCTGGAGGGTTTCAAAGCTATGGTGAGAATGTATGGAGGCATGACGCAGTCCTTTGATATTAAAAATGGAGTTAGACAAGATGATGCCTTATCCACAACACTTTTTAATCTAACTTTAGAAGCTGTTGTTAGAAAACTGGATATAAACGACTGTATTAATACAAGATCAATGCAAATATACGCATATTCGGATGATGTTGCCATAATAAGCGGCAATAAAAGGGTATTAAGCGAAAAAGTTATAGAACTGAAACGAGAAGCTGCTACGTTTGGTCTACATATAAATGAAAGCAAAACAAAATATATGGAGTGCACAAAATCGAATGAACATGAGAATCTGAAGGTAGACAACCATACCTACGAATATGCCTCCACTTTTCCCTACCTAGGCTCAATAATAAATGACAACAACAACATCAGCCAAGAAATACAAGCACGGATTCTTAGCGGTAATAAGTGCTTTTATGCATACAAAGACTTAATGAAAAGTAAGTTACTGAATCGTGACTCTAAGCTGAGAATCTACAAAACAGTAATTAGACCAGTGGTCACATATGGATGTGAAACGTGGATCCTCTCAACCACTGATGAAAATCAACTGAGAATATTTGAGCGCAAAATACTAAGGAAGATATTTGGACCAACCCAATACAGCGATGGTTCGTGGGGAATTAAAATGCCTAAAATTCACCTAGAAAGAATGCCAGATAATCGAGCTGTAAAAGTAGTCCAGAGATCGAAGCTCCAAGGAAACAGAACAAGAGAAAGGCCCTGTAAAAGATAGATAGACGACGTAGAGAGGGATCTTAAAACCCTGAACATCAGTCAGTGGCGAAGGAAAGTATCCGACAGGGCAGAATGGAAGAACATTGTTAAGCAGGCCAAGACTTATAAAGGGTTGTAGCGCCATTAGAAGTAGAAGAAGACTGTTATAAACAATGGAAATATGATTCACAGAAATGATATCTTGGTTCATATGGAATATATTCCATAAGATTTAATTTTTTGCATAAAATTGTTTACATTTTAGTCCTATTTTGTAAAAATCTCCTTTTTGTAATCTCCTACTTGTAAAATTATACAAATCTGTCACTAATAACCATTAGGTTGATGCGGCTGTGTCTTTTAATAACAAAAAAACTGGACCAAGATATATGGAACTGGCCCATAATAAAAAATGATGAAGAAAAAACGTTCTTCTTTATTGACCGTCTTCTATCGAAAATTGGCGACCAACAAATGCTATGTTTCCCTGCTTTTTACCGCATGTATTAATTTTGCAGCTTCTGTTATTTGGAACCAACCCCTTAAGTTTAAATGGATCTTAACTAGATAAAATTAATCTTAACTGATTAAATAGAAAGATTATTTAACAAATATAAAAGTCAGTTCAAAAGAAAACAGTAATAATATTAGTAAAGTTTAAGTTGTTGGTTACGTTGCTAGTCATAATAAAAATCCGAATCTCAACCTCAAAACCGTCAACAAAAGATTATACACCGACGACTCTTTGTAAAATCCGACCTTGGCTACAAATAAAACACGGTCATCCGGTATGCCAGTTATTCAAATATGTACATTAAAAACCATCAACATTTCTATTGAATTATACATTAAAAAATAAACAACTTATCACAACACTTACCCGAAAATCACTGAATTAATTTTCCAATAACTGCACACGAGATTACATTCCTACTTGACCAAAACAGAAAAGACAAATTTACTGATTGTTTAGTTAACTTGAATTAGATTACGACTCCTACATCATCCTAATAATAAAATAGATATACGTGGACTGTTGGATAATTGCAGCACAGATTAAGCGCCGGTGGCAGAGATGTACTAGCTCAATGGCAAAGACAGACAAGTTTTTTGGACGGTTACTGGGAATTACCATATGTAATTTGATAGACAAAAGACCTATAATACTTAGTTTGAAAAAATTAAAAATCAAATCTAGTCGCATATTAAAAGGAAGAAAAAAGCTTTATAAAATCAGTCTTCTTTTTGTAGTTTCTTCTCCTATCAAAGGTTGTATTTCATCATAGCTATTCCTACTTTATTTACAGCTGATGTGAAGAGAAAAAAAAACACCTCCATTCGTGTAAACTTAAAGAAAAAGGTGTATAACACATGCATACTACCAGTTTGTACTTACGGCTTGGAGACAGTAGCCCTTACCAAAAAATCTGCTAAAAAATTAGAAACAACGCAAAAAGCAATGGAACGAATCATGCTTGGAATATCACTAAAAGACAAGATTAGGAACACCGAGATAAGACGTAGAACGAAGATTAGGGATATTGTGGAAGAAATTGCAAAAATGAAATGGCGCTGGGCAGGTCACGTAGCCTGATATAATGACAACAGGTGGACACGGAGAACTCTAGAATGGAGACCAAGGACGACAACAAGAAGCATGGGAAGACCTCAAAAAAGATGGGTAGATGACATAAGAACAGTGGCAGGTAAACAGTGGATTAGATTGGCGCAAGATAGAGAAAGATGGAAGCAATTGGGAGAGACCTACATTCAGGAGTGGATGGAAAATGATTGACAAAGAGAGATGTGAAGAGGTCTGCTGACCTGCAGTTATACTATTCTCGTAGGATTCTCAGCTAAGAAATCTTCCTTCGACCAACGCTTCTCTTACCTTTGATATTTTTACGTGTATTTGGTGTATATTTGACTTTCCAGTGACAGTTAGCAGTGAATCCGCATTGGTAATGTCCAATAATATCATTTGTAAAAAGTTTAAGTCTCTTAAAAAGTACGTTGCTGAATATTGTATATGCAGATAAAACGAAATCTTTTCAAAGAAAAAAAGAAGATGAACTTCTCTGAAAGTTGTTATATCTAAAATCTGTATCGAATGCTTTCTGAAAATCAATTAAACAAACATACAGAATCTACATACATAAACGCCAGCACATTAAAAGCGGTAAGTGTTTCATTTTTTCCCATTCCTTTCAAAATAAATTTAAATTTAATTTTAATTTTTTAAATTTCCAAAGAAATTTAAAATAAGCGAGAACTTAAGAAAAGTCATAGAAGAAAATGCAGAAACTCTAACTATTGACCAAAAATGGGAAAAAATCCAACATTCCCTTGTATCAGATTGAGAATAACTCCTCAAATCACTCGACAAAAAAAGGAAACCTTGGATGACAGTAGAAATTTTCTAACTTAAGAAAGAAGAAATCATAAAACAAAATACCTAAATAAACACAAAGAAATTTGAAAAGAAAAAGAGAGGTGGCTCTCCGATATATTCAAGGAAATAGAAAATCAGGATAAAAAGTATGATAGCTTTAATGTACTCAAAAAATTAAACAAATGACAAGTTTTAGAAACATCGTAATAGAAATCTTTTAAAATGATAAGGGGGATATAATTACTGATGTGAAAGATAAACTGCGAAAGAATGGACCAATTACATTCAATAACTATTTAATGATATAAGAGGAGAACTGTCAATAAAAACCACAGAGCATACCGGTTTACCAATGTTACGAAAAAAAATTCATCTATGCCATCAAAAACAAAAAAGACGGCAAAGTTACTGGACCAGATGAAATGCCCATCGAATTATTAAAACTTATTGGTGAAGATGTTATTGATGTAATATTTGAAACTTTTGATTCTAATAGATCAGACTGCCACAATCCTCAGACAATCTGCCTCAGACTGCCATCAACCTTTGTAGCAATTTTCAAAAAGTCAAGTACAACCTGCTTAGATCACAGAGAAATAGCTTTCATAAGTCTATGACAGTATGAGATTCTTTTTTATATTTCATCCTTGGTTTAGAACCTTTAGCCACGAAACTACATACAAATATTAGTATTCATTAATTCAAGATTGTACAGAGAGGACACTTTTCACCCTCAGGGGTTCATCAGAGTGACATTGTAACACACAAGATATAAACCACGGTTAGATAGGTTGGCAACAACCAATATAAATATTTTTGTCTAATCTTTTTTTTTATTATTATATATGTTTATTTACAATCTACATCATTAAAGAGTATTAAGTAAATGTGTTACAGGTTTTGCGCGTGAAGCAGAGACTTCCAATGATGTCTCACCTTATTCTATTTTGGTTTAGTTTTGAAGTAGGTCTTGGGGCCAGGTTCTATCTAGTCTTCTTGTGGCTGGACCATTGTTGAATAGTTCGCTTACTAGCTCGTTTTCATGGTGAATGGTACGTTCATTTTGTGACTCCGTGGCTCGATGGATTTCTTCTCTGATGAAAGGAATCTTTAAGACGTAGTGAAGTGTTTGATTACTTATGTACCACGGTGCATCCACTATCGATCTTAGCACTTTAGACTGGAATCTTTGGATAATATTCAGCCACGTTGGCTTTGCACAGCCCCATAGGTGTAGTCCGTAGAACCAGATAGGTTTGAGTATGGCTTTGTATAAAAGAATTTTGTTTTGGATGTTAAGTTTTGATTTACGTCCAAGAATCCAATATATTTGCCGAAATTTTAAGTCAAGCTGCCTTCTTATAGTCTGGATATGTTTCTTCCAAGTGAGACGTTGGTCAAGATGGAGGCCAAGGTATCTAGCATCTGTAACTGTTGGTATTCTCACATTTTCCATCCTTACAGGTGGGCATATGTTGTGACGGTTGGTAAATGTTATTTGAGCTGATTTTGTTTTATTTACTTTTGTTCTCCATTTCGTATACCAATCACTGAGGATGTTCAGATGATGTTGCAGGTTTTGTGAGGCTTGTATGGGATCTTCATTTACAGCTATTTGAATCTTCTAATAAACGAAACCAACGTCGAACAAGTGGAAAAATGCATACCTGGGAACAATGATTAACTCCACAAATGATTACAATCAGGAGATAAAAATAAGAATAGAAAAGGCTAGAGCAAATTTCAACAAAATGAGAAGGGTGCTATGTACCAGGGATTTAAAACTGGAACTAAGAGTTAGGTTGGCGAAGTGCTATGTTTTTTCGACTTTATTTTATGGAATGGAATCTTGGACCTTGAATGCGACATCAATGAAAAAACTGGAATCATTCGAGCTGTGGGTATACAGAAGAATTCTTAAAATATCATGGACAGAACACGTCACAAACAAAGAGATTCTGAGAAGGATGAACAAAGAAATGGAAATTTTAAATTCAATAAAAACAAAAAAATTGGAATATCTCGGACATATTACACGTGGAGAGAAATACACCTTGCTCCAACTGATCATGCAGGGAAAGATCCAAGGAAAGAGAAGCATAGGGAGGCGTAGAATGTCATGGCTGCGCAACCTGAGAGAGTGGTATGGATGTACATCAAATGAACTTTTCAGAGCAGCCGTCTCAAAAGTTCGAATAGCTATGATGATTGCCGACCTCCGCCGCGGAGATGGCACTTGAAGAAGAAGAAGATTGCTACGTCATCAGCAAAGGAAGCGATTGTAGTATTATTAGTCTCTGGTATATCGGCTGTGTAGAGTGAGAAAAGCAGCGGCCCTAGAACACTACCCTGCGGGATTCCGGAGTTGATAGGGTAGAAGTTGGATTGTTGGTCTTTGAATTTTAGAGAGAAGTATCTATTTGATATGTAGGATTTAAGTAGGAGAGAATAGTTACTGGATAGTGCTATTTTTACTTTGTAAAGCAGACCTCTGTGCCAGACTTTGTCAAACGCTTGTGAAATGTCCAGAAATACAGCGTTGCAGTATTTCTTTTTTTCAAGACTTTTTGATATTTCATTTATCATTCGATGAACTTGTTGGGTAGTGGAGTGATTTTAGATTCTTAGTTTTTAGCAATTCTTGAAGCATTCACGTACTCGTATTGGCATATAAGGGACAGTTAAAAATATGTGATTTAGATCAGCTATACTAGTTCCTCACTCACATCTGTCTGTTGGGGGAACTTCGATTTTATGTAGATGCTTTGGAAAACATCCATGATCTACTTTTAATCTTAGGATGGTCGACACTGTATTTCTACATTGTGCAACAACTTTGTAAAATTGGTTCGCAGCCACTGTTGGTTGTAATTTAAACAAATAAATGCCTATAGTTTCGGCGAACTCAATCTAGCGTCTATCCCATTTAAATTTAATACTTTTTTTCCTTCGACAGTCCATTTATGATCAATTTTAACACCCTCAAAATCATTGATTAATGACCCCTATTAATGAATGATTTTCTATTAATGAACGATTTCATTATAGGCAACACAACATACAACTCCGCCTGTGGTGACTAATGGGTGTATTGAGTAGCTCAGGAGTCATCATTGCCGGTCCTAAGCCCGGGTAAAGGAGGAAGGTTGGGCAGTGGGCTAACAACCCACTCCCGGAAAAACACACTGTTATGAAACCTAAACATTTGCCTCGGAACAAGGGGAACTTTCGGAAACGACTAAAGCTACGAAACATGGACTATGCATTTGGAAGTTGGAATGTGAGGACGCTAAATAGACCAGGAGCTCAAACTGCACTTCTACAAGAACTAAAAAGATATAATCTTATGATCACTGCTCTTCAGGAGACAAGATGGCTGGGGAAAGGTGTCAGGGACACCAAAACGCACACAATTCTATATAGTGGCAAAGAACAAGGAATCAAAGAATGTGGAGTTGCATTTGTGGTAGATAATGTTTTTAAGTCAAAAATCATAGACTTCCAGGCAGTGAATGAAAGGATATGCAAACTAAGAATTCGCACCCACTTCTTCAACCTTACTATGATAAACATCTACTGCCCAACAGATGAACAAGAGCAACATACAAAGGAAAGCTTCTATCAACAGCTGGATATAGTATATGACAACGCGCCAAAAAATGACATTAAGGTTATAATGGGTGATATGAATGCCAAAATAGGCAAGGAACCGCAGTTCTATGGCACAACAGGAAAACACTCACTGCACAATGAAACAAGCGAGAATGGGGAGTTTTTGATAAATTTTGCCACCAGTAAAAACATGGTTATAAGCTCCACATGCTTCCCACATAAAGACATACACAAAATGACGTGGATCTCACCAGATGAAACCACAACCAATCAAATTGACCAAGTGATGATAGACAAAAGGGCAGCCAGTAGTATCTCTGATGTGAGAACACGACGAGGAGCATGCTGTGGATCAGACCATCTTTTACTGCAAACCAAATTTAGGTGCAGAGTTAACAGAGAAAGAAACGAAAGACAACAAAGAACAAACAAACTAGACCTGGAAAAACTGAAGACTCGGGAATGTAGAGAGAAGTTCGAGCAAGAAGTCACAAATGAGCTAAGGACACAAGAACTGCACTCCATAGAGAGCAAATGGAATAATATCAAAACAGCAGTGCTGACAGCAGCAGCGTCCACCGTGGGAAACAAGAAAAAGAAGAGAAGAGGAACATGGTTTGATGACGAGTGCAGGCAAGCGATAGAAGAAAGAAACGAAGCGCACAAAATGTACATAACAAGAAGAACACGGGAAAGACGAACATCATTTGAAGTCGCAAGACGGAAAGCAGACAAGATATGCAGAAACAAAAAGAGAGCTTATGAAAATGGACAAATAGAAGAAATGGAACAAAATTTCAAAAAAAAAACGAAACTAGAGGAGCTTACGAATACCTAAAAAAGATAAAAAGTGGATATAAACCTCAAACAAGCCTATGCAAAGATGAAAGTGGGCAAATAATCAGTGACCAACAGAAAGTCACAGAAACCTGGAAGCATTATTTTCAGACCCTACTTGGAACACAAGTAGATATGGAAGATGAAATGGGTACGAACCATGTAGAAGAGAACGAAGTTGAAGTAGAAGCTCCAACCATAGAGGAAGTTCTCGAAGCTATTAAGGCCCAGAAAAACAATAAAGCCCCGGGAGTTGACGAGATTCCAGCAGAACTGTATAAGGTAGGTGGCAACCACCTATCAAGTCATATCCACGCGCTTATCAAAGAAATATGGCAAGAAGAGAAAATACCCGACAAATGGAAGAAAAGTATAGTATGCCCAATTTATAAAAAAGGAGACAAACTCCAGTGCAAAAACTACCGTGGAATTTCTCTACTATGTACAGCGTATAAAGTCCTCACGTATATTATAAACCAGCGACTCCAACCACTAGCAGAAAATATTATTGGAGAATATCAGACGGGCTTCAGACGGGGAAGATCGACAATGGATCAAATATTTACAGTCAAGCAGGTCTTGAGCAAATCGTGGGAACACGACATTGATGTTCACAACGTGTTTGTAGACTTCAAACAGGCATACGATTCAGTCAAAAGGGACAGACTATACTATGTATTGGCAGAATTAGCAATACCACATAAGCTGATTAGACTCATTAAAGCCACAATGGATGAAACTCAGGCATGTGTACGAATACAAAACAACCGGACAGACTTTTTCAAAATCTCGCAGGGACTAAAGCAGGGAGATGGGCTGGCACCAACATTGTTTAACCTGGCACTGGAGTATGCGGTTAGGCAAATGCAAACTGGACGAGAAAACCTACTGACCAATAAAACGGTTCAACTGGCTGCCTACGCCGATGATATTAATATTATGAGTAGAACATCAACAGGAGCACAGGAAGCATACGCAGAGTTAAAAACACAAACGAAAAGGCTAGGTCTGGAAATTAACACAGAAAAAACAAAAATAATGGTACAGACGAGAAGAAATATAATCCCACAAAACATTATGCATGAAGATGACATTGAAACGGTTGGAAAGTTTACATACCTGGGAGTAGAAATATATGCCGATGGAGCAGAGGATGGAGAAATACGAAAAAGGATAACGCAGGCAAACAAAGCTTATTTTGCCCTCTCCCATATATTTCGGTCTAAAAGTGTCCACCGAAATACAAAGATGAGAATCTATAAAACTTTAATTCGGCAAATAGCATGTTATGGCAGCGAAGCATGGGTCCTGAAAGAAACATCCAAAAACAAACTCGACACATTCGAAAGAAAAGTACTGAGGAGAATACTAGGACCTGTGAGGGAAAACGGAATCTTCAGAATTCGATATAACAACGAGCTCTATCAACTGTATAAGGAAACACCCCTGTCAGACTTCATTAGAATACAAAGATTGCAATGGGCCGGACATGTGATACGAATGGGAGAGGATAGGCTACCAAAACGAGCACTGAACGCCAGAATGCAGGGAAAGAGACCAGTTGGAAAGCCAAGAAAGCGCTGGGAAGACACAGTAAGCAGCGACGCACAAGCACTTTTAGGAGTCCGTGTATGGAGAAGAGCAGCCACAGACAGACAAGGGTGGAGGCAAAAAATAAAGGAGGCCAAGGCTCATTTTGGGCTGTAGTGCCGTAGAAGAAGAAGAACACAACATACAATACTTGCATAAATTAATTAAACGCTCTGTGATTGGCAGTGACCTGTGGTATAGGCAACCAAACATATACCTATTTATATTCCCACTAAAAAATTAATTTAAAATGCAGTAGCCGCTGTTAGTACTATCTGTCATTGTATGTCATTATTTACTTTATTGTTTAAAATTCTGTGTATTTGAAAAATCAAAGGATGGATATTGACGAAGAGTTTAATTTAACTCCACCAGAATTTAACTTCTTCTATCACAGAATTTACAGAGGTCCAAGAAGACTTAAATATAAATTTGTCAAAATGCTATACAGCAGATAATCATTTACCAATATCTTCCTTTAATTTAAGTAATTGTACCATTTCGAATATTAATGTTTACTATAATAAAACTACCACTAAGGAAACTTTGAATAAAGTCAATGAAAGCTGAAAAAAATTGTTGTTTATCGTTAAGTAAATAAATATTTAAACTAAGATATCTTCTTCTATATTTCTGAAAAGTACGGTCGACGGAAAAGTTTTGTAACGAACTCGTGAATTAAAATGGCAATTAAGAATCTCGAACATTAACGCGATCGCTTCGCTCACGCGTTAAAATATCTCAATTGTTGATCGCCCTTATTAATACACTTGTTGGTTAAATAACTATTACATATGTGTGTGATTTAGTGAATTTTTAGCTATTAAATGGGCAATACTATTGCCCAATATGTCTGACTGTCCCTTAACCCATACAAATTTAACATCATATGATAAAGCTGATAATTTTAGTAATTACTTACTATTTAAATGAGAATAAGCCACAATTATAGGTTAAAGGAAGTTTATTGACGTCTCAATTTCCACTTCAGAAATCTATTAATTTACTAATGTTTGTATTTTGAGAACGATTTCGGAAGTGGAAATTGAAACGTCAATAAACTTATTTTACCTTTAATTGTGGCTTATTCCTATTTAAATAGTAACTTTAAAATGCCACAAGAAAATAGCTTTAGAACAATGATAATTTTAGTAAGTGTTAAAAATTTTTTCATATGAATATATTGCTGTTAATTGTGTCATTAAAGTTTTGTAATGCATTTAATACTTATAATGAATCAGTGCACACGACCATTTTGTTTTAGTGTTTTTCACAACACCAATTAAGGGCGTTATATATAGCACATGCTTCAGCGGAAAAGATGCTGGATTGATTATTTAAAATAAATGATTTTGTAGTCTTCATTTTTGGTACAAAGTAAGCACTGATAGTCCATGCTACTAATTCTGACCCATCTGTAATAATAATATTGGTAGATAGAACACTTGTCAGGTGTGATATGTCCAATGATTCCCAAATAGGATTATGAGAAAAATTGATTAACTTAAGTTCATTGCAAGTTACAAATGCTGTGGTGGGGAATTCTTTTTAAGAAGAATATAGTTGTTTAATCAGCTGTATTTAATTGATTAATTATTTTAGCATTATAGGTGCACCGATAATGTTGGATTGGGAAGTATTTGCTTGCCAGATATTCTCTGCGCAATGAGAGTGGGTTTTCAGAGGCTAGAACCAGTGTGGTTTCATTTGGAGTGCTTTTCATCAACCCTAACACAATTTTTAAAGTTTAAGATGGGATTCTATCAAGTTTACGTAAATTTGTTATACTAGGTTACCCAAATACCAAAGGGCCGGAATCTATAAAAGATCTTATATAGGCTCGATAAAAATTCAATGCAATATTTCGATTTGCACTCCACGATCTTTTACAGAGCATTTTAAGTAAATTAATACCTTTTTCCCAGCGAGTACTTGTGTAGTTAATATGTTGAGTCCAAAGCAATTTTCTGTCAAGTATTACTCCAAGGTATTTGAATTCCTAAAAAATTGGTATGGCATTGCAATCGAGTTAGAATCTATGGAGAGGGCCTCACGTGACTAAAAACGACCTCACTTCGGCCATATCGTTAAGATTGTTTTAACACTTTTGACAGATCGTATATGTTTGTTTACGTTTGTTGTTTTTCGAATATTTTTAGTTTTATAATACTTTTATAGAAACTGTAATAATATATTTTGATAGTGCATAATAATGGTTTCTTGTTCTCAACGTAGTTGTAGTAGCAGAAGCAATTTTAATAAAAAATTTTCAGGAATAACGTTCTACAGGTTAGTATACAAATATGTAAACAAAGTAATGGCCCGTACTTCAGAGAATAAATTAATAGTATTTGACTGTATTAATTTATCTTTATGTATAATATATCGTGTTTTTAGTGTTTACCGCGGGATAAATAAATCATAGTTTATTAAAAATGTATTGCACTTTTTTAGATTATGATTAAATCTTCTGAATAACTAGTCATATTTTTATAGTAGTTTTAATATTATTGAGTCCGGCCATGATCCCACCGCCATATTGGTATCATCGTTAGCCACGCCTACCTACGCCGTTTTTAATACACACGTTAATATGCTCATAGCTTCTTCATAGATTCTAACTCGATGGGCATTGCCCTGTAAGGATACAGTGTCATCTTTAACAGGGCGTTATCTAGAAAAAAATACTACTACAAAGGGTTTGGGGCACCAGAAGAAAAAGAATGTATGTATCCAATCATTTGACCTAAATACGGTTGTGTAATTGCAGTCATAAGCGGCTCGTTTAGCAGGGATATTGGATATTTTTATTCATAACTTTTCTGCCCTTTTTCTTATAAAATTTGTGAAAAATTTATAATTTTGATATAACAGTTAAGAAATATAGAAATTTTATAACAATATTGTGATGTTATAAGTAGTCCATATATACGCAGGCGCCATTTTCGAGAAAAATTGTTTGTATTTTTTATAAATCAATGCATACGTAACTTCTAACAAATTTATTTCTTATTGTGAAAAATAAACAAAATAACAGTTTTATTATTATCAAAGTTATTTATACCAATTTATTGGTAATTTTAAATACGGTTCTGCACAGGTTAATACCGAAATTAAAAACTCACCATTGTTAAACGAAACTGTCAAAAATTCACTATTAACTGATAATAAGTTGCTTTTTAGCCTAGGAAACCAGAACAGCGAACTAAAGACTCATTCATTCACATTCGTTTTTATGTAATTCGCTATGGAATTCGAATAATTGGTACATTATGGAATTACGCTGGAAAAACAATTTTTTAATCTCTTTCTCGGTTTCGTTGAATAACTGATTCACGTATGGGATTATTTTGCGGACACGACAGGTTATTTAGAGGTTAAATTTTGGAAATCGTTGTACTGTGGTCATCACAGGAAGCTTTTTATGTACGGCATTGTTAATTTCTTCGAATCGTTTCTAAGTAGCATAGAATTAAAAAAATAAACTGCCATATTCCAAATCTATTTGACAGAACGAAGTCTGTCGGGTCTACTAGTTAATTAATAAAATTATAAAACACAATAAAATACCGAAGGAATGGAGAACGAGCGAACTAATTCTACTATTAAAAAAAAAGAGATAAAATCAGCCAGAAAACTAGAGAGGTATAAACTTGTTGAATACGATGCTAAAACTTATTTAAAATTTTACTACTATTTTACATTAAAAAAGTGCTAATAAATCAGAGAACAAGTTTAGCAGATGAACAAAAGGGTTTTCCTAGTGGAAGATCGTGTATAGATGCAATATTCCTTATAAAACAAATTATTGAGAAATCACTAGAGCATAATAGACCAGTATTTCTGTGTTTAATTGACCAAAAGAAAGCGTTTGACAGAGTAGGACTGAAAGATGTGATCCATCTCCTGTATAATACAGAAGTTTCCCTAAATATTATAAAAACTATCGAAACTTACAGAACCTGGAACCTAGAAATGGACAGCATAATGAGACAAGGGAATTGATTGAGTCCCATGCTCTTTAATTTAATCATGGATGAAATCATCAAAATCGTTAACAAAGAAGAATATTCAGAATTGGAAAAAAAAGAAATAAAAGTACTATGTTATGCAGATGACGAAATATTGAAATCCCAAGATGAAGGTAGTCTGCAAAGACTGGTCCACAGACTGGTCCACATAATCAGAATGAAGGAGACCCGTGTCGTCAAAAAGCAAGAGATACGTCACCAATTGGCAAAAGATGGAGTGATAACCTTCCATAAAGGTGTTAATGTGCCAATGAACAAGCAGACATGCTTATAGAAAGGAAGAAGAAGAAGACAGTAGAACCACCAGTATGTTTACGATGCAAATATCTTAGTCTTTCATAGACTTCTGAAATAGCTAGTAATATATTGTAAACAGAAAAAAAGCAAACAAAAAAATTCACTTCAAAAGCATAATGAATTTATGGTTTACCAGTAGTGACAAAGATATTAGAAACAACAAGAACACAATAACTTAATAATAACATTTAATGAATAGTGAATAAACTAGAATCCCAAATCCAATATTTGAAAAAAGTTTGGAATGTATTTAAAAAATCGCTTACCTTTCAGACTCTATCAAATCACTTATTTACGGAACTTGCTTGCCCCCAGAAAATAATTCAATATAATAAAATAAATATATTTACCAATATGAATGTTGACTTAGAGATAAATATTTTACATTTGATAGTGATGTCTTTGTACACAAAAATAATTATTGTAAAAATAACAGATTAATCGTAATAACAAGAATTTTTCTTCTGATTACAATACTAAAAAGTAAAGAGTTATACAGTATTTTATTTAATAAACAAAAGCAGTTTAGAAGATTGTATCGCGTCAAGAAAAAGTTTATTTTAAAAATTAATTATCTTATCCTACTTATACAATTTGATTATTATAGAGGGGGCATAATTTTACAGCTAATAGAATAACATAAAGGGACTTGTTATCATCGCCATTTTCTAGCTTGTCACGTGCACTGCCAGACACGATTCTAGTCCATCCATACTCTTTTCTATACTCCGCATATCGTCTTTCAATCGCGTCAGTTTTCATCTATGTTTACAGGATATCTATCGTAATTAATTTAGTCTATTTATTATTTTTAATTATCACACTGAATATAACATTCACTGCTGAATTAAGACGTTCTTTAATTGTCTTATTTTCCATGTTGTCCTCTTTATATTATCAGTTATTTCTCATTTCTCTTAATGTTGTTCTACTTCATCTTTTTACTGCTTACATCACGGATTCAAAGGAGACTTTTTAAGCGTTCCTTTCACGACTAGAACTATATAAGTTAATGATGTTCTTAAGAAGTTTCTGTAAAAAGACGCTCAGAGAAAGAAGGATAAAAAACTGAGACTCTGAGTTTCAAAAATTCAAGCACTTAGCCTATTAAAAAAACTTGGCAAAAGCAGTTCATCTTTCCGCGAACATCCATTTTTTACGCCAGACCATATATCTTTCAGAATACTTCTGTTATACAGTTTTAAGATACATGAAAATATACTTAAGAAGACTATGCCAAGAAGCGCCGCATAACACAGATTTCCCTAGCGCTTTTATTAACAAAAAACTCTTAACTGCTGTGACTGACATCAAAACATACAAAGCACCAGGGTTTGGTAGATTCAAACCTGATTCTGAGTTTCTTTTATGATGCTACAAGACAATGTGAAGTTGGTTTACGAAGTTCTATTCAAACATTTTATTAGCAGGAATCGTATCAAAAGTTTTTAATACATTAAGATAATCACTATATTGAAACTAAACAAACCCTGTGACAAGACAAGCAGTTACAGAAGAGTAGCTCTTTTAAGCTGCTATTACAAACTTTTCGAGAGGCTGCGGCTCAATAGAATAGGGCCAAAAATCCTAAATACCGTTCCTTAGATCAAGCTGGCTTTAGGTTAAATAGAAGCTGCACAGACCAGATCTTATTATACACATATAGGTTAGTTTTCAAAAACCTAAAAATCAGTTGTCTTCAGTAACGTTTATGCTGCCCTTTCTTCTTCTTCCTTTTTGTATGTAGGCTTTAAAGCCTGTTTCTTCTTTAGTATTAGCTTCCTAAATTGTTTAAATTATCGCACCATCTTTTTCTTGGCGTGCCAATACTTTTTCGTCTATTTGGTGACTTATCTCGTGCTATTCGTACTATCCTATCCTTTGCCATTCTACTAATGTGTTAGTTCCACTCTTGTTTCCGTTTTTTCGCCCATCCATTTATATCTATCTTATGTTTTCACTTCTCTCCCTATCCAACAGACTTTTTCCGTGATCTTCGTCGAAGTATTTTCATCTCTGTTGTTTCTAGTAGTTGTCTCGTTTTTGATGTGTCAGGTCTTGTCTCCACCGTGTATGTTATTATAGGTCTAATTGCTGCTTTATAGATTCTTGTTTTTGTGTCTTGTCTTAGGTGTTTGTTCTTTCAGATTGTGTGATTAAGCAATCCCACCGCTTTACTTACTTTTAAGCTTTGTTGTAGTACTTTTTCTTCAAAATCTCCGTAACTAGTTATATCTATTCCCAGATATCTAAACCTTGCTTCCTGCTTTATTATTTCCCCATCGATTTCGATTTTACATCGTAGTGAATATTTACATGTTGTCATAAATTTGGTTTTTCTGCTTATATTATCATATTGTATTTCTTGGCTGTTGTATTGAAGATGCGTGTTAATCTTTGGATCTCGTCTTCTGTCTTGGCGGTTAATGTGAGGTCGTCTGCGTAATATAATATTTGGATTTCTTTGTTCCCCTTTCTGTAACCATGACTTTACGTACTGCTTGTATTATTTTGTCCATTATTATATTAAAGAGAGAAGTGAGCTTAACGGGTCACCCTGTGTGACTCCACTTTGTACTGGTATACGTTGAGTTAGTTTTCCATTTATCTTTGCCTGTATTCGATTATGGAAGTAGATGTTTTCGATGGTGTGTATAATATTAATTGGTATGTTTC
Organism: Diabrotica undecimpunctata; assembly: GCF_040954645.1. Classification (NCBI taxonomy): domain Eukaryota; kingdom Metazoa; phylum Arthropoda; class Insecta; order Coleoptera; family Chrysomelidae; genus Diabrotica; species Diabrotica undecimpunctata. The sequence continues at coordinate 127,112,808 of NC_092811.1, forward strand.
TTTTATACAGTAGGTGTAAGACGTCTTCGACTTGGATGCGATCGAAAGCCTTTGTCAGGTCTATAAAACATAGATATGCTGGTTTATTGTACTCGACAGCCTTTTCTGTGATTCGTCTTAGTACAAATACGGTGTCTACGCAGGATCTTCCGGATCTGAATCCTTGTTGTTCATTTGATAAAGTTTTTAGTTTATTGATTTTGTTGGTTAGGACTTTTGTGGTAAACCTAAGTGCGGTTTCACCTTCAGAAGACATACCTTTATAATTGTTGATATCTTATCTTCTTTCCTGAATATTAGTATCATTATGCTATTTCTACATCCGTCTAGTATCTTGCAGTGCAATATTAGTTTTTGTATAAGTGTTGTCATCTCTAGGGTTATACTTTCTCCTCCATGTTTTAAAAGCTCGTTGGTTATTCCGTTGGTCTGGTCCTGGCGACTTTCTATTTTTAAGTGAATTTATGGCTATCTCTACTTCCTGAAAACTGATTTCTATTTCGTGTCTTAATTCAGGTACGTTATTGTGTTGATTATTATTTTCCTTTGCTTTAAACAGTTGTGTCAGGTATCTTTTCTATTCTTTTGTTGGTATGTTATTGTATTCCTTCAATTCTGCCATTTCTTTCTGTTGGTTTCTTATAAATCTCTATATTTGTTTTTGTATACCATAGAAGTCGCTTTTCATCCTTTTTGTAAACTGTCCCCAGTGTTAATTTTTTGTTCTTCTTACCAACTGCTTTGTATCATTTCGTATTCTTCTATAGGTGTTTTGAGATTCTGGAGTATTTGATGTTTTGTTCTTTATGTAGGCCTCTCGTTTCTCTTTACACTTTCCTTTCATTTCTTTTCTGAACCATAGTGTATTGTTGTTAATTCTTTTGTTCAGTATAACTTTGCGTTTTCCTAGAGCTTCTCTTGCTGCTTCTTCAATGTTGTTTTTAATTTTCTCCCAACTCACGGTTATATCTTTAATGTCGTCTATTTGTTTCTCTTGTAGAGTCTTGATGTTATAATTGTGAGGTATGCCTAACATTCATCTCAGCATTTTCATTTCCATGACATGCATAGCATTTCTTGTTTTGCTGTGACTGGCGAACATTCGACAACGGTTTTGTATACTTTTGCCTTGAGTCGGTGGAACTGAAGTATATGATTTTCTGTGAAACACAAAATATCATATTGTTATGAAGTTGTATTCCTCTGTTTCTACATTTCTTTTTTTATAATGTTGTGCTGGTTTCATATCAATGCTACGGGTTTTTCGGTCAAAAAGTTCTTTGGTAACTTATACTTCTTTTATCATCAATCCAAGAAAACCAGTGTGCAATCTAAAATCTTGTACTGGTGAATTGTACAAGTCTTTGCGTATATTCAAAAACACCTAACACGTCTCTTGATCTCTGCTTTTAGTTTATTGTTTATTATTTTCGTCTGTTATCTATTATTAAAGCTCGGATTTATAGGCAACAAAAATTGAAGAAAAAGGCGCCTATATAGGCAAAGATTTTTATTAAAAAAGGCAGGAATATTAACATTTAGGCAAAATATAGGCAATAAAGGAATTTAACTTATTATTTATTGTACAAAGTGAATTAACGTAATATTAACTTAAGGCAGGTATATTTACACATCATAATCATAACATTAGTATAAATAAACTAGTAACTAAATAACTGTAAATTAATAATTAAACATTGTAACCACTTAAAATTTTATCATTAATAGAAACAACTAAATGTTTTTCAATATTTTCTGTCTTAAAACTATGTCTTCGATCACTTAAAATTAATTTGTACATTGAAAACGAACGTTCGACATCGACAGATGTAATTGGAGCATATTTCAGAGCGGATAATAAATCTGGCATAATTTGAAATTCCTCAGAAAATGTCCCATTCAAAACTTTAGCAACATTAGATAAAAACGAAAAACCTTCATTCTTGTCGAAAACATATTTCATTTTTTTTTTAATTAATTGACCGTTACTTCCAGGTGCCGATTTAATTTTCGACTTTAAATTATCTATTAATTTTACTGACTCACATAAATTTATCTCTTGTTTTTCTAATAAGTTAATTGTGGTAACTATTAATTTATAATTGTCATTGATATAAGCGAATTCCTGTTTCAATTTGGGATTTTTTAATATTTTTTTTTGCTTCTCGAATGGATTCGGAAATATCATCATCAAATTCTGACATAACTAATTTTATTTCATTGCAGTGTTCAAAGTAAAAAAAAAACTGCTTCGATCCAGGTTTCCCACCTTGTAATTACTGGTTTAGGTGGCAAAGGGACACCGGGAAGTCTTTCTTTATATATTTGCACCCTCAACGGAGCCTTTACAAAAACTTTTTTCATAAAATTTATAAAATTATTTACCAACGGAAACAGATTTCTTATTTCTTCAGCAATTATATTTACCCCGTGGGCTACACAAGTGCAATGAATTAAATTAGGATAAAAAATCTTTAAATTAACAGCAACTTTAAACATATATGCTGCAGCATCTGAAAGCATTAAAACTATTTTATTCACTGGTATAGCGTTGGGTAAGAAGAGGTTTGTTAAACTATCTTGTATAAATCGACTTATTGTTAAATTGTTTGTTTTTTCCAATTCTTTAACGGCAACTAAATAAGGTTTTCTCGCAAAGTTTTCGTTCAAAATTCCAATCATTAAATTAACTATATACCTACCGCATACATCTGTCGTTTCATCCACGATAATATACAAAAAATTGCCCTCTAACTCCCGCTTAATTTTTAAAATACATTCCACATAACATTTTTCCACAGTATGTTTTTTCAATGTACTCTCGTCCGGTAAGGATTTATTAAGATATTTTTCGAAAAAGCATTTAAAACTAGGGTTATTAACTTTATATAGAGGAATGTTGGATGCAATCATCATCTGGCATAAATCAAATTTAAATGCGTCTTCCTCCTTTTTTTTGAACTGCTTAAACTATCCCGCAGAGATATTTGGGCTAACTTAGAGGAATTTAATTTTTCCAAATTACGTTTATGAAGTGGGGTTCCACAATGCTGGTCAATAAAGTACTTTTTTCTACTTGAAATCTGAGAATTAAAAAAAAAATAACTAGAATTCTAAAACCGCTTTAGAATTTAGTTATGTTGTGGGACGAGAAAAAAAGAGAAAAAATAAAACTTACCGATTTTCCGCATGGTTTACAAAATGCTCCATCTCCTTCTAGAGAAAGTTCCGAATAAGGTGCGATCCATAGCCTTAATTTAGATGTCATCTTTTCACACAAATGTCTAAAACGTTTTAAAACGTGTTCTTTGCTTTTCGGTATACGCAACAAAACTAAACTAGGATATAGCAATTTGTGACTAAACTCTGATACAGTAACCGACTGGACAACTGATAATAAACTAATAAAGCTTAGGTATTTCCAAATAGTTAACCCTCAAGTCTCGATCAGGTACATTTTCCTAGAAATCTATTATATAAAGAAACCATTGATATTTTATTATTGACCCAAAATTTTATTATAGAATGGTTTAGTAATAGATCATGGGTAGTACCATGAAATTTTAAAAAAGGCACAAATAGGCGGAATTTACGAAAAAAGGCAAAAAGTGCAAAAAACAATTATAATAGGCAAAATAGGCAAAAAAGGTATTTTGCCTATAATTCGAGCTTTATCTATTATTTTCTTTTAGGTAGCGCTTAATGCTTTAGATTTTTTAGTACGTTTCAGTAATAGCTGTTTAATTGCATTCCATATTATTTCAAAATCTTCTTGATTTTTATCGATACTGTGTAGCTTTTGATTAAACATTTGTGCAACTTATCAACTTTCCATTTCTCCTCCCAAGTCTACATTACTTGGTTTAAAAGATTTGAGTCACAAGGTAAAACAGATGGTGGCAGTAGTTGAATAGATAAACACCAAATGAGGTTTTAAAATTTTATTAAATTAAGCTATATTAAATCAGGTATAATATTCCAAATTTTTTTAACAATATCGACTACATTTTTGATAATATTTTAATTAAAATATATTTACACAAATTTTTTGTTCACATTTACATTTATATTACATAAACTCATATAAAAATATAAAATACAAAAACGACATTATAATAATCGAAAATTAGGTTCTAATGATTAAATTGCATCCTCATGGTTAAAAAAATATATATGGTGGCACAATACGAATGTAGTAATCTAAAATCAATTTCGTGAGTATAATAAAAGGTGTAACATTTTACCTTAGAAATATGTGTGGATGCTGACTATATGGCGAGATTCTACTCCAAAATGGTCATCTGTCATTTGTAGATTCCACAGTTATGAAGTGGATGAAGTCAGAAAAATAAGAATCATAAGAAAGATGCGTCATAGCTAGATATTAAAGCTTTAAAGAGAGATAAAAAAAACAGATATTAGCAGAAAATTATGGCTTTTGGAAACACGTTTTCCAACAGAGAATTACAACGAGTAGATCATCTATCAAGAGACCTATTTACTATAGTATTGGATGAATATGTCTCTCTATATAACTCCGCCTTCAGTCCGTTGGATGGATAAAGTAGCTCAGTAGGCTGTTGCTGGGTTTTACCCAACCTCGGGTAAAACAGAAGCTAGAGCTGATAAAAAGTTGAAAGAGTCAGTTATAGGAAAATATGAAGAGGATAAAGCAAACAACAACGAAATGCGTCTTTATCCCTCGAGCGGGCGCGCCCGTGTATTTTGTACACGTCCAATAGAAAAAGTCGTCTAAAAATAGAAGTGTCGTCAATCTAGCGATATCGTCGCATCTATTCGTCCAGTAGAGATCTGTCGTTCGAATTGTTGAGTAATATTTTTTGTTGCAGATGAGTTTTGTGAGAATTCTTAGAAATACGAGAGTGTGACGGTTTTGTGTACATAATACACGGCGCGCCTTCTAGTGTAAGTATTTTATCCATTAATTATTTTGCTTTATAAAAAGTTGTAATTCGAAATTAAAGTCAAATTAACATTAGTTTTACTTTATTTTAGGTTGAACAGGATATTGTAACATAATTGAGAAGGAATATAACGGCTACGCTGAGAGAATATTATGTAAGAATTTAATTGCATTGTTATATTATTTGTGTGTTACTTTTTTTTATTTTTGCAGGGCTAGAAAGACGTTTTTAACTGAGGCTGAGTTATATAAAATTCTTAATGAAGACCCAGAAACAGAAACTAGTGAAATAGAATATTCCGATGAATCTGAGACAGATGAAGAAATAATACACCATAATGACCACAATTATGAATCTGAACAAGAACAGAATAACCATGACAGAGCCAGTAACTTCGAGGATAATACTGCAGTAAGTACGACTGCTTTCGAATATTTTCAAGGTAAACATAAAAAAACTGCATGGCGTAAGACTCCGCTGTCGTCGCAATCAAAAATTATAAAGAAAAATATTATCAAAATACTTCCAGGACCAAAGACAGTGACTTCAAAAGTGACCTCAGAACTTTCAGCTTTTGAAAAAATTATAGATTCTGATATATTAGAGAACATCGTACAATTTACTAATTTGTACATTGATAGTAAAAAAAATCTGTTCAATATAAAAGAGAACGAGATATGAAACATACTTCAAAAAGTGAAATAATGGCGTTACTGGGAGTGCTTTACCTCCTAGGCACTAAAAAGGCTAACCATACTAACGCACTTGAACTTTGGACATCTGATGGAACAGGTATAGAAATTCTTAGAGCTGTAATGAGTTACAAAAGATTTTTATTTTTGTTACGTTCAATGCGCTTTGATGTCAAAACCACAAGACATGAACGGAAAATATATATGACAAACTTACACCAATTAGAAAAATATTGGACGCATTTGTTAGTAACTGTAAAAATTCCTATAATCTTGGTGAATTTGTTACAATAGACGAAAAACTAAAGGGATTCAGAGGACGTTGTAGTTTCATCCAGTATTTACCAAATAAACCAGCAAAATACGGTATCAAGCTGTTCATTTTGGGCGATGCACAAACTTACTTTGTTGGAAATTTAGAGATTTATTGTGGACGGCAACCTGAGGGGCCTTATGGTGTATCAAACTCTCCCAGTGATATTGTAGATAGGCTTATTGATTATATAAAAGGTTCAAATCGCAAGTTGACAACCGATAATTGGTATACCAGTTATCCTTTAGGTGTTTCCCTTTTGGAAAATAAAATAACTACAATTGGCACTTTGAGAAAAAACAAAAGGGAAATACCTATTGAATTTTTACCGCAAAAACAAAAAGAAGTGGTACGTCACTCTTTGGATTCCAGAAAAATGTCACTTTGGTTTCATTTGTTCCAAAGAAAAGTAAGTCGGTCATACTTTTATCCACGATGCATGACACTGCCACCGTAGACGTCGAAACTAAAAAACCAGAAATTATTCTAAATTATAATGCCACAAAAGGCGGTGTGGATACTATTGACCAAATGTGTGCATCATATTCTGTAAAAAGAATAACCAGAAGATAGCCACTAATTATATTTTTTTCTCTAATGGATATGGCGGGTATCAACGCGCAGGTGTTGTTTTGTACCAATAAAACAAATCCCAAAATATGTCGCCGAATTTTTCTAAAGAATTTAAGCTTGAGTTTAATGAAAGTACATCTTTCAGAAAGAGCGACAATGCGATATCTTCCTCAGGATATTCATGGTTTTCCAATGAAATATAAATCATGTGAAGAACCTACTAGAACAGAAGTGCAAAGCTCTAGAAAACGTGGACGTTGTGCAATATGTCCAGGCTCAAAAAATTCCAGCACAACAGTTAGATGTGGGCTATGTAGAATATTTGTATGTAAAATGCATTCAGAAACCACAATTACCTGCGTAAAATGTAAGAACAATGAACGGCAGCAATCAGAAGAAATCGAGTGAAGTAACCCGTAGGTACATGTTTTATGTTTATTATTTTATGTAACAATAAACTATTTTTGTAAATCGTGGTTGTCGTTTTGTTAAAACGCACTAAATTTGGTAAAATCAACTAAAATGTGTTTTGTGTACAAAATACACAGCGCGCCCGGTTAAAAAACGGTAGTCGGCGCGCCTGCTGTAGGATTATAGACGTAAGTCAAAGTCTGTCTCTTAAAATAACACATGGATTCTTTCCGTCTAAGGACGTACATTAATTTACTTGGATACACTAAGAAATCAGTTCCTCAAAGTTTATAAAGAGGAAGTTTTAGCCATAAATGAGCAGATAATACCATCAAAGGCGCATTCATCTATAAAACAATATAATCCGCAAAACTCCACAAAATGGGATATAAGTACAAAATGGGATATAAGTTGTGTCAGTGGATTTTATTACGATTATAAAATTTTTATAGAAACTCAAACTAATGTTGTACCTGATGGTTTTCCTGATTTAGGGGTATGTTCAAATGTGGTTCTTTGACTAACAAAAACAGTACCCAGACTTATAAATCACAATGAAACAGGGTATGTTACCACTAGGAATTGTTAGAATAAACAGAGTGCCAAACAGTTATATGCCAAAAGAGGCTGAATTAAAAAAGAACGATCGAGGAGCTATGGTAGAGAAAGTAACCACAATTGATGGTACAAAAATATCTGTTGTTACATGGTATGACAACAAATTAGTAAATATTTTATCAAGATATGCTGGGACTATGAAAACAATTGAAGTTAAATGGTTTTCTAAAAAGGATAAGACACATATAATGGTTTCATGTCCAAAAGCTGTAACAATCTACAAGTATTATATGAGGGGAGTAGATCTACTGGATTTAATGTTGGGATATTATAGGATCAAACTCTGATCCAAAAAATGGCACATGCGTATATTTTTCCATATTATTGATTTGATGACTGTCAATGCGTGGATTCTTTGGAGAAAAAGTGACGTTAAGGATAATAATTTAGCTCTGGCAGATTTCAAAATAGTAGTAGTAGAGTGTTTATGCAAAGTTATTTAAAGCTGGTTTTACTACAAAAAGGCATCATCCGTGTGAGCTATAGACAATTTACAAAACAAGAAAAGAAGGGGTCCAGCAACCGATATTCCAATGCTAGATGTACGAACAAATGGATATGATCATCTTCCAGTGGTGTAGTAAAAGACAAAGATGCAAATATCCCTGTGGTTAAAAAAGCGCCATAAAATGGGAGAAGTTTAATGTTTTTTCTTTGGTAAAACAAAGATAGAAATTTTTTTTACAACTTTCACACTGAATAATTATTATAATAAGAAAGTAATAAACGTCATTTTTTTATTAATTTTACTTATCGAATCTTGTTTTAATGCATAGTGTGCCATATATGACACAAAGAAAAATACAAAAATCTAACCAAATAGGATTTTTTGAAGTTATACTTCTATACGCGCGTTCGACGTTGGAAATTTGTACGGGAGTGTTTATATACAGCAAACGATGCACCATATACCTATATACCTAATTCTGTTTCTCTTTCTGCTCTCTCTTACCTATAGCATTACATATGTAATGATTGTGCAGATTGACTCCCATTAAAATTTGTAACGGCGAACACGTGTATAGAAGTATAACTTCTACCGGCAGTCCCACTGGACTGCCACACCCGTTCTTTTATATTTTTACCGAAATTTTTTAGTCAAGTTTGTAATCATAAATTTTTTTTTATAAAAAATTAAAAAATCAAATCATGCAGTAAGAGATTAAAAATGGCACTAGACAAAGATTAATCCATAAATGTAGCCCAAGCTTGATATACTGCTATATCAAGCTGTATGCTATATTCAGATTAATAACTGAATGTAGAAATAAAAACTAACTTAATAATATACAGGGTGGTCCTTAAGTAATTGTACAAAAAGACACAGTAGATTCTACACTTTAAAATATTACGATTTAAGCTAAATTGCTTTAATAAAATGTTGATATTAAGAAAGATACAGGGTGTTAAAGTGCAAATTAAAAATTTTATTTTTGGCTATAACTTTCATGTTTGTAAACATTTATGCATAAAAATTTACAACTGGGTACTTTTAAATATGAGAAATTATAATTTGATGCACACTTTGATGTAGCGGATAGAGGGCGCCACATATGCCACATATGTGGCATAAATTTGCACTTAACTTTTTTGCTCTTTGAGTGAACTGTATTTGTGATACAAAATATTAAAGATACATTATTTCAACAAAAAAAAGGTATACCTGTTAATAACTTTTAAACTCAATAGTTTTCGAAATAATCGCATTTTACAAATCAGCTGCATATTTCTGAGTTAAGGCAATTACCCCAGGCAACGAAGGAAAAATAGACAAAAACATTAATAAATCTAAATTTTGGTATAAAATACCAATAACTAAAGTTAATAGTTAACGAAATGTTAAATAAAATAAATATATCAGCAGGATAATTAATAATAGGATATGACAAAAAACAGAATAATAGGATTTTACATCAAACATTTTATATTTTATGTTAAATTAAAGTCGTAATCAAAACATTTTGTTTACAAACCAAATTAAGAAATAGTTAAACTAAATTACTAAACTTTTTGTTAAAGTAAGTGTTCGATATGTCTACCATTTTCATTAATTCATTTGTCAATATATTCCATAAAAATCATCTCATATTAAATAGCATCATTGGTTCTAAAGAAACTGTTGCAGTATTTATTTCTTCCCATATTTGGTTGCAAATGTTTATGGCATTCTTATAGACACGTTGTTTTAATACGCCCCATACACCAAAATCAAGCGGATTAAATTCTGGGCTACGTGGTGGCTATAATGTATAATGGACGAATCTATATCCAAATCTTATAGTATATTATGTCGCAAAGGTTAAATAATGTATTAAACTGTGATGTATCTCATTCATTGGTTACTTATAGATACTCATATAAGCTTACGAGTAACTATAATTACATATCGAACAAATGGACTATTATGATAATGATGATAATATTATGAACTAACGAACTAATATTATGCTGAACTAAATTGCCTGTTTGTTTACTATATTTATAACAATATCGGTTATTAGGCCAACGATGATGTTTTTGTAAAAATGCTGAGTCTTTAAGGTAAGATTTGTAGCAAAAGTATTATGAAACAAGACACGTATGTTATTTCATACCTGTGCTTTAGTTTCCATTTGTCATAATAAAAATGGGTAAACAACAATTTACGTAATGAATAATAAGTATTATTTTGGGTTTTTTTATAAATTAAATAATTATATCAATATCTCACCACATTGTCAAGGAATAAGACTGCCACGTCCAATCCAACGTTCAGAAAAGGTATATTTAACTATGTTCTCAACGCCTTCTCTCTAGAATGTGGTGGTGTACCATCTTACATAAACCATATATTTTGGTTTTTTAGCATTTTACAATAGAGAAAAAGTAATACAACGCCAGTAGGTATAGAAATTTAAGAAGCGATAGAAAAGGGAAATTGTATACATGATGACGGCCAGCGTCTGAATACGGACACGGCACCTAAAGAAGAAGATGAAGAATATTTTCTCCAATAAGACATTTAGCAGCCATAACAAAAATTTTGTAATGTTACATTATCATCTTTGAGTTGTTTTAATAAGAATAAACTATGAATTATGCTTATCTACAGGTATTGAGTGCTTTACCGCACAAATATCACAACTAAGAATTATGAGGCAGCTGACTTATAAAATGCGATTATCTCGAAAACGGTTAAATTTTGAGGTTACTAACAAGTATACCTTTTCTTTGTAAAAATAATGTATGTTTAATATTTTTTAACACAAATAGAGGTAACTTTAAGAGCAAAAAAGTTAAGCGCAAATCTATGCCACACCTGTGGCATATGTGGCGCCATCTATCAGCTACATTAATTTATGTATAAAATTATAATTTATCCTACTTAAAAGCGTCCAATTATAAATTTTTGTCCAAAAATATTTACAAACTTAAAAGTTATAGCGAAAAATAGAATTTTAAATTTCCACTTTAACACCCTGTATCTTTCTTAATATCAACATTTTATTAAAGCAAGTTGGCTTAAATCGTAATATTTTAAAGTGCAGAATCTATGGTTTCTGTTTGTACAATTACTTTAGGACCACCCTGTATATTGCTATACGTCTCTACAATTAAATAACTATAATATTTGATTTAATCACATTTATTGCCCTTACTACATTTTGTTTTGATCTGAATTTACATTATTTTCTACCATAAACAACTCTTCGTAGTCCACAAGGGACACTTCTCTTCTAAATATTTTCCTAAAGGCAGTTTTAAACTGTTTTTGACCCTTCCACAATTTCCAGCAAACAACTATTGAACATGAGTAAGCTAAGTATTCTGGTAAAAATGCTAGATACCACAATACAATTTCTACATTTCTCTTTTTTAATATATTTATTAAATTGTAAACAACAAATAATGGCAACCAGAGGAGTAAAATAACTATAGATATATTTAGAGCGTATGACTTTGTTTTGACCAGTTTGCCATCTTTATTACTAATGCCAAGATATAGCAGAAAAATTGCAGTAACAAGGTAGTAGATGGTTAAAAAGTAAAAATTAAAGTTGTTTCGAAGGCCGCTTTTGAAGCAAATACTAGCAGAAATGGCGAAAATCATTACATGGAAAAAGTAAAAAAAGGAAAACAAATAAAAATATCTTTTTTCGTATTTTGCAAACCAGTTTGCGTTTTGGCTTTCAACCACGACATCGACTCCATATCCAGCGATAAAAGTCAAGAGTAACGCCATTCCAAAGTTCTCTATCCTCGACCAAGTACAATACCAACGCACCTCTATACCCCCTGTATAAAATATATCTATTATACAATAAAAGAGAGGTGTCGACAATATATAAATAATGTGGAAAATTGCGAAGTTCAACAAGTAAAAATTGGTTCTGTTTTTAAGTCGTCTGTACTTCAATATAACTACTATAAGAAGTATGTCGCATAGTACAGAAATAAAACATAGGGGGATGCTGAAGTAGTCGGACGCTAGGGCTAAATATTCCAGCCAGTCTCTACCAGGTTTCTCCAAATGTGGATCATCGTCCCACGATGATGAATTATCAGCCATGCTTAGGTTTCTGAAACAAATATTTTTAAATGTCATTTAGAAAGAATATCAAAATTTGTAAAATGATACTCCTACAATAACAAGTTAGTAAATGAGGAGGTCATTTTTATAACCTTACATGTCCATATTGCCTATTTCTTTAAGAAAGTAAAAAAAAACGATTTATCTATATTATTTCAACAGAACATATTTATGTAATATAGTTTTAAATCAGTCTTGGTTTCTGAGCTAAAAAAACTACAAACCTGGGTAAAAATTGATAATAAATTTGGATGTATGTACCAATCTGTGGAGTGAGACAAGGATGCGTATCTGTATCTGTACCTGTAGAGTAGGGAGGGCGAGTTAAGTTTCACAGCACTTAGGCCACAATTGACCCATTTTGCATCCTCCCAGGGAGCTGTCACCCTTAGCTTATTGTCCATCCTGCCGTTTCTAGGAAGGTGGAAGTTACCAAGAGACATCTCTCTTATGTGGGCATGTGTGGGCCAAAACTAGCCGGATATACTCCAGTGATCTGGAGTATATCCCGCCGCATCCTGAGCCTTCTTTCATTTTGGAGCTATCGGTGTATATGCAATAGGCATTTGCCACGTTTGTCTCCCTATACTATCTTGTTTCGATTTTGTAGGGTTTGTTAAAGATAAACTTTGGTTCAATTGATTCGCAGCCTGCCTGTAGCAGTGGTAGCGCATCCAGTTCTGCCCGCCAGAAACGATTTCTCAATTGTCCCATTCCTACATCAAGGTTTGCACCAGCTGAGCGCAGTCGCATCATTGTCACTAGCGCAACCTCTTTGAAATATATATCTAGAGGCGTGATGTCAATGATCAACTCCATTGCAGCAGTTGGTGTTGTCTTCATGGCATCTGTTGGCACCATTGACAGGGATGGGTATTGTCGTCAATTCTTTTTAATGCTTACTTCGAAGAGATCCTGTAAAACGCTTTTGAGTGTGAAACAGCTGGAATAAAGGTAAATGGAGTTCCCATTAACAACATTAGATATGCGGACGACACTGTGATCTTAGCCGAAAATATTGAAGATCTTTAGAGACTGGTGACTAGAATAGCGGAGTATGGAAAAGAGTATGGTCCAACAATGAACGTGAAGAAGACGAAATTTATGAGAATATCGAAATTTAAAGAAATAATGAGAATCTTACATCAAACAAATGATTACATTCAGGAGATCAAAATCAGAATAGAAAAGGCTAGAGAAAATTTCAACAAAACGAGAAGAGTGCTATGCACAAGAGATTTAAAATTGGAACTAAGAGTTAGGTTGGCAAGGTGCTATGTTTTTTCGACTTTGTTATATGGAATGGAATCTTGGACCTTGAATGCGACATCAATGAAAAAACTGGAATCATTCGAGCTGTGGGTGTATAGAAGAATTCTGAAAATATCGTGGACAGAACACGTCACAAACAAAGAGGTTCTGAGAATGATGAATAAAGAAAGAGAAATTTTAAATACAAGTAAAACAAGAAAATTGGAATATCTCGGACATATTACACGTGGAGAGAAATACACCTTGCTCCAACTGATTATGCAGGGAAAGATCCAAGGAAAGAGAAGCATAGGGAGGCGTAGAATGTCATGGCTGCGCAACCTAAGAGAGTGGTACGGATGTACATCAAATGAACTTTTCAGAGCAGCCGTCTCAAAAGTACGAATAGCTTTGATGATTGCCGACGTCCGCCGCGGAGATGGCACTTGAAGAAGAAGAAGATGTTTCAAGTACCTTCATGGTTCCAACTTTTTTATACTCTTCAAGGTACTCTTCTTCAAAGAGAAAACTGGAAGCTTTTGAGATGTGGCTTTTTAGGAGAATTTTGAACATACCATAGAGCGATCATATTACGAACGAAATGGTGTTGCACAGAATGGGAAGAGACAGAGAACTTTTGACCACCATTAAAAGGTAAAAAACAGCATATTTGGGTCACATACTTAGAAATAATAAGTACGAGTTGTTGCAGCTGATTATAAAGGGTAAAATCGAAGGAAAAAGGAGCCCTGGTAGACGACAAATATCCTGGCTGGAAAACACTCGCGACTGGACCGGGTTAAACACACAGACGCTCTTAAGAAAAGTAGAAGATAGAGACGAATTTGCATTGGTTATAACCAACCTTTATTAGTGAAGACCGCACTAGAAGAAGAAGAAGAAGTAGGTACTCTTCTTTAATAATAACAGTAGATTTCTTCCTAAACAATTTTTCTGCTCTTTCAAAAACCCTATCTGCTCGTAAAAAAAATGGCCCCTGATAGGAAAATTAATAGTAACATGTGTCAAGCTGCCTTCATGGGCTTCTAAAATGTACATCCAGATTTAGCCAAACGGCTCACACTCCCTCTAAGGGGAAAATTCACTCATCCCCGATACCTACTGCATCAAACTGGTGGGACTCTTTCCGTGTTATCGAGCCCTAGGTGACTTGGTATGCTGGAGTATCTCCCAGAAATTTTCGTACACATCTGAACGTTGAAAGTAGTACAGCTTTCTGCATGGTCTTGTAGAGATGTTCATTCAGACCTATCTTTTTTATGTTTTCTATTAGGTACATGTACATAATGTACATTATAATTATTATTATTATTATACATAAGCGAGGGCAGAGGAACAAGTCCCTATTATGCTCAAAAACAAAGAAATTTCATTAATAACGTACTAGTAAATAACAAAATTACAAAAAAAAAAAGAAATAAAATTACAATTTTTGGTTTAAAAGAAAAACAATATTTTAACTATAATATAAAACGGTCAAGTCTATTTTTAAACGTGTTGGGAGAGGGAGAAGAGACAATGTTATCGTTAAGGTTATTCCAGCACTCAAAAACTCTATTTGGTAAAAAGTTCTGCCTTGATCTTGTAGAAAAATTTTCTTTCTTTATTTTGAACTGATGACCTCTGAGGCTTAATTAATGGTAAACATTTCATTGAGATTTCCAAAATTGAATTTTAGTATTTTAAATGTTGTAATTAAGTCTCCACGTTGTCGGTGAAGTTCAAAAGAAGTTAGGTTAGCCATACTTTGGCTAACCTTTTTTAAGTCTTTCTGCGTAAGAAGGTCTTCTCGGTTCCAAAGGAATTCGAGTGGCTTTTCTTTGAACGTTTTCCAACAAAGTCTTGTCTCGAACCAAATCAGGATACCACGTTGGTCCAGCGTATTCAAGTATGGGTCTTACGTAGAGAGTGTACAGAATGATTGCATTGAAACTCTCGAAAAACACCTCCGAATAAGATACAGTCTGGAGTTCGCACGTTTACAAATAGAGGTAATATAGTCGGACCAAGTTAGGCTGCTGTTTACGACAACACTAAGGTCATTATACGAGAACACAGAATCTAATGGCTGTCCGTTAACAAAGTACGGCACAAGTAGGTTATTTTTAACAATTCGAAGCACTACACATTTTTCCGCATTTAAAGGTAGTAACCACTGGAAACACCAAGTTAAAATATAGTCCAAGTCTATTTGAAGCGAAAACTAACGACTATAACTGTGAATAAATTACGAGAATTAACTGGTCTTAACTCATACTGTTGTCTGTACAAAGAATATAGACTCACCTTTTGAAATATTGATGTATTCGTGGCAGGCAGAATTGGTCGCGGTGCGTCACGACGCCATCCGAGGCAGAGAAGAAAGGACTGATGCTTATTGTTCGCTGTCTCGGTGAAGTGAAAGTCGAAAATGTTGAGACTTGAGACGGTCAGAAAGAACCCTCTAACCGTTGGGTGGTTTATGGACAAGTGCATATCATAAATCAACCCTATTCTAGGACGCTTCTGAATAGCGACAATCCAATTCAATGGTCACAGTGTAACACGATACTTGACACATTTTGTGTGTATTATCGACACAAAAATAACAAAAGAAGTAAAATTTTCCGTACTTAAATCATAATAAATGAGATAGCCAGTTTAACAATTTTACGAGATTTTGTGAAATAACCGGAAACAATATATTTTAAAGCAAATAAGTTAGAATCATTAAATCAGAGCATATTATAGTAAAGTAAAAGTAAGTAAAAAAAATATAAAAATATGAAAATAAATAACTACATACTTTACCAAACATTCTCCCGCTCCAAAAACGAATGTTTTTAAAAACAGCTGAAAGTACAAGTATAAAGAATAGACATGAAAAGATCGATATACTAATAAAGAACTAACTAAGAACAAACTGTGAATTGAGAAATAAGCGGCGGTCATATTTTGACCACAGGATATTGTTAGATGCCATCTGAAACTATTCTCCGATTGACAATGCGTACAATACCATCAATTAGAAAAGAATAGCGTCGAATCAGTAGAATTTTTCGACCTACTAAACTAGAAAGATTGTTTCCAACATTATATCGTTGGTCCTTTTTCCTATAAGAATTCCGTGGGATACGAAAAACAAGAAGAACAGCGTCGAAATCTCGAAGTGGTATCGCATTTCAGAAGAAAGTCTTCAATAATAGCCGGGAAGTAATGATATTTCGACGAGCTCCACGGTGGAAAAATGTCAGTTTGGTGAAAATTGCAACAATTGTGCCGGAGATAGAACACGACTAACATAATCAAAGAGTTTTTGATTAGAAGGCATATAATACCGAGCAGAGTGTGATATCAGTTCTTGTATGTGTTTAATACGATTGAAAATTTATGGGTATTAGCTCAAGGGAGCGCAATCGTCGAGTCAGATAAAATATCGGAATATCGGAAGGAGAACCCTTTGACAAAGGTAACTAGATCAGCCAGCGATATGGCTGCCAAGCGTTCCAATCTTGTCGAGTCAGAGCGAGCATGAAAATTGGACGAGACTCGTTGACAAAGGTGACAAACTCTTGCGATAAATGTTCCTGTATAGAAATAACACCAGAAATGTAACAAGCGGCGTTTTAGGAGAAAGCAAAGGAATATGTTTTTTTTTAATGGCATAGGCAAGTGCCATACAGCTAGTCACAACCTGAAAATATTCTACCCAGAAAGAAGATTGTGTAGTACAATATAAAAAGATAATATAAATTTCAAACTTAAGTAGCATTACAAATTTTAAGCATTAAAATTATTATTAAGGATAGAGATAAAACATGGACACTCGTTTCTCGTCTAGGGACCCATCAAGACATTGCTTTTAAGACAAATTAGATTGGGTCACGGATAAAAGGTAATAACAAATGGGGTAAGACAGAGGTTAGGATTCTAATTACAGTTAAATATTAAGCTTACTTTTGCAAATAAATTCCATCAAACATTCATTTACAACTCTTATATTTAGAGATATTGAACGGAGGAAAAATTTTGATATTGACTAAATTTTTTATTAGGTCTTCAGTTTGTTTTGTGTATTTTTTACATTCGAAGAAAATGTTATCTAGATCACCTTCTTTTTGACAGTCTGAGCAAAGCAGTAGGAGTAATAAACTTTTTTGAATATTTTTGGGATCCCCACATTGACATTTTCAGCAAAATTCAGCTTATTTGAATAATTTTTAGAGTTTCAGTGGCATTTTCGTCTCTGACGACTGGATTAACCTTAATAGCATTAAGTATTTTTTGACAAAAATGCCTTAGATATTCTTTTCTGCATAGTTTTGATAATACTCTGTAAAAGTTTAGTAAATTTCAGGACAAAAAATAAATAGTGTGGGCCTAAAAAACGAGACGTCTTTGAGACGGCGTGATAGCGTAGACTTAATTAATTTAATATATTAGTACTTAAAGATTTACTTATTGTGTTAGTAATATTATTAAACAGTCTTATATATTAAATACTTACAGAAATGTATTAGCCAACTCTTCCACCAACTTATGGTAATAGACTAAATTTGTCACACACTTTAAGCGATTTAACGATCACCCACACACATCGAATTAGCAGAAATAAAAGGTATTAAGAAAATTACAGCAACTATGTTAAATAGTTCTGTTGTATATAAAGCTTTTCTTCATTATTTTTGCTCTTTCTATAATCTGCCCCTATGAAGATGGATTTAGGAGAATTTCATGATATACGGATCTAAAAGAACAAACAAGATTACACAAAGTTCAGCTGCAATAAAAGTTTTCTTATTATCGTAATGGCATAGTAAGTATACAACAAAATTTAAAATTAACGTTTAATGTATGTGGGTGAAGCTATTTCTCTGGTTTATTGTCGAAATATGTAGGTTTATTGCCAGTGGTTTTGAATTATGGCTCCTGTATCGATTGTGATGTCTCGGTCGTCAAAACGTTATCCATTTAACTCGAAACTGTTAACATAAATCAGGACAATATTTATTAACTCTGATACTACACACTAAATTTCAACAGATTAGAATTATCTGTCATAATAATGATGTTCTCGTATTTCCAACTTCGATATCAAATTTACCAGTAGACACCTACACACGAAAATAATAAAATGCCATATACAAGATTCCAATTCGTTGTTCAGATGTCAAAACCTTGTATCCTGAAATTAATATAGTTTGGGAAATCACGTAAAACTTCTCATAAAAAATATATTGTTTTAAAATTAGTTTTTGTATTGAACTGGAGATGTTTTTACGAATTGTAAAATTTGTGACAATGTTTAATATTTGAATTCCGCCCCGAATAAGGTTGTAGAATAACCCTCAATATTTGTGAATCGGTGTTTCAAGAACTCCATCTTCTTCTTCTTAGAGTGCCATATCCCTACGGAACGTCGGCGACTACCATAATATTTATAATATTTTTATACTGATCTCGGTCTTGCGCTACGTGTACCAATTGGTCCGCTGTCAAACCTGTCCACTGCCGCAAATTCCTCAACCAAGAGAGTTTCTTCCGTCCTATCCATTTCTTTCCGTCGATTTTACCGTTGAGAATTAGCCGAAGGAACTCATATCTTGGTCCTCTGATTGTATGTCCAAAATATTCTAGTTTACGCCTCTTAATAATATTTAATAGAGTTCGTTGATGTCCCATTCTTCGAAGAACTTCTTCGTTTCTGGTTCTGCTAGATGGAATTTTTAGTATCCTTCGATACAACCACATCTCAAACGCCTCGATTTTATTCATGATATCGGCGTTTAAAGTCCAAGTTTCACATCCATACAAAAGTACAGACCACACGTAACATCTTGTAAACTTTTCACGGATTTCCAAATTTAATGAGTTATTGGATAATAGAGACTTGAATTTTTGAAATGAGTTTCTTGCTTGTTCAAGAACTCCATAGTACCACAAAAAGAATTGGTCTTAAAATAAATTTTTCAAAAACACAATTTATAACAAATTTAGTCCACAACAAAAACATCTCTTATATATATTATTTTTATCTTCGGTGTCTTGCCTTGAGAAAGGCAAGATATTTCTTACATGACAATTTGTTCGTCGAAATAAAAACACCAAGTTAAGTTGAAACAATTCTCAGCCACAGAGTATGGAAAATAAATGCAGGAAGCAGAGCCCCGAGAGCGCTAAGCTCTCGGAGAGCCCGTTAGGGACTGACTTGGCTGACCTGAAAATCGCCAATATTTATATGCGCTATTCAAGCGATAAATAGGGATTTCCAGGTCAAGAGCCAATGGGAAAATTCGAGGCGGGGCGATGCGCATCGAAATGCGCACTAGTCCACAGACTATGGCATTCGATGACAGTGTGACCAGAGAAAAGCAGTTAAATAAATCGCCACAGCCTCTGATCCAGATGACATTCCTTTCATATTCTTAAAAAAATTATCGACTCCTTGCATTATTATTTTATTAAAATTTCACAACAGTATTTGGAACAGTTATCATTTCCCTAAGCGGTGGCGAGAATCATATATCATACCAATTAAAAAAATTTATAACCTAACACAAAGTTTATTTAATTTATATAAGCCAATATCGCTGACGTGCATAATGTGCAAATTATTGGAGAAAATGGCAAACAAAAGATTGATCTGGTTTTTGGATAAAAATTAAGTTAATTCACCGGCACAATCCGGTTTTAGATCTCATCGTTCTACATCAGATAATTTGATAATTTTACAATCACATATTTCTGACTGTATGGCTTGTAATCAAGATTTATTAGCAGCCTTTTATTATGTCTAAGGAGCCTTATAGAAATCAGAATAGCAAAAGAAGATTTTTATAAAAAAAAAATGTGAAGAAATAGAGCAATTGCAGGCAAAACATGATATTTTTAATGTACATAAAAAAGTGAAAGAACTTGCAGGTACACAAAACCGTAAGCAGCCAAATACCCTGTATAATGTCAACGGAAACATAATAACAGAACTAGAAGAACAGTTGAAGACATGGAAAAACTATATTGAAGAACTCTTTGCAGATGATAGACAACAATCTGAGCTAAGTAACATACAAGGACACAAAGGTCCAGAAATAACGGAAGAAGAAGTAATTTACGCACTAAAAAGAATGAAAAATGGTAAAGCCCCAGGTCCAGATGAAATACCAACGGAAATCCTTAAACTAATAGAAAAAGACTCGATTCACATTTTAGTTAAACTTTTCAATAGCATTTATACATCAGGAAAAATACCACAAGAATGGCTTTTATTCACCTTTGTTACTATACAAAAAAAAAATAAATGCCAAACAATGCAGTGATTACCGTACAATCAGTCTGATGAGCCATGTACTGAAAATGTTCCTGAAAATTATACACTCTAGAGTACACAGAAAACTGGAAATGGACATCAATAATACCCAGTTTGGATTCCGAAATGGACTTGGAACAAGAGAGGCGTTGTTTGCACTAAACGTTATGTCTCAAAGATGTCTTGACATAAATCAAGATGTATTCATGTGTTTCATAGATTACAACAAGGCCTTTGATAAAGTGCGGCATGATCACCTAATCAGACTCCTGACAGAAAAGAATTTAGATAAACGAGACATCCGACTAATAGCAAATATGTACTACAATCAGAAAGCAGTAGTGAAAGTAGAGAATAATACCACTGAAGAAATTGAAATAAAGCGAGGTGTGAGACAAGGGTGTATACTGTCACCAACCCTGTTTAATCTCTATTCCGAAGACGTAATGAATGGAACACTCTCTGAGCAATCCGTAGGTATTAAAATAAATGGTGTTAGACTAAACAATCTAAGATTAGCCGACGACACCGTTCTGATCGCAGAAACACTTGAAGAGCTACAGACATTGGTGAATAAGATAGTGGTGAATATGGACTATCTTTGAACATAAAGAAAACTAAATTTATGGTAATATCGAAATCAACACAAAATGTCCAAAATTTATATTTACACAATGAAATTATCGATCAAGTTAGCAAATACAAATATTTAGGCACTTTTATAAATGAAGATAACGATAGCTCAGCAGAAATCAAAATAAGAATAGAAAAAGCCAGATCCATATTCACTAAAATGAAGAGAGTGTTCTGCGGAAGAGATTTGAGCCTTGAAATGAAACTTCGCCTGATGAGATGTTACGTACTTTCTGTGCTGTTCTACCGGAATGGAGTCATGGACGTTGAAAAAGATTGATACCAAAAAATTAGAGGCATTTGAATTGTGGATGTATCGCAGAATCCTGAGAATATCAAGGACCGAGAGAGTCACAAATGTCGAGGTCTTAAGAAGAATGAATAAAGAAAAGGAAGTCATATTTACGATCAAAAAACGAAAACTGCAATATTTGGGACACATTACAAGAGGCGAAAGATATGAACTGCTTCGAATAATTATGCAAGGGAAAATAGCAGGAAAAAGGTCCATAGGAGAAGACGAAACTCCTGGCTAAAGAATCTATGGGAATGGTATAGCTGTAGCAGCAACGAATTGTTTTGGTCAGCAGTTTCGAAAATACGTATAGCCCTGATGATCGCCAACCTTCGGAACGAAGATGGCACTTGAAGAAGAAGAAGGAGCCTTATTGTCATTGTTTAAAAATCTGTAATACTGCAAAATCCTTAACAATGTGGACGTGTTAAAAACATATACTATTTTGTGTAGATTTTTTTAGATGATAGAACATTTAAATTTATTTTAAACTTTAAGCTGTCATCTACTCGTATTCAACATAATAGAGTACCACAAGGCTCAGCACAACTTTGTTTAGTCTGGCATTTAATGAAGTAGGCAAAAAGCATTCATCTCCTTGTAAAATACGCATTATATGCTAATGACCTTGCACTCTTTTGCAAAGGAAAAAATATTGAAACAACCTGTCGACTAATGCAAACAGCCTTTGATAATATAGAAAGGTGGTTGAGACATATCGGACTTTCCTTTTCATTTCAAAAAACTAAAATTATGAAATTTAGTATAAAAACGACAAAAGATAATCCAACTTTGACATACAACGAAGTATTACTAGATGTTATTAATCATCATAAAATCTTACAACTGACCTTAGACTCCAGATTTACTTGGAATACATACATACATGAAACCAAATGCAACTGCTTAGAAAATAATAATATCCTGAAAAGTCTAGCACATTTTCAATGGTGAGCTGACGAAGAGGTATTGTTTACAGTTTACAGGTTCATTATTCGCTTCAAAATAAACTATAGTAGTTTTGTCTATATGTTTGTCTCCAAGCCACATCTGAAAGCTTTTGACTCCGTACACAATACGGGTCTTAGGATCTACTTAGGTGCCTTTAGATCTAGCCCCGCTCAAAGCATGTACGGTGAAGCTAACGAACCGCCACTCAGGTTTAAAAGACAACATCTTGTTTTGCCATACGCAGCTAGTTTATCAACTAATCCACAAAATCCAATCTACCAACTTCTTATTTAACCAAATAATCTCATTTATACTAGACCACTAGAGCTGTCCAACCTCTCTCTTGTATACTAAATTCTCTCCTCTATGGTTTTGATCTTACTGCAACTTTACTCATTATTATTTCTACACATCCTTCGTGGCATAATCAACTTTCGAATTTCAATACCTTCCTTTGCTCTTTTAATAAACATAATACTCGTCAAGCTTTAATTAAACAATCGTTCCTAGACATACTTTGCTCAGAGGATATTGCTCAATTTGCAACGTCCTCCTCAGAATCTACAAGCACTTCGAGAGGAGTTGGTGGTTGCCTGGAATGAGATACCACAAGAGGACATTGACCACCTGATCAGAAGCATGCCTAGGCGCGTTGGAGAATGCGTAACACATCGGGGTGCATCCACACCTTATTAAAGGTAAAAGGGCTTTAAAGCAATGCAATCATTTTGAAATTTTAATCATTTACTTATTATGCTTTATTAAGTACTTATACAAAATTTTTTTAAAATAAAATCATTCAAACTGGGTGTTCGGATTTCTATGTCACTTAGTATATATATATATATATATATATATATATATATATATATATATATATATGTATACAGTGTGTCCGTAAAGTATGGAATAAATTCGATATTTCGTCGCCGTGGATGTGAAGAGAGCTAACCAACAAAAGGCAGTTTCGGGATAATGAGCATTTTAGATTACCATCTCCAGGAAAAAATACATTTCAGTTTATAACTTTCCTGTTCATTGAACTATTCCTAAAATTTTTTCAGGATTTATCAAACAAAGTGTTACCTACTTTTTTCTAAACCAAACACTAATAAAACATTGATTTATATGAGGGTAGAAGGGTTTCGTTCACTTAGCTCCATTCACCACTAGATAACTTTTCACAAGTCATACTGTTTTTTGTTGTGTGAAAAAATCTAAGTCTACGAAATTAAATAATACAAGGTGATATTATGCTTAAAATGATTAATTTTGGATACAATAATAACACAAAATTATGATAAATTCAATTTAGTTTTTAGTCTTTAACTTTGAATATTATTTAACATTGAATATACAGAAATCTTATTATTTTATCGCTACTCGGATTCCGAATCGTCTGCAGCGATTCTTTCTATTGGTTTTAGAAGTCGGAGGTAGTAATTATGGTAGGTGGCTGGGATAGTACCTGACCTACAAAAATCTTGTAGATCTTTTAGTTTCTTAGGCTCTATTCCTTAAGCAGAAGGATACAGTTTCGGAGCCTCACTGAAAACATTGTTGTCTACTCGAGTGTTTCTACGAATGCACAGTTGTTTGAAGTCTAGCTGACTACGTTGTGTTTTATAGAAGATTATATCAAGGTGTTCTTTTCTATATTGCAGCCATTTGATATTTATCCACTTCATAACATCACTATCAACTGTCTTCGTTTTGTTAATAATTAATTTTTCGCTGTTTTAAAATCTAAAAAATGGCTGTAATCTAACTTCTTAACGACGTATAGAGGGTAATTTACTTTGGCTGTTCTTGCCACTGTATACCACCTGTCAGGCACATATATTTTAATTTTTCGTCCCCTCCCTTCAATCGCAGAATGAACGCTGTCGCATTCCATTCCGGAATATCCAGATTCCATGAACTTTTGATTAATAATTTGTAAATTATCAGAAGAAGACAAAGCTTTTATAAATGTTGCATATAAAATGGAATTTCCAATTTGACCTGTTGAAGTATCAGAATAAAATGTTACTTCGCTCACTTCAGATGGTAGCTCAGAAAGCATGTTCCATAAGCATGTAGCTACTTATGATGATCATTTTGTACCATTCAATTCATGCCACATGTAGTTAATAGCAACAGTAGTTTTGAGATTATACACCGTACAATGTAGGATTTTAGTTTCCGTTTATAATATAATTGTCCCATTTCTAATTGAGAAGTCAGTAAAAGCTTTTCCATATCCAAAGTGAAGGTATTGAAAGTATTATAAATTTTAGCACGATCTTTGTCAATTTTGTTATGCTCTCTAGCCTCCTTCTTTCGAATTTGATATAGATTGCATTCATCTTGATATTTTTTTTTTTCGTCTTCGGTTTTATTTGTGAATTGCGTTCAAAAGCTACATAGGTCTGTTTTTGCTTTATGGGAACCATAGTTAAATTCGGTGCTAAATATATGTATATAATAATAAAACGACACTGAATCTTCCTAATACTCTTCGCAGTATTTTAAATAATCCTGGTAAAGTCGTTTTTCAGACAAACTAGAAGGTATGTATTTCCTCTTGGTTGAACTTCGACAATAGTGAGAATCAATCACCGGTAGTGATTTAATGTGATTACATACTACCTCCTTTTAATTATCTGGGATTTTATTAGGGGGAACTTTTTGACCTATCTTTTCCTCCTCTATGATACCTGACGACTTTGAATTTTTTAAAGCCGTTTCAACTTTTTTTCCAGATATATCAAATGTACCCAGAAAAAACTTTTTACATACTTAGATGTTCTCGTCGTCCAACCTTAAATTGTACACCATAGTGTATTTGCGTCTAGAGGCGGCATCTTCATTATTTGTTTTATATCGCCGATTAGGTATTTTTTGCGTAATTATACTACTAATAATGCTTCATCTTCCTCTTTTATCTTGAGTGGAGTGAAAATCATCAAATAATTGTTGCCTCTTTTCCTGGCTAATTTTTTCTGTGCACCTATAGTGACATTTACAATTACCGGGTTTAACAGATTTTCCTCTAACAATATTACTTTTTTGCGAAATATGTTCCTTTAAAGAAAGTCTGAGGCTCCTTTGTCGATTGCGTTTCCAAGTTGATGGAAGCCTTTTGCGTTTACGTATAAAATAAATTTACTACTTGTTACAATCGAGTACCGTAAGATTTTGCTTTAACAGCAAACCGCAGCTAACGATAAGGTGACTAATCGACTGTGTCATAATAATTTGTCTGTTGTTATTTGCATACTAAGCTCAAGCATCTGCTAGCTCTGTTCACCACTGACAATATGTTATTTTCAGTACCCGGTGGTGGTAAGTGGCATAGATCACTTCACTCCTAAAAATAAGGATTGTGAGTTTACTTAGCATCCTTTCACACTTTAGAATATAAACCAGTTGAAACAACATATTCACTTAGATCTCTTCATTACAATATGAAATCTTTCTTTCTGATTGCGATGCTGCAGTTAGCTTATTTTTAAGAAAATGTGGATTAGCTCTCTTCACATCCACCAAAAAGCCTTTTTAAAAAAAATTTAAAACACTCCGATTTTTATGATTAATGTTCTACATTTTACAATAAAATTTCATTATACAAGGTGATACACATTAAGGTAATGACGTCATCGGCTCTTTTTTAAATGTAACACCCTGTATTTTAGGACATTTTTAGATCGATAAAAATGGGCTGATTCCAAAAAAGTATAATACTGGGGGGTCTAACGGATATAATTTAAAAGATATGCGTTTAAAAAATTAATTTTAATTGATTTCTAATATTAATAAATTATAAATAAATTATAATAAATAACTTGAAAGTAATCCAGTAATTAATACATGATATGTAATATCATGTATTAATTATTATCATTACATGTATTACATATATGTAATACATGTAATGATATAAATGTTCGAATTGTAGCCCTTGTTGTATTTGACAGTAACACAAAAGTTGTACCAATTCTTGTAGAACCTTGTGGATGTGCTTGATATGCACTTCGCTTGTGCCGCTGGTGAATAATCAAACTCCGTGCGAAAACAAAACTGACTTTATTTTGAATTACACAATACAATATATAAACGCTTATTAAGTATTATGTCCGCTCGCTCTGAATGCTGTTTCCCCGATCCCGTCTCGTATTTGAGTGCTGAGTGCTGTCGTCTTTGGGGTGTCTTAAGGGACTCGCCTTATCTTCACATATGGCATAATATATCTCCCTACGCCACTATGTTGCCGGATTGTAAAAATGCATAAAATAAACTCGAATTGGATAGAGGCGTGAACATGGCCCCCGCCTTGGCAAACACTGCCAACAAAATCGTCTGCTAATGCTAAATGTTCAAATGTTTAAACTACACTTAGTCCGAAATGGGTAGCGGACACACCTTGGAAAAGGAACGAGTTATGATACCATTGTCTGTCTTTATCCTAAAAACTCTGGCTACACCATCACTGCCGCGTAAAAGTTCGATCACGCGACCTAACCTCCACCTTAATGGAGGTAAATTGTCCTCTTTTATGAGCACTAACGTGTTTTCCGCAACTTCACCGTTAGTAGTAGTCCATTTCGTGCGTTTTTGTAGTTCGGAGATGTATTCTTTGTTCCATCGTTCCCATATATGCTGAGAAAGCTGCTGAATATGCTGGAATTTTGAGAGCCGATTAACTGGAACATGACGCAAATCTGGATCTGGATTGGTAATAAGTGGTCTTCCGATGAGAAAATGTGCAGGGGTTAATGGGGAGAGATCATTTGGATCACAGGATAAAGGATGAATCGGTCGGGAATTTATTATAGCTTCAATCTGCACAAGCAACGAATAAAATTCCTCGAACGTTAAGTGCGCGTTTACCAAAACCCTATGCAAATGATGCTTAACTGTTCTTACTCCGCTTTCCCACAGTCCGCCAAAATGTGGAGAATAGGGAGGTATGAAGGACCACGAAATATTATTCTTTAGCAAGGATTCCCTTATCGCGGGAGTGTGCTGCTCTAAAAATTTGCTTAACAATTTTAACTCCGAACTAGCTGCTATAAAATTGGTTCCATTGTCGGAAACCATCTTTTGAGGCTTGCCTCTTCGCGCAATAAATCTTTTGAAGGCCAACAAAAATGATTCCTTAGACAGTTCTGTAACTAATTCTAAATGTATGGCCTTCGTACAAAAACAAATAAAAAGACACATGTATTACACACTCTTTATTAGTTTACAACCTCGACCCTTTCTATCGCGAATTAAGAAAGGGCCCGCATAATCTACACCTGTTACAATAAACGGTGGGCCACCTGCGAGACGCTGGGCAGGTAGGTCACCCATTATTGGCTGAATGGATTTAGATTTTAATCTAAAACATTTTACACATTTGTGTACGGTACGTCGCGCTAAATTTCTTCCTGATAACGGCCAGAAAGTTTCTCTTATAGTTGCAAGTAAAAGCTGAGGACCAGCATGCATAAGATCCTTGTGAAAATGATTAAATATTAACGACGTAACTATATGATCTGCCGCTAAAATGATGGGATGTTTTTTGTCATACGTAAACTCGGAATGCTTTAAACGCCCGCCTACTCTCATGATGCCCTGATCATCAAGAAATGGAGATAAATTTATGAGTTTGCTGTTTTTATCTAAAGATCCCTTTTGGTTCAAATGCTTTATTTCATTAGAAAATGACTGTGATTGACACAGTTTTAGAATACGATTAAATGCAGAATGTATTTCATCCAAAGAAAGGGGTTCAGAAGTTCTTTCCTTATTTTTACACATGCGGATGAATCTGAACACATATGCAGCGGTTCTTTTTAAACGTAAAATATTAGAAAAGCGCTTAAATGAAAATACTTCCGTATTCTGTGTTTCATCAAGTTTACTCATAAAAACCTTTATGTTTTTCCTCGTTTCGCTTGTTTCAGTGGGGACAACTTGTAAATTTGGCCATTTATCTGAATCTTGCATGATCCACTCCGGTCCATGCCACCATAAGTTGCACTCCATTATTTTATCCGGTTCCACGCCTCTGGACACTAGATCTGCAGGATTATCCTTGCCTGGCACATGACGCCACTGCGCAAACGAAGTGGTTTCCTGGATCTCTGCTACGCGGTTACTAACAAACGTCTTCAATGTATTGGCTGCTGTTTTCAACCAACTAAGTACTATCGATGAATCTGTCCAGAGGTAACACGTATCGAATTGCACATTTAATGAATTTTTGACCTTATTGGTCAAACGCGATAAAATTACTGCTCCACAGAGCTCTAAACGCGGCAAGGTAACTGGCTTTAAGGGCGCAACCTTGCTTTTTGCACATAATAAGAATGAATACGACCTGCCTAACGAATCGGTAGATTTAATGAATATGCAAGCACCGTACGCCTTTTCTGAGGAGTCGCAAAATCCATGAGGTTCTAGTTTGACCTTACTAGAACATATAACATGCCGAGGTATTTTTAAATTGTTTAAGCTTTCTAATTTATTCCTAAACTGTAAATAATTATTTGCTAAATGCTCCGGTATGGGATCATCCCATCGCTCGAGCCATAGTTGTTGTAACATAATTTTCGCTATGATGGTACACGCACTTAATAGACCCAAGGGATCAAAAATTTGAGCTATGTCCGATAATAAAGTTCGCTTTGTGATTATATGGCCTAGAGATGAACTTATGCTATAAAACATAGTATCTGATTGCGGTGAGTACAATAATCCCAAAGTTTTCGCCTTCTCGTTTTCACCGAATTGAATAACGGAACCCGTAGTTAAATTATCCGGTATATCTCTTAATATTTCAGGATCATTTGAATAGAATTTACGCAATGTAAATCCTCCGCCTTTGAGGACCTCAAAAAGTTGTTTACATGCTTCGCGCGCTTTCTGTTTTGAATCAAAACCTGTCAAAAGGTCGTCCACATAAAAATCGGATTTAATAATGCTAGCAATGTTAGGATTTTTAGCTTCTTGCTCCTCTGCCAATGTCATAAGACATTTAATCGCTAAGTAAGAAGAGCATTTCATACCGTACGTAACTGTTTGTAACTGAAATATTTCAATCGGTTCTTCCGGATTATTTCGCCATAAGATACATTGTAAGGATTTTTGATCATCTGCAACCAATACCTGACGGTACATTTTTTCTATATCCGCACTAACTACATATAAGTGTGTTCTAAAACGCAATAAAATGGAGAGTAAATCATTTTGTAAGGTTGGTCCGGCCATTTGAATACTATTTAATGAAATGCCGTTTGTAGTTGGCGCACTACAATCGAACACAACGCGCAAACGTGTCGTCAAAGAATTTTCTTTTAATACTGGATGATGTGGCATAAAATAAAATGTAGTATTTACCCTAAAGTCTGTTGCCGCTTCCGTAATTCTGCATAAACCTTTCATATGTCCTAATTCTTTATATTCCTGGATGAATTCGCTATAAAGAGTTTTAAGATTGGCATCTTTATTCAACTTACGCTCGAGATTTAAAAATCTATTTTTTGCTTGACGAAATGAATCACCGAGTGAACTTATCGATTCCTTGAATGGCAATGATACTATGAATTTGCCTGTCGCGTCGCGTTTCACCGTATCTTCGAAATGTTTTTCGCATGCAATTTCTTCGCCCGAGAGTGCAGGTTTTCCATTGAAAACCTCTTCAAGTTCCCAGAACTTACTTAGCTGTTCTGTAACTTCGATTGTGTTTGTGAAATTACACTTAGTTATTCGCTTTTCTGATGCTTTGTTTTGGCTGATATACGGCCCTGCTATGATCCAGCCAAACATTGTTTCTTGCATGAATGGTTTATTTTTACCTAAACTAATTCTGTTTGCGCCCAGTATTTGCCAAAATAGATCACTTCCTATCAACAATTCGACCTTTTGTGGTTTATGAAAATAATTATCCGCTAATTTTAAATGTTTAGGTATGCGCAAATCGCTAATGTTTAATTCAGATGCCGGCACGCACCCCGTAATTTCTGGTATTACGAAACAATTTAAAGTTTTATGAAAAGTTATATCGCTACGCGACTGTATATTTATTTCGCATTTGAATCGAACGGGAGATGCAGTATTATTTATGCCCATGACTGATATGTTCGCGCTTGTCGTTTTTAATCTAAGTTTATCGCATAAATTTTCGGTTATGAATGAGCTTTGTGAACCGCAATCTAACAAAGCTCGCACTATGTATGCCTTACCTTGGCTGTCAAAAATATTAACTAATACTGTTGACAGTATAGTTTGATCTGCAGCGCTAACTGCCGAAACTGACAAATTGGTAGTGTTTAAACTACCTTGTATATTATCTGCAGATCGTATATCGCTCGCGTTTTCTACCGGTTGATGAACTAAAGCTGCGTTCTGTTCGCTTGATCTATCTGGATGCAATAACGTATGGTGTTTTGACGCGCATTTCTTGCATGTTGATTGTCTACACCGCTTATAGAAATGTCCAGGTTTAAGACAATTCGTGCAAAGATTGACCTGTCTTACTTTATCAAACCTGTCCCTAGATGAAAGTTTTGAAAATTCGCCGCATTGATAAATGGTGTGTTCCCTTTTGCAAATAGGGCAACACTGTGTATTATCCGATTTATTTAAGGTTCCCTGTGATGAATATAGACCGCGAATGTTATGTGAATATTTCGTATTCCGTGAATATGCGCCCCCCTGAGAAATATTCCGTGTATTTTGTTTTTCAGCTTGATTTACCTCAAGAGATTCTAAGAGGTCCGCCCTTGATTTTAAAAACGTTTTAAAATCATCAAAACTAGGAATTTCATTATGTGTCTTGCTATTCTCCCATGCGCGTAAAGTCGATGTATCGAACTTACAAGAAATAATATGAATAAGGAGTATGTCCCACGAATCAGTAGGTAGCCCTAGCTGCTTTAACGCGTATAAATGCTTCGAAAAAATGTCAACTAATTGCCGCAATCTATTAGATGACTCTTTATGTATTGGCTCTATATTAAATAAGGCATTAATATGATTGGAAATTAATAATCTCTTATTATCGTACCTTTCCCTAATTAATTTCCACGCAACTGCATAGTTTTCGGCGGTAAACTCTAATGTTCGTATGACCTGCGCCGCACCGCCCTGTAATGAACTTCGTAAATAATGAAAACGCCTTATATTGTCTAAGTACTCATTTCTGTTAACTAAAGATTCAAAAAGATCTGCAAAATCTAACCAATTATTATAATTACCATCAAATTTTGGTAACTCGATAGGTTTAAGCTCAATACAATGCCCTGTATATGAATTCTTAGAGCGCTCACTTGCTTTATCGCTTTCTATACAAGCTACTTGTTGATTATCGCGAATGATTTTTCGCGCGACCGCTAATTGTGAATAATATTTGTTATAGAATTCTTCGCGCTCCGTATATTCATCCTCTAATAATTCAAATTGAACCGTATTTTCTATTTGCCCCTGAACTTCATCGAATTCGCCCTGTAAATGTTCTATATTATTTACCATTTCAATAGCCTGTAATACTTCTAAATCTGAAATCGTTTCACCCTTAGTTATTTTATCATTTAACGCTAATATAAATTTCGAAAATATTGTGAGTTTGCATTTAAAACCGCCCCTTTTTCGCTTTAAATTCTCCATAATTTTATAATGAATTAAACAGTAAACAGAAACAGATTATAAATCGCTTGATATTCGACCCTAACGTTCTCAGAATTATCACATGTGTAGAATAAAGGTACAAAGACTGATAAATAAAAGGAAATGTGAAATGGATATGCTCACCAAAATATTTGTATGTTTATTGTAACAGCTCTAGCCTCCTGGCGCCAAGGATCGGCCTCAAGTCGTATAATAGGTCTTCACAGATTTTAAACCCACAGTTGTCCAATTACGTAACTGTCTTAAGAACAACGTTCGATAGTCTATAACGCGCTCGGGCCACTATGAATGCACTATTTCGCCCGCTAATTTGATGACACAAATATGAGTTCGGAATTCGGTGAATTTACACTGTTTCAACACAAAAATTTGATGATTCGGCTCGAATAGACCATGGATTTGCTTGATATGCACTTCGCTTGTGCCGCTGGTGAATAATCAAACTCCGTGCGAAAACAAAACTGACTTTATTTTGAATTACACAATACAATATATAAACGCTTATTAAGTATTATGTCCGCTCGCTCTGAATGCTGTTTCCCCGATCCCGTCTCGTATTTGAGTGCTGAGTGCTGTCGTCTTTGGGGTGTCTTAAGGGACTCGCCTTATCTTCACATATGGCATAATATATCTCCCTACGCCACTATGTTGCCGGATTGTAAAAATGCATAAAATAAACTCGAATTGGATAGAGGCGTGAACACCTTGTTTATGGTTTCTTTAGAAATATTGTTTAGATCTTTACGAATTCTTGTTTTTAAGTCTTTAATATTTGCAGGTTTCGTTTTAAACAACGTTCTTTAAATTATCCCACATAAAATAATCCAAAGGAATGAGGTCTGTCGACCTCGCTAGCCATTAAATATGTCCACATCTTTGAATCCACACGTTCGGAAAAATTTCGCATAGGTACCTTCGAACATCTACAGCACCATCCTGTTAAAACTATAAATTCTCATCAAAACTTCCATGATTAAATACCCTCTTAAAAACTGAAGGTATGCTGGCCGATTTAATTTACCTTTGAAAAACTAGGATCCGATGATTCTATTTTTTAAAATGCCAGCCCAGACGTTTACCTTTTGCGGATAATGTAAATGACGTTTCCGCATCCAGTTGAGGTCTTCTTTTGCCCAGTATCTACAATTCTGACGGTCGACCTCGCCATTTAATGTGACTATAGCCTCATCGGAAAAAATAATAATAATTAATAATAATAATAATAACCAAGGCAGGGTTTCGGTGGCAGTTATCCATCATTGTTTCGCAAAATTGTGTTCTTTTATCTGGATCATCTTCGTTTAATTTCTGTACACGTGTGCTTTAAAAAGGTGCCATTTTTCAAGTTTTATTACTTTGTGTACTGTTTTGTTCTATTCGATCGATTGTTGAAACTTTCTTTTGTAAACGATAAAGGATAATCATTTTTTAATAAAACAGATGTTAACAAATGTTTTTCCTCCAAAAAAAACTATATTTTTGTGTACTGTTATTTTTCGAACATCGAGATTACGACTAACCTTACAAACAGAAGTGTGCGTACCTTCTTCAAAAGCAAGTAGAATATCTAATTTTTTATCATAATTTACAGAGGGACAACCTGATTTGCGTGCATTTTCAACCGTACCAGTTTCTCAAAATTTCTTTTCAATCTTACTTACTGTTGACTGCGTCTTTCTGAATATTCATTATTAAATAACTTATACACCCCCATTTGAGTTTGCGATTTGTCTCCATACCCAATCATCATGAGTATTTCAACTCTTTGCTTTACACATAAATTCATTTCTACTTCAAATTAATTCTAAACAATAATACAAAACATTCAAAAATTAATACAATTATTGTACTACTTAATTGTTATTGAATGTTACTAAAAATAATTAAATTTTACTTAAAACTAGTGGTAGGCTACTTTTTTGCAATTGATAATAAATAATTTATTTTCTAAGCGCATATCTTTCAAATTATATCCATTAGACCCGGAGTGTTATACTTTTTTACAATCAGCTGATCTTTATCGATATGAAAATGTCATAAAATATAGGCTGTAACTTTCTCTGTGGTTATTGTTAGTTGTTGCCCTGGAAGCCATCAGGTCATCTAATTCTAATGCCACAAATTGGTCGCATTGCTCCTCTAGTGATCCTTTCCCAAGTTAACATGCTCCTTTTCTAACTTGGCTGCACCATACTGAAGACAACCAATAGTCAGAAATACGTATATAGGGTTGCCTTCCATCGATATCCCTTTTTTGGTTTTGAGAGACATTACATTTTATTTTTATTATTTACTCGCATTATCCTTTCTCATGTTTGAATCTTTTTTTTTAAATAAGAAGAGTTTGTATAACGTTTTATAGACGTCAAGTTGATAATTTTTTAAATAACAATATATACAATGTGATCACTAATTTCATATCCAAATTTTTCAATTTTTTAAAATGGAATACCCTGCATATTAGATTTAGATTTTGTAGAAAATATTAAATTTTTTTTTGTATGTGGTTTTATATACCTAGCATATTTTGTTTTGTAGATATTTAGAGGAGAACTATAGATTTTATGGTTTTGCAGATTTTGTATTAATAAATTTTGTGTTCCTACTGAAATATATTGTTATGGATCAGTTTATCGATCAGAAATAGAATAAAGAGTTTTTTTATTATTTTAATATACCGCGGGCATATAAGTTAAAATACAACCCTGTACTTATTTGTAATAGACCATAAGAGAAAACATTGTTCCGTGAAAGACTGAGTGAATAGTGAAAGGACAATGGAACCCGTATAATTATAGATTTAAGGAATAAACTTTGTAATTGTATTTTGCGGTGGACATTTTTCGAAAGTAAATAAGAATTAGATTTAGATATGAGATAACAAGAATTTGGAAACTTATTTCTGTTAAAAAAGGTAAAATTGTTAATGGTTTCTGAAAAGTAATTTGAGTGAAAGTAGTTTATTTGTTTTAAATATCATGTTGGAAATTTTCTAAATCGAAAATAAGTGGGAAAGATGAATGCTTATGATTGGTTAAAAAGGAATGGTGGAAATGAGAGAGTTGAGAAGGTTGTCTGGAGAGATTGAAAAGATTATTATTTACCGGCAGACCAGAAGAGAAGACGTGTTTTCGTGTAGTCAATCTGAGTGCCAGTGTTTTCGTTTGTTAGTGAAAAAGGTGGAAGCTGAGAGCAGATCAAAATCGAGAAGATTAATACCTCTTTTGAGTCTACATAGTCCACGAGATGTAATTGAGAAAGAAAGGAGAATTTGTGAGTAAAGAGTACCGGTTAAAAGAGGCTTGGGCTTGTGTTTTTCGGAGGAGTAGTTTGCTGGTATGCGGTTTGGGTCGATGCTGAGAAGGGGAAAGATTTGATGGTAGCCGGACATAATTAATCAAGGAAAGAACTGTGGTTTGATCGAGAGGAGACATCATTGGTGTAAAAAAATAAAGGTCAGTCAAATAATTTGAATAAAAGAAAAATTTAAGATATTCTAAAGATAAAATCAAATATAAGCATACGAACTAAGATTCCAAGTTTCAAAAAGTTATTTTTTTTGTGAATAAATTATATTTTTATATGGTCATCTTTTAGTAGATATTATTATAAAACAGATCAATAGATAGTTTGTAATTAAAATTAAATTTAGAGTATAGGAGTTTGTTGGGAAAGATAATTGCCCACAAAAGTTATTTATTAATATTCATCGTATTGCTTATTGAAAATAAATAATAATTTGTGTGCATATTTATGTTGTTTTAATGTTAGTTCCGTTTCCTGTTCTATCCCGATTATGAGCAACTAGGAGATACTGAACCCATTAGAAGAGATATATAAAGTAAACTGATTAAAGTAAAATTAAAAAGGCACCCTGAGGAATTTTAATAGTAATTGATTTGTATGACTCTGTATGACTCTGTATGACAGAAATAGAATAAAGAGTTTTTTTATTATTTTAATATACCGCGGGCATATAAGTTAAAATACAACCCTGTACTTATTTGTAATAGACCATAAGAGAAAACATTGTTCCGTGAAAGACTGAGTGAATAGTGAAAGGACAATGGAACCCGTATAATTATAGATTTAAGGAATAAACTTGCATAAATTAGTGAATTAATTAATTAAATAATTGGATTAATTAAATTAGTGTTAATTAATAATAAAACATCATAAAGCAGATCACAACAATATATAAATCAAAATATCAAAAATAAAAAAAGTATATTAAGTAAAGTAAAA
This sequence comes from Diabrotica undecimpunctata, assembly GCF_040954645.1. NCBI lineage: Eukaryota > Metazoa > Arthropoda > Insecta > Coleoptera > Chrysomelidae > Diabrotica > Diabrotica undecimpunctata. Next base: position 127,149,248 of record NC_092811.1, read on the forward strand.
GATTATAACTCATTTTAATTTATGTTTATAAAATACGTTATATTTTTATAATTTGTTGTTTGTAATATTTCAGTAGGTACACAAAATTTATTAATAAAAAATCTGCAAAAACAAAATATGTATAGTTTTATATTATATATATATATATATATATATATATATATATATATATATGAAATAATCCTTGTATTGTTACAATAAAAAAATTTCATATTTTGAACAGTTTGTACTAAAATTTAAGGCTTTTGGGGGGCTACTTACATATTCAATGTTTTCTTCACTCTACAACATTTTACTAGTATATAATTGCTAATAACTTCTTGAATCCACTACAATAAACATGTACATAATATAGTAATACAGTCTGGCTGCTTGAAGATGATGACACAATACGCTCCAGCGACATTATAACTTAACGATTCAGGTTAAACGAAGACGTATTAAGTTGTTAAAGTAGTTGTGACACGTTACATTTAAATTAATCAAGGTTGGCCTAATTGGCCGAATTCGTCTTATCCAATGCTGGATCTACCTTTTTTGAGTCAAGCTAATAGATGTTATTTTACAATGAGAGGCACAAATATTATAGGAAATGTTTTTAATCATTAAATTACGATTTTAAGGTTCCTAAACAAACATGTGTAGAATTAGAAGAACTGTTTATTTAAGACAACCTACCGACCATGTAGAAGACTAATATACAGAGTTAAGATAAAGTATGGAATCAAGTAGATATATTTGAAACGAGAAAGACTATATTTATGAAAAGATGGTTATGGCATTTGATGCCATTTTTGTTACTACTTTAATTTCAGTTTCACCGGAAACACTCTCTTCTTCTTCTTCTTCCTTCTTGTATGTAGGCTTTAAAACCCTGTTTCTTCTTTAATATTAGCCTCCAAAATTGTTTAAATTATCGCATCAACTTTTTCTTGGTCTGCCAATACTTCTTCGTCCATTTGGTGGCTTATCTCGTGCTATTCGTACTATCATATCCTCTGCCATTCTACTAATGTATTCGGTCCACTCACAACAAAACTTCCGTTTTGTCACCCATCCATTTATGTCTTCTATATTATATGCTTCTCTTATGTTTTCGCTTCTCTCCCTATCCAACAGACTTTTCCTGAGATTCGTCGAAGTATTTTCATCTCTGTTGTTTTTAGTATTCGTCTCGTTTTAGATGTGTCAGGTCTTGTCTCTGCCGTGTATGTTAATATAGGTCTAATTGCTACTTTATAGATTCTTGTTTTTGTATCTTGTCTTTGGTGTTTCTTTTTCCAAATTGTGTCATTAAGAGATCCCGCCGCTTTACTTGCTTTCAAAGTTTATTGTCGTACTTTTTCTTGAAAATCTCTTTAACTAGTTATATCTATTCTTAGGTATCTTAACCTTGCTTCCTGCTTTATTATTTTCCCATCAATTTCTATTTTACATCGCAGTGGGTATTTAGATGTCATACATTTGGTTTCTTCTGCTGATATTATCATATTGTATTTCTTGGCTGTTGTAATGAAGATGTGTGTTAATCTTTGGAGTTCGTCTTCTGTCTCGGAGATTAATGCGGTGTCGCCGTCGTCTGCATAACATAATATTTACATTTATTTGTTCTCCATTCTATAACCATGACCTTTAGGTACTTCTTCTATTATTTTGTCCATTGTTATATTAAAGAGAAGTGGGCTCAATGGGCCATCCTGTCTGACTCTTTTCTTTTCTTTTATACAGTAGCTGTAAAAAGACTTCAACTTTTTTTATTTTGCTTAATGACCTGTTCTGCGATTTGTCTTAGTACAAATACGGAATCTCGCAGGATCTTCCGGATCTGAATCCTTGTTGTTCATCTGATAAAGTTGTTAGTTTATTGATTTTGTTCAGTAGATATATACCTCTCTATTTGTTGAAGTCATCTTTATCCCCTTTCTTAAACATTGGTATCATTATGCTGTTTCTCCATGCGTCTGGTATCTTGCAATGCAATATAAGTTTTGTCATCTCTAGGGTTATACTTTCTCCTCCGTGTTTTAAAAGATCGTTGGTTATTCCGAATAATCCTAATAACTTTCTATTTTTGAGTGAATTTATGGCTATCTCTACTTCCTAAAAATCTCTCCGGTATTGTGTTGATTATTATTTTCTTTTTCTTTAAACAGTTCCGTCAGGTATCTTTTTTATTTGTCTGCTGGTATATTATTGTATTCATTCAATTCTGCCATTTCTTTCCTTGGATTTCTTATGAACCTCCATATTTGTTTTTTGTACCGTTGAAGTCGGTTTCCATCATTTTTATAAACTGTTTTCGGTGTTCGTTTTTTCTTCTTATCAACTGCTTTGTTCCATTTCATATTCTTCTATAGGTGTCTCGGGATTCTGGAGTATTTGATGTTTTGTGCTTCGTGTAAGCCTTTCGTTTCTCTTTACATTTCTCTTTTATTTTTTTTTTCTAAACCATGGTGTATTTTTACAGAACAGGTGATGCAATTCAGATATCTGGGCATAGATACATCAAACAGAGACGACCTAGTAAAGGACCTAAGGAGTCAGATCAACAAACCAACCGCATTGTAGGGATGTCTGCGGGAGATAGTCTGGTCAAATCTGTATATATTATGTACACAGATAGTAAAATTAGAATCTACAAGACTTGCATACGACCGATCATGACATATGGCATAGAAGTGCGCAAAGATACCAACAAAACGAAACAGATGCTAAGGGTTGCCGAAATGAAAACCGTTAGAACAATAGTGGGCAAAACAAGAAGAGATAAGGTTAGAAATACAAACGTTAGAGAGCAGTGCAAAATTCAAGATATTGTAAGATGGGGAAGACAGCATAAAAGGATGTGGTACAGGCATGTAAGACGAATGGATGAGAATAGACTCCCAAAAATTGCCCTAGAAAACAACCCACGTTGTTTTCAAGACCTCCTGGTTCAAGACCTCCCGGAAGACCACCTAAAAGATGGAGGGATAGTTGGCAATCTACCTCCCAGGAAATTAACCAGAGACAGCTTCAGAATTAAACAGATCGAAAGATCTCAAGAAGTAGAAGAAGAAGAAGAAGGTGTATTGTTGTTGTTTCTTTTGTTCAGTATGACTTTGCATTTTTCTAGAGCTTTTGTTGCTGCATCTTCAATATTGTTTTTAATTTTCCCCCAGCTCGCGTTTATATCTTCGATGTCATCTATTTTTTTCAGCTGTATCTTCTGTGCTAGCCTCCTTTGGTACATTTCCCTTGTAGAGTTGTTCCACAGTGATTCTACATTGAATTTTCCTCGGTGATATCCTGTTGAAAATGTTTTGGTGTTATTTTCATTCTAATTTTTGTTAAAACTAGTTTGTGTACACTCTCTTCGTCTGCTGAGTTTAAAGTTCGGATATCTAAAATCTGCTTTGGGTGGATTTTTCTATAAGTGACTATAAAATCAATCATAAATTTGTGCCCCCTGAAGTTTTCAAATGTATATTTATACTGGAGCTTATGGTCGAAAAATGTATTACTGATTCTCAGTTCGTTAAAAGCACAAAGATTAACCACGACTTCTCCATTTGCATTGGCATGAAAATACACTTAATTTATTTAATTTAAATGAGACACCTTATATACTTTTGCAGATTTTAAAATAACTTGTTATTCCTAATTCTTACATACCAAGCACAAATTAAAGAATAGGTACATTTATTTGCTAAGATCAATAGGAATATTAATTAAAAAAATCTCTTCTTTAAATTTTTAAAATTCTTGTAGTCCTTGTGAGTTACTTCCTCTAAGACTTCTCCATGTACTAGTTCACATTCATCAATAATTCTTGGTAAGCATGTTAAGAAGCAAGCATGTTGGTCGCCTAATGTAAACAGGTGATTTTAGATAAAACCAAAGAAAAATAAACTTTGATCAAATGAAAGGCAGATAGCCTTTCATTTGATCAGCACATCTTTTAATATTTTAAACTGTTTGTAATTGTGTAGTATAGTGTAATGTACAATTTTATGTTTATGACATTCTATGATTGTTGGATAGACCAGAATTGACGAAATGCCCCTGAAGATGCTCTAGGAAGCGAAAGTACTTGGGCAAGATTTAATTAATAAACTGTGCTCGATATCTGCCTTTTATTTGATCAAAGTTTATTTATTCGAGCATTCAACCTTATATCAATTCAAAGAAAAATATCTAATAGGTTAATGTCCGGAAAAAAAGCAGGCAACTTTATGAATCCTCTACGTCCAATCCATCATCATCATCATGGTGCTACAGCCCCTAGAGGGCCTCGACCTTCTCAAGCTTTCTACGCCATTCTATTCTGTCCCTCGCTTGCATTTTCCGGTTGCCGACTCCGATCTTCTCGGCATCTTGTGTTACCCCGTCTATCAACCTCAGCTTTGGTCTACCCCGTCTTCTCATTCCCACGGGTTGCGCTGTTAGAATCTTTTTTATCATATTTGACTCAGGGGCCCGGGCTACATGTCCTGCCCACTGCAGGCGGTTTCGCTTAATTATAGTGGTAATATCTTTACCACCAAACGCATGCTTGTAGATATTCTGCAGTTCAAAGTTATATCTACGTCTCCATATTCCGTTCTCACAGACCGCTCCGAATATCTTGCGTAGCACCTTTCTTTCAAAAATGGATAGAGCGGATTCATCTGTTTTCGTTAGCGTCCATGCCTCTGATCCATATGTGAGAACGAGGACTATCAGTGTTCTATACAGCCTTATACGAGTTTTTTGAGACAGACGTTTGTTAGCTAAGTACTTTGATAGACCATGATAACACCTGTTTGCAATTATTATTCGCCTTTTTATTTCCTCAGATGTGTTATTATTGGGGTTAACCGATGTCCCTAGATATATGAACTCTTTGACTGCTTCGAAGTTTTGATCATTGATGATTAAATTTGTGTCAACATTTCCAGCTCTTGTGTTTCTGTTAGTCGCCATGAATTTGGTTTTATTTTGATTTATCTTTAACCCCATTCGTTCTGCTGCTGCTACTAGCTCGGTTAGGATTTCCGCAGTTCTCGCCCTAGTTGTCCACGTCGTCTGCATATGCTAGAATTTGGACTGATCTATTAAATATTGTTCCCCTGCTATCTAAATTAGCGTCTCGTACAACTTTTTCTAAGGCGATATTAAAAAGCTGACACGCCAGCGCATCTCCCTGCCTTAACCCCCTATGTATTTGAAATGGGGTTGACGAGTCGTTTTGAATTTTTACTGCTGATAGCATCTTAGCCATTGTCACTTTTATCAAACATATGAGTTTTTTTGGAATTCCTAACTCATTCATAGCGTTGTAAAGACTTGGTCTTAAGACACTGTCATATGCCGCTTTAAAATCGACAAAAATATGATACATATCTATGTTAAACTCTTGCGCTTTTTCGAGGATCTGTCGTAATGTAAAGATCTGGTTAATGGTTGAACGTCCACGCCTGAATCCTGCCTGATATTCTCCTAGAAACATTTCAGTATAAGGCTTTAATCTCTCGTGCAAAATATTTGACAATATCTTGTATGCTGTATTTAGGAGAGTTATTCCGCGGTAATTATTGCATTCCAGTTGGTTTCCCTTTTTGTGTAACGGGCAAATTAAGCCTAAGCTCCATTCTTCAGGCATTTGCTCCTCAGACCAAATTCTACAAACAATTTCTCGAATCACCTTGGTGAGCTGCTCTCCACCGTGCTTAAATACCTCTGCTGGGATGCCATCGCTACCTGGGGACCTATGGTTCCTTAGTTTTTCTATAGATATTTTCACTTCATCTACCGAGGGGGGTTCCACGAGTTCCTCATTACAGTATTCCAGCTCTATATTTTAGTAGGTTCCCCTTCCAGCAACTCTCGAAAGTGCTCTACCCATCGTAAAAGGATATCCTCTTTGTTGGTAAGTAAGTTACCTTCTTTATCATTACAATAGTTGATTCTTGGTTTGAATTCTTTTCTAATAATATTTATTTGATGGTAGAACTTTCTTGTTTCTCCGTGACTCATATGGCTTTCGAGCCGTTTTAATCCATCGATTTGAAAAAATCAAAGTTAGAAAAAATCAAAAATCTCCAACCCGTCGATAATAGTGAGAAAAAATTTTGTGGTTAGGCTGTTGAAATGCAGGTTGAAGGTTATTTAGTAAATTTGGTCTATCTGAAGGTTATTTAGTAAATCTAATAGTCACTAGTATTGTTTCCGTGTATAAAAAATGGGCCTATAAGCCTATTTTAGACAATTCCCAGCCAAGCGTGTGTTTCATAAATCCAATGAGAATACTAGAGTTTAAGGAAAAAAATGCATTCTAACCAGTAGTGCGTCGATGCAGTCAAAGAGAATCTAGAGAAAATGGGAGTGCGACAATGGGAATTACTGGCACAGAACCGACAAACATGGAAGGCAATAGTAAACGCGGCAAAGACTCACGAAGAGTTGTAGCGCCATTGATGATGATGATGACCAGTAGTGCGTCGTTGTTGTTCTAATACGGTCTAGATTCTTCCAGACAAAACGGACTAATTCCATATCTGGTTGATAGGTAATCACTGGGGTTTATTGCTACGTCAGGTAATGCTGCAACTTTCCAGAAGTCTTTCCATTTTGCGTAGACTCTGAAGCCTTCCTCGTGTAGTTAGCTTGACATGAGAAAAATCCATTCTGTATTACCTTAGAAAGTTTTCCTGTTCACTGATGTTATGAAGTATAATATGATACAGGAGTAAGAGTATGTATATTACATATAATACATACACTGTCTCTCCCTTCTTCTTCTTCAAGTGCCGTCTCCATCAATGGAGGTTAGCGGTTATGGTGGCAAACGTTTGTCTATCTTCAGCTGTTCTTAAGAGTTCCTCAAATCCAAGTCCTGTCCAGTTTCTGATATTACGTAACCAGGACAATTTTTTTCTTCCAATTCCTCGCTTTCCTTCTATTTTGCCTTTTATTATCAACTGAGGGATGTAGTATTTCTCTAGTAGACTGTCTCTCCCATTTGCTCCAAACTATCTTCTAGGTGTAAATGCGGCTAGTAGGTTTGGACTTCTAATATAGTGTGTAAGTCCGAAAAAGAATAGGTCACGCAACTGGTTTAGCAAAGCTATATTGTAAGGGTACCTAATAAGCTCTCTAAAGTTCGTAACGGTGTGAACACTCACAGTACAGGATACACACAAAAAAAAAAGAAAACGACCACGCGTAGGGCACCTAGTCCAGTTTATAGACAATTTAGTGGCCTGAAGTGTATTCTAAGAGCACCAAAGGTATAGAAAGTTGGTCAACACCTTATTTTAAACAGTTTTCCTTAGTCCAGGAGCTTTAATACCAAGAGTAGTAAAGGAGTCACCAAAACTACGCGCTGGGCATCCAGTCCGATTGACTGAGGTTTTAGAGACCTGAAATATATCGGAAAAGCAGTGTAGGTGTAGAAATTCTGTCAACCCTCGGTACTGAACAGGGCTCTACAACAAACCGTGACAGTATCCGTAGGCCCAGTAGAAAACCGCTGGTTACGAGTTTCATTGTAACACAAAATTGCCTTCTTATAACAAATACTCCTCACTGAAAACCATTCGCACAAGTTTGCTTCTATCAGGTTTTCTTATTGGAGGAATTGGTAGTGTCGGTCTCTTGAATTTTTTATTTGCTCTCCATATAGAGTGATCATCTGGAGAGAGATTGTTAATATAAAAATTGAAGGTGTCATTGCGAGTGTTCTTTAGCGCTGACGTTAGCTGGTGGGTTAGTCTATGTAACTGTGTTTTATCGAGTGGATTTCGAGCATTTTGCAACTTTACACGCGCTCTTCTTTTTTCGGATAGAATTTGTTTAATATGTAATGGCACATTGTTGTCTTCAGGATTATCCTTTTTACTTATATGAGTAGCGTTTACGATTTAAATCTAATATCTGATAAAGTTTGTTTCACGAAAAATGGTTGAGTGCTTATTGGTTACCTGAGTTGATCCTATTGTGTATACAAGAGTCTCTCAATAAACTACCGAAGTACACAGGGTCGCACTTCAGAAAGTTTGTTATTTAATATATTTCATTGGTAGCTGTGTAATACACGATTATAAAAATTGATTAAATTATTTCATATGGTATTTTCAGGTTGTTCAAGTGAATATACTTGATAATTGAACAATTTTTAACATGAAGAAAGTAGTTTTTTTGTTCTACGTGAATAATTATAGTATATGGATCTAAATTCAGAAAGGTACTTTCCTTCACACTTTTTACAGGCTTAGGGCTGTCAGCAAAAAACTGGCGTGTTTAAAAGTTTTTGCTCTTCCTAATCGGATATCGTTAAAAATATACAGTAATAATAGTTCTATTTAGAGTATATACATACAAACGAATACATAATGTACAAAAAATAGATGAATTGAAAAAAAATATAGAAAAATATATACAAGTTAATACTTACAAAAAAACCCAAAATATATTTATGAATTCCTAAATACCTAATTCTGCTTCGCTGTCGCTATCCTCTTCAAGATTAATAACAATTGGTTTAATTATGTGATTCAAAGTAACATATGAAATTTCTACGTTCATTACATGGCGTACTGAATTTTTCCAACTTTCTGGGGAGATATCATCAACACATTTCCTTATTAATTCGACTACACTACCACTTAAGTCGGAGAAACATTTTGTGACCTAACATTTGACTTTAGCTGGTGCCACATATGCTCTATGGGATTAAATAAACAATAGTAGGGCGGAAGCCGTAACACTGTATGTCCCATGTCCTCGGCCAATGCGTCACAAACATATACTTTTTTAATAGAAAATGATTTTAACACTTCTAACAGTTCATTTTTTAAATAACTTTCTTCAAAATAAATATCGTTTTCTAACAGGTAGTTTTGAATTTAAATTTTCGTGTTATTTGCACTTGGAGACTTATGTAATTGACGACTGTGGTAACTTGCATTGTCCATTACTATCACACTATTTTGAAGAAGGTTAGGTATAAGACATTTCTTAAACCATTGCTCAAAAAGCTCTGCCGTTGTATCCTCATGGTAGACCCAACCATTTTTTGATCCTGCATGTAAAATTGTTATTCTTTTCCCTTTGTTTGATGGAGCTTTTGTTTGACACCTATTGGAAGAATCGGACCATCCTTTGGATGGTGTTTCATGAGTGTCAAACCATGTCTCGTCCAGATAAATTATTGGTCGATCATCTGTACGGTACTTTCTTATGGAAGTTATATATTCAGTACGCCACTTTTGTAAACGATGGGACTCCATAAGCATTTGCCTTTTGTCAATTGTACGATATCTGAAGCCCATTTTAGACAAAATCCTCCAAAGACTAATGCGGCTACAGTTTATTTGTGTATCATTATTAGTAAGCCGTTGTTTTAAAGCATCTAATGTAGGTATCCGTTGCTCTTCGTATATTGTGTAAATTTTTTGTCTTATTAAGTCCTTATCACTTTCGTCAATACATTTGGTAGAACCGGCATCCTTACGCTTCCTTCTTGACTTAATGGGATTTGATGTAATTCTTTTCACTGTGGTTAAAGGAATTTTCGTTAAATCAGATATTTCACTGACAGCAGTATTAGCAGTAAGTCTTCTTGTAAGTAAAGAACTATATATTGTTTTTACGATTTTTCTAGCGTCAGCAGATAAATGCTTTTTCTTTTCTGGAACACTGGAAGAAGCACCATCAATGTTTTTCCACGGACGCCACATAATGCTGTTTTATAGGTATAAATAGGTTTAACACTGGTAACACTTGTAACACTTTCAACTAAATCAAACAAAATGTATATTTAAAAATTTCTCATCGGTTTTATATACTTTTACAAATTATACAGAATAGAGAGAACCTGTATAATTATTCCAGGAAATACTTAACGATCAACAAATTTATTGTGGTCATTAAAAGATCAACCATTGATAGTGAAACTCACTGTTAAAATATTTACAACTTTATGAAATAAAATGTATTCTAATCGTTTTTATAATTTTATACGATTTTTTAATCGTTTTTATATTACCAGGAATTTATTATACAAACAAGATAACGACACTCCACACTAGCTTCAATTTTACCTGAATACTTACCTGCTCAACCAATGTTGACTAAGCTGGGGTACTTGCGGTTGGATTTTATTGCAATCATTAAGCACTCAACCATTTTTCGTGACATAAACTATACTTAATTAAAGAATTTCGCCACTTTATGAACAAATGTTATTAAGATAACTTTTTTACAGGTATAAACTTTATATGAGTATGAATTATGGAAAGAAAAAATTACATAAATATTTAATGATAAATTTATTAAATATATTAAATAACAAATAATCACAATAAAATGTTTCGGTAATTTACGTTTTGTGTGGTAGTCTTTGTGCTAGTGATCATGTGCTTCTAAGCTTTCCACGTCCCCATTTATTTTGTTTCTACGAAACATATTCCAAAATTTAACAGCAAAATAACTATCGAGTTTTACTAATGTTAATATAACAACAAGCGTTGAACTTAAAGAAAGCCATTCTGGAATGAAACTTGTAAATAAAAGTATGCTGTAAATAGTGATAGAACCGAAAAAAATCATTTTTAATGAGTTGTATATCAGTAGCGGTAACCAACACAGTATTATAACATTAGCCAACATCAGGCCATAGAAAATGGATTTTTTTTGTTCTTTTGTCCAATAGTTTATCCAATTTAAAGTAAAAATAGTAGTTAAAATTAGAAAGTATAGTAATCTAAGCATCCACAGTCCGTGAATGTAGTGCACCATCGCCGATGTAGATATAATTATAACAAATTCAATTCCAGCAAATCCGTACATGATATAAATCAAATACGCATTGAACCATCTACATCTTGTTCCGAGATTAGGTTCATGGACGTTAAACAACCAGTCTAGACCTAAACCAAGGCTCATGTTAAAAATAATAAGCAGAGCCAACCGAGTTGAGAAAAAGAGAAAAACAAACACAAAAAAATGCAAATGATGCACAAGTCCTGTCATTATTACAAACGTAAAAAAAGCGGTAGACGTACTAACAAATATCAAATGCCATATCGCATAGTGACAGATGAACAAGTTAGTTTTTGTTTTTAGTTTTGTGTTGCTCAAAACTAGTTTAACTATAATAATATCTGCGATTATTATAAAAAGACATAGGAGAAGTTTTATTGTATCAGTGAAACAAGTCAAGTAACTTAGTGCGTCAGTTAATTCTTTTAGTTGTTCATAAAAGGTCTTCAAGTCGATGTCTTCCAGCGGATCATCTTCAGCGGATGTCGTGTTTAGTAGATCTGACATTCTGACTCTGAAAATATAAAATATATTAGTATAACAATTAATTACTGAGAACTTTGTTTTCAAAACTCACAGAAAATTTATTATAACATCTTATACAAAACTGCACTACACCTGTTTGGCAGAGTGTATTCCTCAAGTAGTGACCTATTTTTGATATTGATAGTTGAGGAAGAGAGAACTATTTGTCTTAATTTAGTCAAATTTATAGTTTATAATAATTTGGGAATTTCTGTGGATGACCCTCATGACATAGCAGAATATTTCAGTCAACATATTTCAAATTCCGTAAAATATTTAATTAGTCAAACTTCACCTGACTATAATGCTAAGAATCTTTCTTCGCCTATACACTCCCTTTTCCTTTATCCTATTAGTGATGAAGAAATAAAAAGTATACTTAAAGATATCTCAAAAAAATCCTCGGCTGGACTGGATGAGATCCTGTGTTCTATGTTAACACATGTATCTCATAACATATATAAACAATTAACATTTTTAGTAAACCTTTCATTTCCGGAAGGCAGTTTTCCTCAAATTCTAAATACTGATTTAATTGTGCCTATATATAAAAACGGTGACAAATCAAAATTTGATAACTATCTAGGCCTATCACTTTTATTTGTGTTTTCATAAATATATATTATGAGAAGGCATTTCATACACGTCTCCTCTCGTATATTAACAAGTACAACATTATAGAAAAGCCTCAATTTGGTTTCCCTGAAGGTATAAGTGTGCAAGATTCACTACTAGCGCTGTGCAATCATATTTTATCAAACTTTGATAAGGGTAATAAAGTTATCTGTTTGTTTTTGACGTGACAACGTCTTAAATTAGGTTATGGCTCGGAGTCACTCATGAAAAAGTGTAACGCCCGCTCACGTCTGTTACGATGAGTCACCGAACGAGAGAGAGAGGCCCGCCGGACCGGCGAATGCCTTGCGTCTCTCCCACTCAAACATGATCGGTCCGCTGCGCGCGCAGCACTAGAGAATTAGGCGCGTTGAATCGGTGCGTGTTTGTGTCTCTGTCTTTCTCGAGCGTTCTTGGCGTTGGAAAACCGAGAAAGCGTCATAATACAAGTTCACACGTGTGGTTAAAGTATCGTCAGCTGTGTCTGTAGTGAAAATGTGGAGTACTTAGATTCGTCATTTACAACAACTACAACAATAAAGGTAAATAATTGTACACTAATATTTCATTATCGTAAACTATGATTGATTGATTAATTGTTAGATTGACACAAAAGTTGAGAAACTGAGTTTATAGGTTATGTCATACTATTGACAAATGTTGATAGTGTTAAGTAAATTATTAGTTTAAATCACTCTGCAATCAATCGTAATTCAGTCGATTGAGAAGAAACAGCGCGTTTCAACTGCAAACAACTATTGTGCAATTTAATAATATTCATATCAATAAATATTCTACCGAGAAAAAGACGTTGTCACGTAAAATCTTCGCCCGTAAAACCAACTTTACAGGCAACCGATTTTTTGACTTGGCACGAGCTTTTGAAACTATAAATCATCCAATACTGCTGGAAAAACTTTATCATAGTGGTGCTAGAGGAACTGCGTTAAAGTGGATCCACACTTTTTATCAAAAATGTTTCAAAAAATTAAGGTCAATGAGAATGGAAATATAATATTTTCTTCAGAAAAAAGTGTGTTCTCCGGAGTTCCACAGGGAAGTATCATTGGCCCTCTTTTATTTTTGATTTTCGTCAATGATTTAAATCAACTGATAAAAGATAGCTCAACATGTTTGGTTCGGAATCCAGTATTTAATTTTTCTGATCCAATAAGTGTTCGAGTAGAAAACGTAGAACAGCAATCAGGCTGTTATGTCACTCAATTTGCTGACGATACCACAGCTGCACTAAATTCCAATAATTTTTTTCATGTAGTACAAAAAGCAAACTGTCTTGTAAAAAGCATGACTCATTACTGTTAAAAATTGCCCTAATCTTAAATGGATCAAAGACCAATATGGTAACCTTTTCGCCTTCTACTATGCAGATGAGACCATTAGTAAAACTTGACAATGGGTAAGTGGTAAATAGCCACTCCACTAAGTTGTTAGGTGTTTACCTGGATTCTAATCTGTCTTGGAGCTCTCACGTTGATTATTTAGTGGGAAGATTGTCTGTGCACTGTTATGTTCTATGGTAACTTAGGAATTTTGTCTCCCTAGATATATTAAAACTTTACTATTTTACTCCTGTTTAGTCAATTCATGCAATATTGCTTAGTTTGTTGGGAAAATTGCTTACGAAATAATGAGGTGCTTGTTCTTAAAAAAAATTATTCGTACCATGACTTTTAGAAGGCGCTTGGATTCCTGTAGACCAGTTTTTAAACAATTAAATATTTTAACTGTAATTTTGTTGTATATTTTCAGTTATGTTGTGAATGTAAAGTCACATAGATGCAAGTTCTTTTGCAGAAATGATGTTTCCTTAATGAGTGGCTACAATTTTCGTTACAGAAATGATTTGGTGACCCCTGTTTGTCACTTGACCGTTGTGTTGGGTAAGGGTCCTTACCCAACATGCGTTCGTTTGTATAATAAATTACCTAATTATGTTAAAGATTCAAATATTTATGTATTTAAGAGAACAATTAAGGACTTACTTCTGGTAAACACTTTCTATTCGATAGAGGAATACTTGCAGCCACCTTTTTAACAATTTGTATGTTTTTGTGTATAATTTATATGTTTTTGTGTTAACTGTTTTTATGTACTTATAGTTTTTATTGATCATAGATTATATTTGACGCATTTCAATACTTGTAAAAGTCAAATGAAATAAAGAATATTGATTGATTGATTAATTGATTGACTAATAGAAATATGGACCAGTTTTGTCCTAGAATAATAACAAAATATACTTTACAAGTAAAACAAGAAAAAGCAGTTGATGTTAGAAAATTGATAGAAAAATTTTAAACAGGTTTTAATATGAGACAGCTTTGAAAAACATCCACCTGCTGACGAAGTTTATAAATAATTAGTTTACTTTCAACAACAATGAATAAATATATACAGTGTGTAAAAGCCAAATGGAATAAATTCATTATTTAGGTTACTGTACATATTTATAAAGAATCCCAAAACACTTCAAATTTAAATTATAACTTGACATTCTTTAACGTGAAAATGCAACCCCTACCTTCAACCCCCTTAGAATGACAGGTACAACCCCCAATTTTTAAAATAGGAAGTATAGGCTTGTGATATATCGTTTGAAAGGTCTTTTCATTCTCCATTCAAAAATGTTGTCGCTTTCAAGTTTATTAAGATTAATTAAGATAGAATAAATTAAAATCATGTGGTTACCGAAATTCGCTAAGTTGTCAGTATTTTAATTTAAGTAAAAAGTTCGTTTAATTCAATTCTGAAAAATGGTGTTTTTTTGAACCTATTCTCTATCCTTCCATTGTTGGATGTAGGTCTCCCCCAGTTCTCTCCATCTTTCCCTATCTTGAGCTGTTCTCTGCCATGTATCTTACAGATACAGGAAAAATGGTTAGATTAACGGAAATGCATAAAATAACAGTTTTACAAATGATTGGTTACGGAGATAACACCCGAACACAACAGGAAGTAACTCGCCTATTTCATGAGAAATTTCCTAATTTACCGCCTATATCCCAAGGAACAATAAGTAAAATAGAGAAGCAGTTTCGCGAGTTTGGTCATATAAGGCAGATAAAAAAAGCAGCTACCAATGCACTGTGTGATGAACTCAAATTAGATGTGTTGCTTGAGTTTCAGGAAAATCCACATACATCGAGTAGACAGGAATCCACTACATTCAATGCTAGCCATACATCGATAGTAAACATATTAAAAGAAAATAAATTGCATCCCTATAAGATGATACCTACTCAGGAGCTCATGGAAGACGATTTTGTTAGGAGAACTTTTTTTTGTGAGCAAATGATGGACATGTTGGATAACAATATTATCCAATTAGAAGACGTTATGTTTTCTGATGAGTGTACTTTTTCACTTAACGGTCATGCTAATCGGCAAAATTGCCGCTACTGGGCCACGGAAAATCCTCACTGGATGTCAGAAGAACACACTCAATACCCTCAAAAGGTTAATGTTTGGGCAGGGATTGTAGGAAACAATATCATTGGTCCCTTTTTCATTGAGGGCAACTTGAATGGCAACAATTATTTGGCAGTACTTCAAAATTATGTCATTCCAACGTTGGCAAATTTATATCCTGATCCAGGAAACTCTCAAGTTCCAGCGAATACGATATGGTTTCAGCAGGATGGAGCACCACCACATTACCAACTTAATGTCCGGCAGTACCTCGATACAATATTTCCCAATCGGTGGATAGGGAGGCGAGGATCGATTGAATAGCCAGCGCGATCACCTGATCTTACATTATTAGATTTCATTTTATGGGGATATGTGAAGAGCCATGTGTACAAAACTAAACCTTCTGATTTAAATGACTTAAAAAAAACGAATAACGCTTACGATTAGGGCGATCACGCCTGTTATGTTAAATAATGTTAGAAGACAGTTTTATTTGAGATTAGGATGTTGCCAAGACGTTCGCGGTGAACATTTTGAACATCTACTTCATTAACATTTATAGTTCTTTTTCGTGTTCTACATTTTATTACGTTTTGCATTACATTTTAGTTTTTGATTGTATTGTAGTGAATTTCGGTAACCACATGATTTTAATTTATTTTATCTTAATTAATCTTAATAAACTTAAAAGCGACAACATTTTTGAATGAAGAATGAAAAGACCTTTCAAACGATATATCACAAGCCTATACTTCCTATTTTAAAAATTGGGGGTTGTACCTGTCATTCTAAGGGGTTGAAGGTAGGGGTTGCATTTTTACGTTAAAGAATCTTAAGTCATAATTTAAATTTAACGTGTTTCGGGATTTTTTATAAATATGTACAGTAACCTAAATAATAGAAATATGGACCAGTTTTTTTAAGCTATTGTATGAATTTTTTTCAGAATCGAAGTAATTTATCATACAGTCTATTTCTTTTAATTTCTGGAAACTTTTTTGTTTTTGTCTTTGATTTATGTAATTTTAGAAGGCTACTGGACGTATCCCTATTTGTTCAAGCAAATAATGACTTTTTTTATGCAATTTTTTATATGCGCTTTTCTGTGGAACCTATCCACCGTATAAAACGAGACCTTACTGTACTTAAAAACAAAATAAAACTTTTAAAACATTTCGAAGATAATGACACCAACAAACTCTTCTAAGTATTAACGAAGTCTATTATGTACAGTCATTTTAAAATGAATTTTTGTTCTCAAATGGAATGAACAAATTGAATTGTATTAAAAACTACTAGACTGATCACGCCCATCTTTTGCATATCTAGTAGACATAAGAATCATAGTAGACATAAGAATCATGTGAAATGTGTCATAAATATTCTTATTGTTTATTTTTATAATTTTAAACGATAAAAAAATTCTTTATTTGCAATAACTTTTTTTGTTCCGAAAAAGTCGCTTTTTTGCTTAAATATTAATAAAAAACCAAAATGCAGTAAAAATTTCGATAACAGCCAGATAATACACCTTTTATACTGACTTCCTCCACATATTCCAGTTGAAAAATAGCGCTCAGTAACTATTTGATTTTTCAAGTACTCTTTCGGCTTCGTTTCCGTTTCGGGGTATTATTATAATGTAAATTACATATTTAAACAAAGTAAATAGAATACATATAGCATCCAATACCATTCTTATGTAAGCAAGGTATATATGTATACAATATAAAATATAATAAACTAAATAAAAATCTCGTGGAATCATAAAAAAGCTTTCTTAGCATCTTAAAATCTTACCTTCCTAAATTCAATTCGTTTCTTTTAAATTTCGTCTTCCAAGTCAAAGCAGCATCCGTTTCTCTGATAACTTATCCCAACAAATACTATTATATTGTTAGCTACTACAGTTGCTCGCGATGGTACATTAAAACTCGAGCTTATTGTCCATTATAATAGCACAAAGGACTGAGTAAATAAGCTTGACATAATAACACGCGAATGTACGGGTCTTCTCTTGGTTTATCTCGTCGACAAATCCAACATGGAACATTTTATTTGAATTTTCCTGATTTCTTTGATACCACAGAATAAAATGTATGAATTTATTAAAATAAATAATTTACGTGGGTAGTATATATAATAACTAAACCAGAAAGTTGCAAATTACATGACGGTCGTTTTGTAGATATTTTATGTAGTGAAAATAGGTATCAGTAGCTTGTACTTGGCTTAAAAAAATAAAACTTCATTAAATTAACACTTAATATTGATATACTCTGGTATATAAACTAAAACTCATTCAGAGCGAAGAACTAAAGAAGTACAGACCCCAAGATGGATAAATAGATACGTTTATCGACAATTTTTACATAGTAAACCCTGCATGTCATGTCACGATATAAATAAGTCACGTATGTATACTCTAATAAAATAGTATTGAATCCGTAATAAATCTAAGATTGAGAGCTAAGGGATGCTTAGCACTGTCACCACTCTAATAATTTGTCGCCACTCTAATAAATGCTGTCACAATTGTAGAAGACGCCTTATCAATGCATCTACAATTCTTAGGGGATACTTATCCCTGCGAGCGGGGCAAGGCTTACTGGTTCCACTAGCCTGGACTGGCTGGTTTCGCCCTCGCGGATGTACAAGAGGGTAGGGAGATCTTTGGGAGGAAGGGGATTAAGGACTTCTCGGTCTCAGGTCTTGCAAAGAGTGAGAGGCTATAGGCTTACGTTAGAAGCCGGAGTACTGCATAATCGAACATTGTATCTCTTCTAGTCTCTACCTGTAACGGCCGGGAAGAACAAAAAAAAACAAATTTCGAGTTTACAATGTATTAAATAGACTGTATACTACAAAATATCAGTTATGACCAATAATGTTATGATCAGGCGCGAAGGGAGGCGAGAAGAGACAAAGCAAGGAATTAAAGGGCGGACAATTCCGTATTATTAGATATACCTTGGGTTAGTATATAGATCTTAGTTACCTTCGCGTATTTAGGCTCTAGCTAACGAATACGCCTCCAGTCCTACAGGGATTCGAGATCCGTCAGTTAAAGCACGGCGCGCTATCGCGAACTTTCGAATCTCCTGATACCGGCACTTCTACATCACACTATCCCGTCGTGTTAAATAGCGCGCTCACTGGCTGGTGCCAGAATTTTTAGTCGTTTTACCAAGGTCGAGCTATTTTTTTTTGCTGACTGAGTCCCCATGTTATTTTTCAGCGGAGATCTATGTTTTTTAAACGTGATTTTTTTTCTTTTAAGCAACCATGGTGACCTGATATTTGAGACTCGTGTAATACATTTAAACTGGGTCAAGTTTTCAATCTTTGTTTAATGTAAAAATATATACATTAACTATGTTACTTACTAGCTATGAATTTATTTGTTCTTTAATCAATTTGGAATATGTAATAATTACTTAAATAATTATTACTCTTTTCTAGGCTAATTACCCCTTAATTTTTTCTTCTTTATTTCGTTGCTATGTTTACATTACAATACATAGAAAATAACTAAGAAATAATACAAGAACATAAAATAACATAATTATACAGTAATTCAGTTAGGTGTAAAATAGTTTTCATAAAAACGACCACACTAGGAGCTTAAACAAACAAATTCCTGTATACTATGGAAATATTGTTTCAGCAAGAATTGTTTTGCTAATTTATAAAATATTTTACAATTCATTGCCTCAATATTAATACTTTTGTTCAGGTTTAAAAAACAATTATACAGATTATAATCTACATGTTGTATTAACTTGTGTAACACACAATCTGGAATATGGTATGATGATATAACTTTTGTTTCTTGTATTGTACTGATGTTGATCAGCATGTATTTTTACATCTTGTATATTATTATGAAGAGTTAACAAACTTTCAAATATATTTATCAAAGGTAAAAGATGGGTGGTAGGTGTGTGTAACGTTATAAACGTCACATCTCTATTAATTTATATTTAAATAATTATTTCATTTTAATTTCTTTATTAATTTATTAATTACATTAACTTCATTTCTCTTTTTACTATTTTTTATTTAAAAAGTAGTTGGCGCCCTCTGTTTTTCTGTTTCTTCCTCTGTCTTTCTTTATTCTCTCTTTCTATCCCGTAGAATAAATATTCGCCCTCTCTATTTCTGTCCGGTAGACTAGATATTTTGTTCCATGTTGACAAAAGCTATTTCTATCATAGCTTACATCCTATGTCATCTGTGCTAACTTCATTTCAATCTTCCACTTAGTTTCTGTAAGTCAACTTTTCTAACGTAGTGGAAATATAATTTTTTGCCTCTTTTTGAAATTTATAAAAGAAGGCAAACATTATTAGAAGACTCATTTTATGGTCTACAAAATTCTCGTGGGGTAAGTTCTTTTATTGTAATCTTCTATAATTCTGACAGCGTTTCCGATATTCATAACCTTACTTCTTTCGAAACCACGCTTCTTGAATTGATTATGATTTTTTCTTAATTTTGTGCAGTAGAAATCTTAACAGAATTTAACTAAGTGTAATAATTATTCTATTTCATTTTATCCTTGCGATTTGCTATTTGTTTTATTGTAATTTTGTAGAATGGCAAGAAAATTAAGCCCTTTTTGATGTGTCTCTAATGCAAGCTGTTTCTGATTTTTTAGTTTATTGGGTTTATTGGGTTTATTAAGAACATTTCAATTTTATTTACCAGTTTAAAAATTTATTGACCACGTTCGACTTTATTGGCTGGATTAATCAAATCATGAAAATTTATTAACCAGTGGAGGACCTAAAGTAAATTCTTAACAAAATATGGAAATTTATTAACCATTGGAGGACCTAACATCTACAACACACAAGCAGTCCCTTAAAGTCATAAGTATCAATAACTATTGTTAAGCTTTGGCAGGGTGGATTATTGTTTGATTTTTTATTCTTTTTAATAAATATGTTTAGTTAAAATTTGTCTTATTTGCTATCAGCTAAGAGTTCAGGTTCAATCCCTAGTTTAAGACAAGACGAACTCACACTTGAGATACTGAGCTAAGCAAGGCATAGACCATAAGCTCTCATGGTTGATTGAGGTATTATTTTTATAATAGTAATTCAATTCTCTTTGGTAGTCTTATCGTTACAGAAGAAGTGACTCTGCTGAGTCAATAATTCGGATTGCCGCTGTTTGAAAAGTAAAAATTTTATATGCATAGGAGGAGTTTCTCCAAAGAATTATGCAACATGTCAGGATACTATAAACCATTCCAAAATAAACTGACCTAAGAATATCTCGACTCCCAGAAGTAGCCAATCTGCACATGGCAAAAATCTGTGAGGCGAGCTTCTTACACAAACCTTCAATATGGTGCAACCAGTTCAACCTTGTATACATAGTAATACCTAGTAACTTTACTGGTTGATATGGTTTAACCCATCTCTCGGAACTAAATACTATTGCTGGGTTTTCTGCTCATTTAACTTAAGTTTGTTACAGTAATACTTACTAATATTTCCTGACTGTAATCAGTTTTACCTCTACACAATAAGGTTTTGTGATCTGCAAAAAGAACACAGTTGGTGTTTTCCAACGCACTTGGTATACATTTATATATATCAAGAATAGCAGAGGTCCAAAAACTGATCCTTGTGGTACTCCGGTTGAAACTGGTAGAGGATTAGATTCTTGATTATTAAATGCAACAATATATGTTCTTCCTGTAAGATATGATTTTAAAAGGTCGTGTGTGGTACCCTTTATTCCATAGTACTCCAATTGTATCAATAGTGTTTAAATATCCACACAATCAAAAGCTTTTGTAAAGTCACACATTAATCCATTACTGTAGTGTATTTTTATGTATGAGAGAGTAATAAAACAATAAATTATGTATGCAAATCCCTAAACTGTTGATACGGGTGACTCAATGAAAAACAGATATTTGTCAACAAGTTTACAGAAGTATATAGGAAAACAATTTTAAATTGAGTATGACCACCAGGTATAAAGGTTGGAGCAGAATAGAATACAATAGTTGTGAGAGTTACTAATCCCTAAATAAGGTTGCCAGTGTCGGAGTGATGGAGGTTAACAGGTACTAATGAATTTACAAGAAATGTAAGATGTTTATTTTATTGGTTATATATAACCAATAAAAGTTTAATACGTACCTACCTATTTGCAAAATAAAGTAATTCTTTAGATAAAATAAAACGTTTTATTTTATCTGAAATGAGTGCATTCCACGAAGTAATGGTTTCAACAATCAAACATTTAATTCTTTAATTCCAGGAATCTACGACAGTAATTGACTAGATAATTACCTTCTAAACTTATTCCATAGAAAATGTGATAGTGGGTTTTTCTATTTTGTATATAGGAAGGTCCAAGTGGCGTATTTAAAATTCTTAACAGTTCACTAAAAGTAGGTACTTCAGTTGCAAGGTGCAGTTTATTGTGTATACTAGTGTTATGGAAAATTTGGAAGTGCCGTGTAAACGCCGAAAAATTGGTCCTCTAACAGTTAATGAAAAAACATATAATAATTGTTTTAAATCATTTACAGACAAACGTTTATGTGAAAGTGTTGATGAGACCGTTGAGTTAGTTAGCAGTACACTTGGTGTTGGGAAATCTACGATTTACAGAGTTATTAAAGAAGAGAAATGTGGTAGTTTTCAAATGCCACGTAATGCTCCAGGGAAACCAAAATTTCAAATAGAATATCATTTTAAAGAAGGACTTCGACGGAAAGTGCATGAATTCTTCTTTAGACAAGAATTTCCAACATTGGATAAAGTTCTTGTCTCAGTTCGAGATAATAAGGATTACCCAGAAATGAGTCGAAGTACGTTATGGAAACTTTTAAAAGAAATAGGCTTCCGCTGGAAAAAGAATCCCAGAAAGTCTATTTTATTAGAAAGAAGCGATATTGTTATATGGAGAAGACATTTTCTAAGAACCATAAAGGAAATGAGAAACCAAAAAAGCAAAATATTTTATCTTGATGAAACATGGATCAACGAGGGTCATACACCAAATAAATTTTGGCAGGATGCAACTGTTACAAGTCAAAGGCACGCTTTTGTAAATAACTTATCTACTGGTTTAAACCCACCATCAGGAAAGGGACGCAGGCTGATAATAGTACACATTGGCAGTTCAGACGGTTTTGTTGAAGGTGGTTTATTAACTTTTGAATCAACTCGTACCGGTGACTACCATGAAGACATGAACGCTGATGTCTTTCAAGAATGGTTCGAACAAATGATAAATCTTCTTCCTAAGAACTGTGTAATAGTAATGGATAATGCAAGTTATCACTCCAGACTTATAGAAGGACTGCCCACAACCAAGTGGTTAAAAAAAGACTTGCAGAATTGGCTGAGTTCAAAAAATATTACGTACCATCCCGGATCTATAAGAAAGGAACTTTATTCGTTGTGTGCCCTTCATAAAGAAAAATTTAAAAAATACGAAATTGATGAAATTGCCAAAAATCGTGGAATGACAGTACTTAGATCCCCACCATATCATTGTAAATTAAACCCGATTGAACTGGTATGGGCACAGATAAAGAGTGAAGTTTCAAGAAAAAATACCACTTTTAAAATTCATGATGTTAAACAGTTGTTTTTGGAGGCCGTAAATAATGTAAAACCTGAAAACTGGGAAAAGGCAGTAAATCACACTATTAAAGAAGAGGAAAAAATGTGGAAGCTGGACAATATTACTGATAAAATGATCGAGCCAGGTATTATAAATCTTGGTTCTGAAAGTTCATCTTCTGAATCTGATTTGGATTTGTAACAAGTAGCTGTAAGTTTTATATTAATATTTTTATTCATCTATTTAACATACCTTAGACGGTTTTAAAAACTCTTTTTCTCTTTTGTAATTTTTAAAAATTAAAAAAAATGTAAATTTTTTAAAACCCTTTTTAATGTAGGCCAGTCAGTTCTAATATAGTGTGTGATAAAAGAGGTCACTTTTGTTTACATACACATAACACTTTATAACACTGAAATAATTCATTTATTTTTTACAATTATTCAAAGTAATTTTTCAATTAATCTTGAGCACGCCCATGGAGTGGTCGGAGCTACCAGTTAAAATTATGCTAATTACACTCTCGTTCATAAAAATAAACTATAGATTCACCTGCATCAAGACGGTAAACAATATGTTTTATTAATTTTAATAAAGCTTTAGTTGTTGAATATTGTTTTCTAAAACCAAATTCAAAGCTAGATATAATTGATTTATTGTCCAAATAATCAGGGCTCGTATATCAAACGCTAAGAAGGACCAGAGCACAAAATCTGCTAAATATAATACTGATGTGCTAAAATCTGAAGACGCTAGGGATAACTACAGGAAAATTTTAAATGAAGAGCTGAAAAGAATTGACGAAAATATAAGTATAGAAGACGACTGGGCCAAATGCAATATCCATACAGCGGCTAAAGGCTTTTTAAAACCTAACCAGGCTAAAATAAACGAATAAACGAATGTAGATCCATTAACCAACAGAAAAATGAAGCATATAAGAGACTTCAGTAGCGCAGAACGAGATCAAACCTGGAAGACTATGAAAATCTTAGACGAGAAGAAAAAAGGACCTTTAGAAGGAAAAAGAAAGAGCCATACGAAAACGCTCTAAACGAGATTGTTAACCACCACAATAGAAAAGACTCGCGAAAATTCTACCAGAAGATAAACAGCTGCAAAAAAGAATTCAAACCCATGGGATTAAGAACAAACGCACAGAAAACCAAGTATATGTATTGTACTAGATCAGGCAACCAAATACCTAGACTATTAATTGATGATCTAGAACTGGAAGGTGTGGACACCTTCGTCTATCTGGGCTCGCTGCTGACCAAAGACAACAATGTCAGCGAAGAAATTAAAAGAAGAAAAAAGTCAATACAAAAATCGAATCCATCAGAAATTATATTAATGACAACTAAGTTGTTCTCGTAATGATTTTGTGTACAGATCAACCAATACAGTAACTTATTCGATTTTCTGTTATTTGTTAAAAATAATTTACGTGACAATTTGCCTTTTTAGTTGATTTTTATTATGTTGGAATAAAAAAGAGATGACTGGCTTTAGGCAATTTGACACTGTTACTTTTATGATTGAAGTAAAGCAGAACTTTTCGCTTTTAATTACTCTCCTAACTTAGATATTGAAAGCTTTCCAGTAACTTTTAAAAGGGGTAATATTATATATTAGAAAATCAATGTCAAAGTTTTTTAATAAGATTATTATTCAACGTTATTGATTAGATATTCAACTAGATCTTGACAGTGTCGTCTATTTTTTGGATATATTCAAAATCACTTTCAGTAGAGTTATGTAAATACCTTTATAACTCTTTAAAAATAATAATTTATGACATTTATTTCAGGTTGAATGAAGAATTAAACAAAGTTCATGTGTACTACCAACCATTGAATGGATACAGGTATGTATAATTACACTGCAAACAGTTGTTTTATAACAGTTTCACTTATTAAACGCAAATATCACAACAAAGTATAATTAGCACTACAAAATTAATTTACAAGTACTCTCAATGATTAAAAATTGTATTAGCTCCAGCTACTTAACTTCAATCGTTGATTGAATAACCCAAATTATTCAATCAACGCTTCAATATTGTTAATAGAATCTGATTTATTTGCAAGTACTCACCTATTACGAAATCTATTGCTGACTACAACGAGGAATTAACTATGTCAACCGTTTCGGACAATTTAATCTAATGATATAGAATAAAACCTGATGTATTTATTAAGGGAATTGTGTTAAAAAAAGTGCTATTACAAGATTTAAAACTCAAGATATAAGTACATCAAAAAATACATACATGCTGCTACAGAAAATTCAAGATAAGGTTGGAAAACTTCCAGATTTAGCCATACAGCTCACACCTCCTCTAAGGGGAAAACTCACTCATTCCAGATACCTACAGTATATAAAGGATTCAGGTCTGGTGGAACTTTTTCTGTGTTATCGAGCCCTAGATGACTTGATATGCTGGAGTATCTCCGAAAAATTTTTGTACACATCTGGACGTCGCGAGGAGGACAGCTTTCTGCATGGTCTTATAGTGATGTTTATTTAGACGAAGCTGTTTTATGTTCTATATGAGGTTTTTGGCAATAACACCAGTAGTATATATTAAGAAAACTTTATTATTATACAAGAAATAAGCGTAAAGGATCAAGCTCATATTATGCTCAAAAAACAAAGAACAATACAATTACAAAATTAATCACAATTATAGAAAGATTAAATTACAAGTTCACCGAACAAAATTGTGAAACGCAATGCAGTCATATTATTAAAATATGGTATTATCAAGTCTATTTTTAGAACTGTCTATTGTAGTTACAAACATGGTGTCTTGATTAAAGTTATTCAAGATATTAAATTGGTATCATGTTAGCAAGATATACCTACGCTAACAGCTAATATCGAAGGACATGGTCATAAAATTAGAAACATTTCAAACATCAGAGACAGAATTTCAAAAAAAACACTATCAATGTTCTACTTTGATCTTAAACCTGACATAAATAATAAGAATATTTATAACATAAAAATTTTACAAAACATGAAAGTCCAGTTTGAAGCTCCATTCTTCAAACACAACCTACCACAATGCATGAGATGCCAACTTTATGTGGCCAGGGTCATCCTTAAAGATTGTATGAAAGATAAACAAACCTCAGCAACTTGCGCACTATGTAAAGGAAGTCATCCCGCGTATTACAACGGGTCTAATGTCTACAAGGATTTCCAAAAATGCAAATTTCTAGTAATGAGAGAAAAACAACCAGTTGCCAATAGTCAACACCAACTATGACAACCAAATTTAACATACACACAGGTAACTGAGAGAATACCAGCATCTCAACAACCCACAACACGAAACATGCAGGTTCAAACTACGCAGATTCAACCAAATAATCAGCCTGATATATACACAATTATAAATAAATTAGAAAACATTATTACTTGATTAGCAGGTAGATTAGACCATTTATCAAGACGCCTAGCGGCAGTACAGCCAAAAGTTAAAAATATTTTTAATTTCAAATAAAATTGATATAACGCTTATTTCCGAAACGCACTTTACAGGTAAAAGTTACTGGAAAATGCCAAACTATAAATTATATACCACACATCATTCTGATAATACTGCACACAGAGGTTCCGCCATAAATATTAAAAGTAGTATAAAATGTTACGAACTACAGGCAACTAAAATATCGCACCTGCGGTATCAATTTTCTGAATTTTTTAGATCACTTGGATCAAAGTTCCTAGCTGGTGGTGATTACAATGCGAAACATTTTTTTTGGGCTCTAGATTTATGAACTTACGTGGCAAACAACGACTTCAGGCAATAAATATTATTAACCTCAAAAGTTATTCTACAGGTGAACCTACATATTGGCTAACAAACAGAAGAAAACTTCCAGATCACCTTGATTTCTGTATAACCAAAGGTGTAGCAGATAATCGCCTAACAACTAAATCATGCCTTCAACTTAACATCCGATTACTCGCTAGTATTTCGCACCCTGTGCGAACCAATTGGACTTTATTTAAAGAAACCATTACTAATAACTTGGACAACATGGACAATAAATTCAGAGGATAGGAAAAGGATTGACGGAGGCATTCGAAATGTGGTGCTGGAGACGAATGCTACGCGTCTCGTGGACGGAGCACAGATCCAATCAGTCGATTCTCGAAGAGCTAAACATTCAGACCAGACTCTCCTCTCAGTGTCTTGCAAATGTTTTAAAGTTTTTTGGCCACATTGCGAGAAGAGACAATGACAACTTAGAAAGACTAATTGTGTGCGGAAACGTAGAAGGACGTAGAGGCAGAGGACGCTCACCTATCCGATGGTCAGATCAAGTACAGAAAGCCACTGGAGAGACGTTTTCCGAGTCCATGAGAGCAGCCCAAAATCGCAAGAGATGGAGAGCATTGTAGGAAATCACGATCCTCAGCAATGAGGAAACGACAAGAGAGAGACTAATAACTTAAACATAAACTTATGTCTAAAGACAGAAGCTGATCTAGACACTGTTGTGGATCATCCCACCAACCAATAATAAATCTAATAGGGAGTTCTATCCCGAGGCCATTACACAAAAACTAAAGAAAAAAGAAAACTTAGAACGGCATGACAAAATAATCGAACCCTGGGAAAAAATACTAAGTGATCTAAAAAATACATCAACTGCAAAATACCTGAGAGATTCATCGCCATTAGAAGCCACAGATTACACCTTTTGAAAGGTTACCAGAAAAATGTTACGGCCACAACAATATATACCACCTATCAAAACGAGTAACGGACACTGATGACGAAAAGGCAAATATATTTCTTGAACACTTGGAAACTACCTTAAGGTACTCGATTTCCCTGTAAGGTACAACACTAATAAAAAGAAAGTTTCTGGTTATGAGCTGATTACTGGATTCGTCTTAGGTCAATTAGCACAAAATGCGATCCCCCTTATTAACACAAATCTACAACGCAGTAATAAGATTAGGATATTTTCCTTCACAATGGAAAGTGGCTCAAGGTATTTTAATCCATAAAATAGGCAAACTTTTAGAATCCGTAAATGCATATGTATATAGACCTATTAGTTTATTATTAATTCTTGCTAAAATTCTTGAGAAACCAATAATAAAGAAATTGAGTTCTTTCCTAGAAGAAAACTGCTTACTTGACTACCAATTTGGTTTTCGGCAAAAACACGCTGCAGTTGACCAAGTGCATAGAGTTGTTAATATTATAAACCAGTTCTGCAGTCTTCTTGGACATCACACAAGCTTTTAATAAGGTGTGGCATACAGGATTGCTATATAAACTTAAACAACAACTATCATCTGAACGCATTTTCAAATAAAATACGATACGATAGTAACAGCATTAAGACCTATAAAGTCTGGCGTACCTCAAGGTAGTGTGCTTGTTTCACACTTATACCTATTATACACGGCCGACCTACTCACTTCTAATCAGTGTTCCTTGGCAACATTTGCTGATGACACCGTCATCCTCTCGTCGCTCACAAACTACGTAACTTTTACAACTATATGTCTGACATGTCCATCTGTATAACTAAACAATCAAGATATACCGCAATTCGGTAATGCAAATGACCTTGGTATTCATCTTGATAGACGACTTACTTGGAGAAACCACATCTTCAATAAACGAAAACAACTCAGATTAAAATTAAGACAACTTTACTCGCTACTTGGAAGAAGATCTAAACTATCACTAGAAAATAAATTATTAGTGTATAAAGTAATCCTAAAACCCATCTGGACTTATGGCATTCAGTGAGAAGTAAAGAGAAGTGAAGAAGTGAGAAGACTTAAGAAACACAGACCCTTGGACTTACCAGATACACTTTCATAAGTAAATTGTTTTACAACAAAGTTGTTTAAAAAAATTTTTTTAATATTCATTTTAGTTAAATTTAATAAGAAAGGTACCAGCATAGATAGGTATTTTTCGATCATGTTAATTTCTCTGATTGAATTATTAAATTTAATTATTGTCCAAACAGGACAGATTAAAAATCTTCACTTGGAAAATAAGAAAAAATGTTTGGGAAGAAGAATATTCTGGGCCTTGCTGTTATCTGTTCCCTCTTAAACCTGTAATGGTGGCCTCTTAATTAATAAGATCACCTTATAGACGTCGATACTCGAATGTCATTTGATGAGATGAGCCGTGGATAATCTATATTCTTAATTAAGTCCTACATAGCCGAATACAAGAATTGTAACTTTGCGCTGAACGTTTTCGATTAAAATATCATCACGACTGAGACTGCACACGGGACCGGTAAACTAAAGAATAGGTCTGACGTATATTAAGTCAAGTTTTAAAATCGAGGTTAGAGAGGTACGTCTAACACGTTTACGATTAGAAACGGTTTTGAGTTTTATGTTCCCATGAGAAGAAGGGAAGTCATTTGAAAGTTGGCTCCAAAAAATTTTACCAACACTAGAAGAAAATGCCGAAATTATTATGGACAATGCACTTTGCTATTCCAGAAAATTGAAAAAAATTCCCATTATGGCTACAAAAAAGTCAAATATTTAAAATTTGCTCCGCACAAAAGACACTTTGAAGAAACGCTGTTAAAAGTACAACTTTTAGCAATCGTCAAACAACATAAATGCGAATATAATAAGTACATAGTAGATACACTGATAAGAAGTACAAATGGAACGAAGCCATTTTATTGTTGCTTCTTAAAAGACAGAAAATATTATTTTTCACGTTGAGAACGGCTATGAATAACTGTTCTGATGAGACTTATTAAATCGAAATACGTATCAACAGATACATAGACGCTTTGTACGTGAAATTAAATCTTTGCTGTCTGTTTCACAAATGGAATAGTTTTAAGGTTGCCACCGTACCACTGCGAACTCAATCCAATCGTGCTGTATGGGCGCAAGTCAAGAATTATGTTGCAGCCAATAACACAACATTTAAATTTGCTGACAATAAAAATTTATTTAATGAAGCTATATCTGCTGTAACTGTGAATAAATGGAAAAATTGTGTCAACATGTAAATAAAAGTGGAGCCAAAAATGTTGGAGTTGGACAATTTGATTAAAGCACAAAGTGACCCTCTTAAGGCCCGTTTTCACACTACGTCTTATTGTACGTTTTGTGGGTCATATAAAACGTACGACAAAATGTATGTTTTGTCCAGTGTATACACACTACGTTTTTCCTTCCGTTTTCTACCTCATTTCTAATTCAGAGTCTTGAGTTGTGTGAAGTTTGTTTAGTGATTTTTTTTATTATGGATGAAACACGGCTGCTTTCTTTTATTTTTTCAACCATAACGATACTATGATTGAGGATAAAGAGGATGAGGAGGGAAAAGACAAGATGGTCAGGAGAGTGGGCTTCTAAAAAGAAGCCAGTATTCCCACGTCTCGTTACTAAAAGAACTGAGAGGCGAACCAGATGACTGGCGCAATTATTTGCGAATGGACACCTCAGCCTATTGTGAATTGCTAGAGTTGGTAACACCATACATATTGAAATAAGACACCTCATAAGAAAAGCCATTACACCCCATGCAAGACTCACAGCAACTCTCAGCTTTCTTACAACAGGACGCAGCGTCAAGGACTTAGAGTTCACAACAATAATATCCAAACCAGCGTTAAGCCAAATAATTCCTGAAACCTGTAATGCAATCTACTTGGTTTTAAAAGAGAACTACTTAAAAACTTTTATACAATTCAATAAATTCCCCGAGAAAATCGTGGATGCATTGCCGCAAATCTGACATTATTAGGTTTTTTTAAGAAAAATTAAGCGAACTGCAGTGGAACTAGTCGTCAAATAAGTCAAGATCGGACGACTAGTCTGAACATGTATTTTCACGTAACGTTTTATCCTATCAGTTCTCGCAAAACTATGCTTCTCCCATCATTTCTACGATCTGACCTTGGATTTCATTTCGATTCGACAAGACGTACGTTTTGCTGTTTACATGCCACGTTTTATTGTATAGGATTTGTCCTATCCAACAAAACTTACAATAAGACGTAGCGTGAAAACCGGCCTTTACATTAATAATAACAGCACTACTTCAAAATCTGAAAGTTAAGATAGAATACGATAATTTTGTAAACTTGTTTTTTTTGTACATTTTATTTGGTTGTTAACAGCTCTCGATCTTGTCCATCATTTTTATATTTAAAAAATTGATGTACTATTCCTTCTGTGCAGCTGACGGGAGGGGATATACGTCACGGCTACAGCGCTCATATCGGCCAAATTTGTCTTTACCGTAATGTCCGCTTGCCATTATGCTAATAGTACTAAAATATTAGTTACAAAAGTCGATTTAATATAAAAAATGTGGGTTTGTGTTTGCAAGTATCTTAATTTTAATTAGCATGTAGGCAATTGGTATAATAAATATAAAATATATAAATTGTTATTATATTATTGTTAAAAAAATATACATAATAAGTTAGTGAAATGTTTATAATATATAAATCTAACTTATGTGTTTGTAAAAATAGACAAATTTTGCACTATTAAAAAACCTATTTGTAATACATAAATACTATATATCGTTATCGATAACGTTATCTATATATAAATAATTACTGTACGTTGAAAGGTATGAAGAACAGCAAATCACCTGAAGAAGATGGAATTGTAAGTGATATGCTAAAATTAGGAGTCGAATGCGTCATAAAAGCTTTAAAAACCCTTTATAATGCCTGCCTCTTTGAAGGAGTTACACCAGAAAAATGGAATAGTGCCATTATGTTAATATTGCACAAAAAAAGAGATGTAACAGAAATTGATAACTACAGACCTATCAGCTTGTTATCTCATTTATATAAGCTCTTTATGAAAATAATTACTAACAGACTGGAACCTAAGCTGGATTTTCAACAACAATTAGAGCAGGCCAAATTTAGGAGTGGCTCTGGAACGAATGACCAACTACAAGTAATAAAATTCTTAATAGAGAAAGTTACAGAATACAACAAGCCATTGATATTAATATTTGTAGACTTTGAGAAAGCGTTTGACTCAGTCCAGCATAGCTCCATGTTAAGAGCTCTTACAGTATTGATCATAGGTACACAAATTATAGCAACACAAATATATTTCCCTTCGAGAGGGGTATTGGGCAAGGAGATACCATCTCTCCTAAGCTATTCACCGCTTTGTTGCAGAGTGCTATGAGAAACAATAATTGGGAGAATATTGGAGTCAACATAAACGAAGAATTTCTGAACAGCTTGAGATTTACAGACGACATAGTCCTTATTGCAAACCGGGTAGATCATGCCTGCCAGCTTCTTTAAGACCTTCAGAGCTCGTGCACACGAGTTGGACTTAAAATTAATTTCTCCAAAACACAGTATATGACCAACCTAGTACTGGCGAAAAACATCTCAACTAACGGCAAGCAAATTGAACAGGTGTATAGCTATAAATATCTGGTCCACGAGATTAAATTAGGAAGAGATAATCAAACAACGGAGCTAAACAGGAGAATAGGACTGGCATGGGCGGCTTACGGAAACCTGAGAGAAGTCTTTAGATCAGATACTCCCATGTGCTTGAAAAGGAAGGTCTTTGATCAATGTGTACTCCCAGTTCTAACGTATGAAGCAGAAACATTGACCCTTTCCAGAAAAGTAATCAATAAAATACAAGTGGCACAGAGAGCGATGGAGAGGTCAATGTCCCTCAGTGACAGAGTCTCAAATACAATAATTACGAGAAAAACTTGTGTTACTGACGCAGATCAAAGGATTACAACATTCAAATGGAACTGGGCGGGGCATGTTGCCAGATTAAAAGATGGAAGGTGGACGAAGAAAATTCTGGAATGGAGACCTAGACACGATGCTTATCTTAATGGAGGACGTCTTCCAACAAGGTGGTCAGATGACATCAAGTGCATTTAGCACAACTGGATTCAGGGTGCTCAAAATAGAATGCATTGGAATTATTTACGGAAGGCCTATGTCCAGCAGTGGACTCAAAACGGCTGATGATGATGAATTAATATACAAACAATATTCACGATTAATTACAAATTTTTGACTTTATTACTGAAGATTTTTAAATGATTTCAATGGTGTAAATCTTATGGTGGTGATATAATAACCAATAGAGGGCGATACTTGTTCAGCCCCACTGAGCGAGTAATCTGTATCTGTCAAACGTCTACAAATCACAAAAAGTTATATTGTACCTTTAATTTACTAGTCCGGTCCTGAACAAACGCGTGTTTCCAGCGTACGTTTTTTGTTTAAACCGTCTGTAGCTTAAGTGTATGTTCACACAGACTGCTATGACGCGATCAGCGATGCAATGCTTTGTTATGCTATGCGTTACATAGCAAGTTATTATCTGTGGGTGTTTCAATACAATGATATGCTTGTGAGCTAGTCGCCACCGTCCTAATAAAAATATTACTACGCGGTTTTTGTTTGATGATCTATCTTACACAACATTGTTTTTCAGATTCCTTGCCACTGGGATGTCTTATAGAAGTTTAGCATTCAGTTTTCGTTCAGGAGTCTTGACAGTTGTAAAAATAGTACAAGAAATTTGTTTAGAAATATGAAAAGTTTTTCTACAGAAGAAATGTTGATACAAGACAGAATGTTTTTCC
Source organism: Diabrotica undecimpunctata (assembly GCF_040954645.1). Classification (NCBI taxonomy): domain Eukaryota; kingdom Metazoa; phylum Arthropoda; class Insecta; order Coleoptera; family Chrysomelidae; genus Diabrotica; species Diabrotica undecimpunctata. The sequence goes on from NC_092811.1 coordinate 127,182,840, forward strand.
AATTATCAACACCTCAAATAAGCAAGAACATATATAGTAACGTAATTACTAATAAACAGTAATTAATACTTACTTGTTACTTGTAACTCCTTTGCAACCTAAACCCATAATTTATTTATCTTGTCCCTATTGTGATAGTTTTTGATCGTTGATCTCATAGGGCCAGACGAATTCTAACATTGTTTATTATTTTTCCACATCCATAGCTCGCGAGATATGCGACTATTGGCGATGGAATCAAAAATTCTTGAAAACCAAACCGAAGCGCATATGAGCCGCTACTAGCATTGCATCGCATCGCACTAAATCGCGCGCTATTTGAACAAGGCGCTTAAGATACAAGTGTTTGATATAATCGCATAGCAAAGCATCGCATTGCTTTTCGCGCCATAGGTCTGTGTGAACGTACACTAAGCGTGAATTTATTATAGGTGAAAATTTAACAAGGAACGGAGACAGAAGGTTAAAAGGAAATGCTTAAATTGACAAAGAAGTATAGGTAGGAAACATAGTCAGGACCGTAAAGTCTCTTTAACTAGAATGGATTGGATACATACTGAGACGACCACACACAGTATGCTAAGAAAGATAACTTTGTAGACAATAAGAGCAATAAATAGTGAGGACTAAAAAGTTCAATGCAGACAGAAAGAAATTTAAAATAGTCAGCATCAAAAACAGTCAGTTTTAAAGTAAAAAGAAGACCAATCTCATTTCAGAATAAGATTTTCAAAACGCACTGGGGTCAGCCATAATCTATAAGCCTTTGGTGATGATGATGATGATAAAATATATACAAGTCTATTTAAATCTACATCTGACAAGATATTCACGTATAGAAGTTTATATTGTACATTATAACAATAAAAAATCTTTCATATATATACATTATTACTATCAGCGACAACACTATTTGGAATGTCATCATTTTCAGCTTTTTCAAGGCTCTCGACATCATCCTTGTATTTTCCATTACTTCGATGAAATAATTTAAGCATCGCTACTTCTATATTTATATCCATCCTAATTAAAGTTATAATTAAAACTACAGATATACTGAGGGAAAACCAATCAGGTAAAAACATTGTATATAATATTATACTATTTAAAGTAACAGATCCGTAGGACCAGCTCAGTAGTTCGTCATATACAAAAATTGGCAACCAAAAGAAGACAATGATATTAGCAGGAACCAATCCGTAACTTTTGAGTTTGCTTTCGTTTTGTTTACTTCTGTAATCTAGAAAGTTAAACACCAAAAGAACCAACGCTACTAAATAATAAAGTCCAGTGACAATAAACACTTTGGTAAAATAAACAATAGTCAATATTAAAGCAGCAATTAAGTAAATTAAATAAATAGCATATTTGTTAAACATTGCCGAAGATTTTACAAAGTTGTGACTGTGAATATTTACAAACCAGTCGAAAGCAACAAACAAACCAATTAGAAATAGCACTGTTAGTGATATACTGTTTATCATCGAAACACTGGTGTAAACAATACTTGCTACAATAGCATACAAATGCAGTAGATCTAAAGATGCATAAAATATTGGAAAGAAGATCATAAACACTATATGCCATATGGAGTGATGAAGAATGTATATGTTGGTGTTTGTTTTTAGTTTTGGATTCTTTATAATAATTGTAATTATGCAGATGTCAGCCACTATGGATAAAATGGCTATTATTAGTTTTATTGAGTCGGTAACGTATGCCGTGTAGTGAAGAATTTCATAAGTTTCTTTCATTTGCTCGTAAAAGGCAGTCACATTAATGTTTGCTACAGGATCTTCTTCGATTTCGGCAATATTAATGGTATCCGCCATGGTGAACCTAAAATAAATTATTTAAAAGTTAGGTATAGGCTTCATTAGTCTATAAAATGGAATAGTATCCATCGTAATTCTCTTTGCCTTCAACCTTGTGTTACATGAGCTTCCTTATAACATGTTTCCAGAAGTGTTTATGTCAAAGCAAGCCAACGTTAATCTACACTCAGTTGCAAAAAAATCGATCCATTCCTTATTTCTTATTTATTTGAAGTTGTATAACTTTAGAGACATTAAATTACGTATGTAAATTTAGGTGTTCCCTCGTATACGAGAAATAAAATAATATTTTTAATATTGCTTTTATATTTCTTAAAACAAATTGGTATTTCAGGTTTTTGTCAAAAAGGGTCTGAAGCAAGTAGATATTTATTGAATGTTGTTTTTAATTCAACAACCATACTAGTATAGTGATTTTATTTTCAAAACGTGTTATATTTTTATTTAATTATCCTTCCTAAATGTCTCTAACTTCGACAGATGCTGCAAGGGCGGTGACTTTAGTTCAAGATGGTCGTAACCAATATTAAGCAGCTGAAATGTTGGGTGTTAGTCAATCTTCGGTTCAAAGAGCAGTACGGCGTTTTAGCGACAGCGGTAACTTCGCAAGAAGACCAGGATCAGGTCGTAGAAGGGTAACATCCCAAAGAGATAATCGATTTCTGGTCTGATCATGTTTGAGAAATCGGCATCTAACTTCAGTTGAACTGGAAAATCGTCTGAGTAAAGTGAGAAATGTGGATGTAAGCAGATGGACAGTTCGTCGACGACTTGTAGAAGGTAATTTATTATCCAGAAGGCCAGCCCTATCTCCAATACTATCCATAGAACATTGCAGAGCTCGCCTTGCTTTTGCAAGAAAACATGAAAACTGGAGTGATGCAGATTGAAGCAATGTATTGTTCTCAGATGAGTCCAGATTTTGTCTAAGGTCACCAGACGACCGAGAAAGGGTTTGAAGAAGACACGGAGAGCGATATTTTCAATGTAATATTGCGGTAAGAATAAGTTATCGGTAGGGCTCCGTTATGGTTTGGGCTGGTATCAGTTCAGAAGCCCATACTGATTTAGTTATTGTAGATAGAGGTTCTATGACTGCTGCAAGATACATAACAAGTATTTTAGATCAGCATGTGGTACCTTTTGCTCCTTTCATTGGACCTAATTTTATTTTTATGGAAGACAACGCGCGTCCTCACCGTGCTAGAATCTTCAACCAATATATAGAGGAGGTGGGAATTGCCCGTATGAACTTGCCAGCTTGCAGTCCCGATCTCAATCCCATAGAACATCTATGGGATATGATGGGAAGACGTCTTCGAGCACGAGTACCCCGTCCAAACAACTTGGCTGAACTTACAGCGGCTCTTCGAGATATATGGGACCAATTGGATGAATTTGATATCCAGAAGTTAATTACCTCAATGCCTAGACGTGTACAGGCTGTTATAAGGGCCCGAGGGGGAAGCACTAGATATTGATTTATTATTAATGTTTTTCTTAATTTCAGAAAGTTTTGACTATTCTTGTATTTTTGAGTTTTGGCGAATTGTCTCTATAAATAAATGATTTTTTTGGATAATCTGTAAAAATTATTTTAATCTAACATATACTTTTACATATATACCTGATTTAAAACTAATATCTTCAAACGTTTTCTTTTTTCAGCAAATAATACCCATGGATCGATTTTTTTGCACCTGAGTGTATATTAATCTTACATCAGATATTATTTCTAAAGAAAAATACGAAAATCTCGAAGGTAATACAAAAATAAAGACAGTCATATTTTAATTACTTACACGTTCGTTTCGGTAGATTGTAATGTAATTCTAGTCGCCTTAGATAGCAGATTTTATACAATTTTGATTATAGACATATATTTATTCTTGCAAATATTCGTCATCTGAAAAGTAATTATTTTATAAAAGATCTAATAAATTAAATTTTAAAATAACTATAAATATATTATTATTTATATATATTTGAATTATACAATACTCAGAATAAATCAGGAGCATACATGCAAAAACCGATAAATCCATTTTTTAAATTTTTTAACCTGAATATGGACTCATATCAATTAAGTAGCCCTCTCTGTTTCAAGAATATAAAATTCCAACAGAAACTGATATTTTCCCTTTAAAATTATGCGCAAAATTGACCAGTTCGAGCAAAGGCCGATAAATCCAAATTTCAAGCAAAACCCGATATACCTTTAAATAATTAATTCGCCATCTATACTGCAAATCCATAATATCCTGCTTACTTATAGTAAATTGCTTTATGCTGTTTCGGGCTTCGTTTTATAGTAGTAGCATAAACAAAGAAGTATACTTCTTTTCCTACGGTAGTGGTTTGTAAATTTAAAAAAAGAGAGGACTGTGTTACCTTAATCACGTTGTCGGAATTAAGGAGAATTAAGGATTAAGAGGTTGTTATGTTGTTTATGAATTACGTATTAAGCAGTTGTTTAATATAATTGTAAGTTTTAACAATGGAAGCAAGTGTGTTGGAAATTGGTATAGGAAATAGAAAAAAAAAGAAAAGTGAGACCACGAGGCAGAAATTGCAAAAGCAAAGGTAACAGGTAAAAAATAAATTATGATGTTCGTTACCTAACCCATTTTTTGTTTTAGATATCGTGATAGCGATCCTTATTTGGAAAACTTACAATACTGCAATCACTGCAATAGCATTGTTGAAAGTGACATTCGAGTCATTCGAAATAAAATTTTTGAAAAAAAAAATGTGAAGTCGGAACAGGATATCAAATTGTGTCATTACATGTCAGTAATTTCAATTGAAAGGAAAAGATCGACAACAGAATGAGCAGTTAAAGGGCGTAACTTTTCCGTACACTACCTCTTGTCGAAAAGAGTCAGCAAGAAAAAAGTTTAGGTATGTCAAGCATGTTTCTTGAAATGTGTGAATATTAAAAAAGATCGCATAAACTACGTTGCTAAAACATTGTCAGACGGAAATATCCCAAAAAAAATCGGGGTGGAGAGATCACGTGTCCACAAAATCTGTTGTCAAAAATAATAAAATAAGAAAAATCGGTAAGATAGTTTCGAAACAAATTCATGTTATTGTTACTTCTAATAAGACAGAGAATTTTATTTTTCACGTTAAGAACGGCTATGAATAACTATTCTGATGAGCTTTATTAAAGCGAAATACGTATCAATAGATACATAGACGCTTTGAACGTGAAATAAAATCTTTTCTGTCTTTTTCATTTTCAATAAAATAAGAGTTTATTGGTAAACTACAAGGAAGAGAAATTCATTATAATAGAAAGAAAGCAAGACGAATTTATTTGGTCGCTGATCTAAGCATAAAGAAATTACATGGTATGTACCTCACTCAATGCGACCCTGAACTGAGGAGGATATTCATTAATGATTTTAACATTGGGTTTTCTACTCCAGCATCAGATGTATGCGCACAATGTACTAGACTAAAATTTTAAATTAGAATGAAAATTAACGAGGTAACGAAAAGAGATTGTCGTACTGAGTTGGGTATCCACCAAAAGAGGGCTTTTAATAATCTGCTAAAAGAAACTCCTGTAAATTCCATTACATTGTGCTTTGATATGCAGCAGATGCAGCCTTTGCTCAAAACAGCTATTAATAATGCCTTTTATGCACAGCAGATTAGCATGTATGTTTTTTGCTGCGTTGATAGCCAGTCCAAACATCCAACTTTTGAAGTTATACTTCTATACGCGCGTTCGACGTTGGAAATTTGTACGGGAGTGAATCGGCAAAATTATTACATATGTAAGATATAGGTAAGAGAGAGACAAGATATATTTTCTCTCTTTCTCTCTCGAGAATGCATGACCGAGAACTGTCAATTTTGAAATACATTAGTGTTATATCTAATTGGCAAATTTTTTGCGTGTTTTGTTCATACGCTGGTATATGTGAGTTCGAATCCCAACACGAATTTCCTTTTTTATTTTTGAAATATTTAAAAACCCCATGTTAATCTTATTAAATATATGTAATATACGCAAAAATGCAAAATTTTAAAATAAAATAAAAATTTACAACATAATCCGAGTTGTTGGTTTTTTTTTATCTTCCACAAAGATTTTTTGAAGTTGTACTTCTATATGCGCATTCGACGTTGGATATTTGTACGCGACTGAATCGGCAAAATAATTACATATGTAAGATATAGGTAAGAGAGAGACAGAAGATATATTTTCTCTCTTTTTCTCTCTCGAGAATAAAAAAGTTTTTTGTGTAAATATATTTAATATTTATTAATATTATTATTATTTTTTTAATAATATTATCATGGTAAATTAAACATATGCGTAAGTAAGTTATGTATATTGTCATTTTTAAATACTTATGAATATTGCATTTTAATTTGTATTGTATTAATATATTGAATTATGTTGCAGTGTACTGTACTGTATTTTTATATTAATAACAAAATAAACAATGAATTTTACTGCAGAATATGTGTAAAAATTTTTTTTTGCATTCAACTCCTTTCATACATATATTAAAATAGAAATATACATTTTCATCAAAATATTGATTCAATCCTTCATTTACTATACTCCTATTACAGGTCAAATGTTGTTTATATACAGCAAACGATGCACCATATACCAATATACCTAATTCTGTTTCTTTTCTGCTCTCTGGTACCTATAGCATTACTTATATAATGATTGTGCAGATTGACTCGCATATAAATTTGTAACGGCGAACGCGTGTATAAAAGTATAACTTCTACCGGCAGTCCCACTGGACTGCCACACCCGTTTTTTTACGTGGACTGAAGATCAGGCAGGTAGGGAATCAATTGAAATAGGTTCTGCACTTGTAAATTATTTGGATTCTTTAGAGTACGATAATATTACGACACTTCGCATCTTTTGCGACGGATGCGGTAAACAAAACAAAATGTTCCATATTAATCATTCATATATTCATACTTGTTCACGGGCCATTCGTACTTTCTAGCAGACAGGGTATTTGGGAGAGTAGAAAAGCTTCTAAGAAAAAAACCCACAATTCTCTTTAGAGAGAAATGTGAAGAAATTTACAAACAAATTAGATTTGGTAAAAAGATAGGCATTGACTGGAGATTGTTTAATATGAAAGAGCTACAAGTTGGCTTGAAAAAAGTGAAAGCGCTAGCCGATACAAAGAAGATTGTAATAAAAAAATTTAACAATGGCAAATTTATAAAAATACGATCATTCTAAAACTATTATTTTACCAGTGGGTTGCAAAATTTTGAAAAACTTTTGCAACCAAAATTTTCCGATATTGAGTTGACCATCTCAGAAAAAGAATTGACATGAGGTATCCCCGTAAAGAAAAAAAAATTCCCTTAAACACTTATTAAATCAACAGTTCGATAAAAATTGGGAGAAATTACTTGACTGGTACGGGTAATTGCTTAATGGCAAAAGTTCAAATGAAAAGGATGAGGAGGAAGAGGAAGGGGAGACATGCGAGTGCCTGGAAGAGGAACCAACGCTTCAGATTTGAGCCTTTTTTAAAATTGTTAAATACTTATAATAAAAATAATTTTCTACATTCTAGTTCGTTTATCTTCTTTTATTTACAACAAAAATATGGTGCTCTTGCAAAGATCTTTCAAGCAAAAACCGATAAATATCTGTTTTCAAGCAAAACCCGATAAATTAAAAAAAATCAAAAATAAAAACAGTAAAAAAAGATAATATAATAAAATTCTATAATTTTATTACATGACTTATAACTACTATTTATTTCCAATATAATGTTTCTTTAAATTGTTATGGAATTTTGCTGTACAAGTTTTTGGCTTTTATCTCAAAATTGAAAAAAGTGGAGTTATCGGTTTTTGCATGTATGCTCCTGAAATTTAATGTTAATGCTTTCTAAAATGCTTTTGTAGAACATCTCTATACAATGGTGGTATATCCCTATCAATCATATTAGTGGGAGTTGTAAATTAATTTGTTTAAGGAGTGTCAAATGGAAGAACATTGTTAAGCAGGCCAAGACTCACAAAGGGTTGTAGCGTCCTTAGAAGAAGAAGGATTCAAACAAATTACATGTAGCCACAACATCCTTATGAACGAGAAAATATAGAAGAGGATAAAAAACAGTTATTAGATACATCAAATAATGTTACGAAAAAGGCTTTATATTTGCTAATGTCCCTGATCTATTGTTATTGACATGTTCGTCATATTAACAAAAACTATTTGAATTTGTTGGTTGATTCTTATTACTTATTGTGCTTCCACAGATGACCTTGCATGGTTGATGGGAATTATTAAATAAAAAATGGTGCAAAAATTAAAATGTACCTACATATTTTTTTTATTTCGACAAACTTCAAATGAACCACATGCCATTAAAACAATTATTTAATTTATTTAACACACTTAACTTGCCTAACGACTATGTGTTTCCAAATAATGGCGACTGCTGTAATAAGGGGGCTGTTCAATTATGTATTAAATTACAAGTGATATTATTTAATATGATCCGTAAATATCTAAATGTGATAAATAATTATGAGAAGTTGTATGTTCCATCAGCATCCAAAGTATATATAAAATAGACCAGTGACTGATGTTTTAGGAAAACAAATTCGTTATTTTTGTTTTTTTATTGGATATCTTTCATAATAAAGGCCAATAAGGGAATAATTGCAGTAATAACATCAGTTACTTATGCTAGTTTTTTGTCTTCGTGGTTGGATTCTGATTATGAGCTATTTGATTTACTTTGTTAGAAAATATTTTATGTAGTACTTACGAATGATTTGAAGCAGGCTATAGTTGTGTTTGACAGTAAACTTGGCTCGTCGTTTCAGGTTGCTTCGCGGTATACACTATTATTTTTATAATGCTTTAATTTACTGTTTTTGTAATACGTTTACGGCTCGTCTCGACTCGATTAGATTCGTTTCGTAATACGTTATAGTTTAGTTCGTCTCACTTAAAATATTATTTATTGTCAAATTCTCCGTTTTTGATGTATGACTGACATTGCCTTTAGGTTTTACCTGAATACAATTGTCGCATTCGCAAGGTATTTTGACAATGACAGAACAATTAACAACATTAATTATTAAAATTATAAAACACAATAAAATACCAGAAGAATGGAGAACTTCTTCTTCTTCTTCGTGCGACTAGGATTACTCCTGTTTATCTACCTCTTATTCTGTTTCAGTCGTTGTGGACTGTACATTATCTTTCCACCTTTTTGGCGGAATTTCCAACGGGTCTTCTGTTATACGGCTTGTTGTTTTTACAGATGTTCGCTAATCTATCTAGTCCCATTCGGTTTACATGTTCGTTCCAGTTTTTTTTCTTGTTTTGATCCACCTGTTAATATTTTGAATTTTGCATTGTTCGCATATACTTTTGTTGGTTTGTCTGTCTTTTAATGATATGCCCGCTATTGATCTTAATACTTTCATTTCGATATTGTTGATTTGTTGTTTCGTCTGTCTTGTATCGGTCCTTGTCTCCGCTGCATATGTTAGGATTGGTCTTACTATTGTCTTGTATACTTTCATTTTGCTTTCCGTGGTCAGATATTTGTTTCTCCATATGGATTCTTGGAGGCAACCACTTAATCTTGTCGCTTTTGATGCTTGCCTTGTGGTCTCTGTTCTTATATCCCTGCCATTAGTGATCTCTACTCCTAGGTAACTGAATTTCATTACTTGTTCTACAATTTTGCCGTCTATATTTAGTTTGCATCTACGCGGCTCTTTACTGATCACTATAGATTTAGTTATTTCTCCTGATATTCTCAAGTTTGTTTGCTGTGATATTTAAGGTGTGGAGCTGCCTTTGTAGGTCATCTTCGTTATTAGCAATTAGTACTGCATCATCGGCATAGCATAGTATCGTGATTTTATGCGCTCCCATGTGGTATCCGTGTCGCTTTTTTACTTCGTGAATTATTTGATTCATCACCATATTGAATAACAATGGACTGAGCGAGTCTCCTTGGCGGATTCCTCCTTTTAGTTCTATGCATTCTGTTTCCCCTGTTGGCATTATAACTTTGGTCATGTTGTTTTTGGTAATTTCATTAATTGTCCTTATTATCTGATGGTCTATTTGTTCAGCTTGTAATAAATTTAAGATGTCATTTCGCTTCACCCTGTCAAAAGCAGAATGGAGAACGAGCGAACTAATTTTAGTATTCAAAAAAAGAAGATAAAAAACAACTAAAATTTTACAACTGCTCATAACTGAGAGGATAAGTTTAGCAGATGAACAACAGGTTTTTCGTAGTGGAAGATCGTGTACAGATGCAAAATTCGTTATAAGCAAACTACTTAGAAATCAATAGAGTATAATAGACCAGCATTTCTGTGTCTGATTGACCTAAAGAAAGCGTTTGACAAAGTAAGACTCAAAGATGTAATCCATCTTCTGTGTAATAGAGAAGTCTCTTCTCTATTAAAATCATCTTTCTTGAAAATCATCAAAAGCGTTTACAAAGAAAGAGGATAGAGAATGAGAAACAAAGAAATAAAAATAATCTGTTATGCAGACGACGCAATATTGATAGCTCAAGATGAAGATATTCTGCAAAGACTGGTCCACAAAAACTATAGCGGGATAAGATGGTCAAAAGTGCCCTCCCACCGTACAGTACCGCGATTTATGCTTTCAATAAAGCATATAAAAAAATGATTTAATACAAATTTTTAGCTTTCCAGAGACCATAGAATCTATTAAATCTAAAAAAGAAGCTTTTTTCAACTTTAATTTTTTCTGAGCGCAATTTTGCTTTAAAAAATTTGAAAAAATTTATCAAGATGTATCTTTAGAATACAAAATAGCCTGATTTTTTTCAAATTTTTATATTTAAAATTGAGCTCAGGAAAAATCGTTAAAATTTTCAATAATTCCTTAAGTTATGTTAATAATTTTTGGCTAGCTTTTAAATAGTAATTTTTTATGTATTTTTTTCGTTCTTTTAAATGGCCAAGGCAGAATTTTCAATTTCTAAGCGGAAAGCACCGAAAAATCAAAAAAACTGTGTTTTTACTCATTTATTTGCACATAACCTGAAAACTCAGTTGGGAATTTAATATTTTTCAACATTTTTTCTGCCACATTATCAAAATCTATTTAAAGTCCTCATTTAACTTTTCATAAAGATAAAATTTGAAAATACCACGTTTTTTATCCTTTTCGCACTTTTTTACCTTACCTCAAAATCATATAGTTAAATGTATTCCATCTATTTTCTTACGGGCTATGAAGCATCATTGCTAAAATAATCATTTTCAACTTACAAATTCTCAAATTGCGAAAAAATCGTGTTTTTCTAATATTTTCCCATATTTTCCCACTTCATTGGCCCATAACCTTAAAATCTAGTAGCTAAATAACCTAAGAAATTAGGTTATCATGTTTTTTTTCTCATTTTTTTTTTGCAAAAATGAAATTTCTGCATTCAACTCCTTTCATACATATATGAAAATAAAAATATACATTTTTATCAAAATATTAATTCAATCCCTCATTGTTAGTAAGTTGTTATTAATTCTGTTTCTCTTTCTGCTATGTCTTATAGAATTACATATGTAATTATTGTGCAGATTGGCTCCCAAATAAATTTGTAACGGCGAATGCGTGTATAGAAGTGTAACTTCCACTGGCAGTCCCACTGGACTGCCACACCCGTTTTTTTTTAATTTATATCCCTTTTATAAAGGATTTTAACAAAAATTTTTTGTGATACCATCTACAGGAACTTAGTTTCCTTGTGAAAATCATAAGTAATAAAGAGAATAATCCTCTTTAATTCATTTTCTTCATTTCAAAATGGGATTTTAAAAAAGCCTTAGTGTTAGCCTGAATCAAGAAGGCTTTGATAATGGTGATAAAATATATTTATTATACCAAAGTCTATTTAAATTTACATCTGATAAGATATTCACATTATGACAAAATAGGTTTATATTTTACATGATAAGAATACAAAAGCTTTCATATATATACTCTATTACTATCTGTGGCCATATTATTAGGAACTTCATCACTTTCAGCTTCTTCGAGAGTTTCCACATCCTCCTTATATCTGTTATTCCTTCGATTAAATATTTTAAGCATAGCCACTTCTATATTTATGTCCATCCTAATTAAAGTTATAATCAAAACTAAAGAAATGCTGACAGAAAACCATTCAGCTAAAAATAACGTGTATAAAATTATACTGTACAAAGTAAAAGATCCGTAAGACCAGGCAAGGAGTTGGTCGTATACAACAACTGGCAACCAAAAGAAGATAATGATATTTGAAGGTATCAATCCATAGTTTTTGAGGTATGTTTCTTTTTTCTGATTTCTGTAATCCAGAAAGTTAAACACCGAAAGAGACAACACTACAAAAATATAAAGTCCTTCAAGAATAATAATTCCAACACAATATTCGACAGTAATAATTAAAGCAACAAGTACATAAATTAAATAAATAGCGTATTTGTTAAACAGTGTGGAAGATTTTACAAAGTGTGGACTGTGAATATTTAAAAACCAGTCAATAGCAAGACAAGAACCAAGTAGAAATATTAGTGCAATTGATAAATCATTTATCTGCGAAACAATGGAGAAGACAACCACTGGAAGACTATTAACCAAATTAAATAGATCTAAGAATCCAAAAAACATTGGAAAAAACGTAATAAACACTATATGCCATATTGAGTAATGAAGAATGTATATGTTCGTGTTTGTTTTTAGTTTAGGATTCTTTACAATAATTGTAATTATGCAGATGTCAGCCACTATGGATAAAATAGCTATTATTAGTTTTATTGAGTCGGTAACGTATGCCGTGTAGTGAAGAATGTCATAAGTTGCTTTCATTTCGTCGTAAAAAGCGGTCATATTTATATTTGCTAATGGATCTTCCTCAACTTCGGCAATATCAAATGAATCAGCCATGGTGAAACTAAAATAAATTATTGAAAAGTTAGGTATATGCTTTAATAGTCTGCAATATGCAATATTATTTATCAATATTTATCGTCATTCTCTCTGCCTTTTTCCTTACGTGACTTGAGCTTCATTATAACATGTTCCTAAAAGTTTTTATGTTACAGTAAAGTCCATTTCCATCATATTGATAGCACATTATGTATACAAATCCCTAAACTGTTGATACGGGTGACTCAATGAAAAATAGATATTTGTCAACAAGTTTACAGAAGTATATAGGAAAACAATTTTAAATTAAGTATGACCACCAGGTATAAAGGTTGAAGCAGAATAGAATACAATAGTTTTGAGGGTTACTAATCCCTAAATAAAGTTGCCAGTGTCGGAGTGATGGAGATTAACAGGTACTAATGAATTTGCAAGAAATGTAAGATGTTTATTTTATTGGTAATATATAAAATAATTTGTGGCCGTAACAGGAACCGATTTGTAAAAAAATGAATATTATTTTAATCAAATTCCATTTCAGATTCACTGCTTTCTTCAGAATCTAATTAATCTTCAACTCCAATGTTAATTATTACCGGTTCCAGCATTGCATCAGTCATATTATCCAAATTCCACATTTTATTTTCTTCCTTGTGAGCATGACTAACAGCATTTTTCCAATTTTCTTTTGATAAGGAATGTTCTAATAATTGTTGTAAGACAATTTACTTGAGACCATATATTTTCTATCGGATTCAGATCACAGTGGTATGGGGGTAAACGTAAAATAATTACATCACGGTTTAATGCCATTTCATCAATTATATATTTTTTATGAGCTGCTTTATGTTGCCTTACAATAGGTAATAATTCCTTTTTTGTCGAATTCTCCTTGTACTCACTTGCGTGTTTATCCAACCATTCGATTATCTCCTATTTTTTCCATGCCGTTGTTGGCAATTTTTCTGCTAGTCTTGAATGGTAACTAGCATTATCCATAACTATGACAGAATTTTTTGGAATTAAATCCAACATTTGCTCAAAATATTCTTCAAAAACGTCAGCAGTCATTTCTTCGTGGTAATCTTTGGTTGATTTTGAGGCAAAACTTAATAATCCACCATTGACAAAACCGTATTCGTTTCCAATATGGGTTATTATGAGTCTGCGTCCTTTTCCAACGAGAATACTGTTTATTCCAGTAGATACACCTTCGATGAATGCCTGACGGGAACTTTTCACATTTGTATCAACCCATAGATATGGTATCATATAATGTGCTATCAATATGATGGAAAAGGACTATAAACCAATGGTCATCCATATTAATTTTATATCAAATACTATTGGTCTTTTTAAAGTTCTAAAGAGAAATACGGAAATTTTAGAAGTTACTAGAAAAAAATAATCATATTTTAGTTACTTACTCGTTTGTTTCGGGGAGGTTTCGGAAGGTAATGTAAATCTAGTCGTCTTATATAGATTTTATATAATGTAGTTCTATGTGTCTATTCTTGCAAATATCCGTCATCTAAAAGATAATTATTTTATATAAGATCTAGTAAATTGAATCTCAAAACAACTTTTAAAATATCTAATTTATATAAATATATCTGCCTCCGGTAAACTCAGCCTCCGGTAAGTGCTGGGTAGATTGAGTAGCTCAGTAAATGCCGGTGCCGGTCCAAGACCGGATAAAGGAGGAGGGTTGAGGCGATGGGCTAGGAACTCATCCCTTGTCAATCGAAATAAATGCTAAAAATTTCGACTAAAAGCCTCGGAATACAAAGGATGGATCAAAATAAAGACGACTAATGCTACGGAAAAGGAAAATGATATTGGCTACATGGTATGTACAAGGATTTAGAAGCAAACAAGCCGAAGTATCCAAAGAATTAGCGGAAAGAAAAATAGATATATGTATTCTCACTGAGACCAAAGAAAAAGTGAAAAGGAAATGAAGAGATAGGAGAATATATACATATCTACAGCGGAGTGAGTAAAGATAACAAAGCTAAGAGAGGAGTCTCTATTGCCATTCGAAAAAATTTTAAAAACAATATTAAATCGTGGACTGAAGTAAATGAACAACTGCCAATACCGGAAATGAAAAAGAATGGGCACAACATCGTAATTGTCGGAGTACGCCCCAAATTTAGATACACATCCAGAAAGTAAAGACGATTTCTACAACAAGATGAATGAAATACTCTCTGAAGTTAAAGAAACTGTGAAATCTTTATACTAGGAGATTTAAACGGCAGAGTAGGAAGAGAAGAAAAGAACAGAGTCGTAGGAAGATATGGGGAACAAATTACCAACGACAACGGAATGCGTCTTAGAGATTTTTGTGAAACAATGTTTAACAAAATTATGAATGGATTTTTTGAACATAGAGACATGGAAATTTACATGGATACAACCTACTAGGAATCTGTGCTCGATTATCGACTATGTAATCCAACGTCAAACTTCCCAACTATCAAAAACGGACGTTAGGGTATACCGTGGATCAGAATATGGATCTGACCATCGTTTACTTATGGTCAACGTGATAGTTAACTTTTGCAAAAACAATAACAACCAGGTACAGAATATAGAAAAGAGACAAAAAGCAACATAAAACTTAACAGCAACTTAAAAAATGCATTCATGAGGCTGAAAGTGAAGCTTTGGAGTATAAAGACAAACATGAAACAAAAAATCAAGAATGGTGGTCGGAGAATATGCAAACGTTATTAAACAAGAAGAAAACTGCTTATCAGAAATGGATGTCAACGAGAAAGGAGGAAGATTACAAGATATATAAAAAATTAAATCGAGATGTAAAAAGAGAAGTAGTGAAAAGTAAAAATGAGATGTGGGATCGAAGATGTGCAGAGGTGGATAAGTATATAGCTGGAACAAGAGTTGGGCAATGTGATAAAGTCTGTCTGGAGGAAGGAAAGGAAAAATCTGACTTACAGTTAATAGATCTGAAACAGTGGAAACACCATTATGAGGTCTTACTGACAGAGGATAGGTGTAAGTTAAAAGAGATCGAAATGGCAAAAATATCCGAACATACACAAATATTTGAGATAACAACCGGAGAGTTAAGCGATGCCCTTAAAAGATTAAAAAACTGTAAAGCAGCAGGACTTGGAGACATCCCAATTGAGTTGGTAAAGTATGGACCAAAAATATTACATGAGATAATGGTTCAACTATTTAACAAATGCTTAAAAGGACAAAATATCCGTTGGAATGTTGGATAAATCAGCTCAATGTTCAAGAAAGGGGATAAACGCAAATGCTCTAATTATAGAGGAATAACTGTTATCAGCTCAGTGGGAAGGCTGTAAGGTCGAATAATAAAAGACAGAATAAAATCAGAATACGAAGACATAGAAGAACAAAATGGATTTCGTGCAGGAAGATCGTGCACTGATGGTATATTCGTTCTGCAGCAGGTAACTGAAAAACGGAAAGCAAGGAATCTATCAACTCACCTATTGTTTGTAGATTTAGAGAAGGCATACGATACCTTGTTACCGGTAACTGTTTCAAACATTGACGAAAGTAGGTCTCAGTAGAGAGTATGTAGATGCTATCGCAAATATATACAAAAATGCAAGAAGTGTCGTTAAAGAAGGAAACTTTATATCTGAATCATTTCCAATAACAAAGGGACTTAAACAAGGATGTTGCCTATCTTCGACCTTATTTAAAATATATATTTAATCATCGCTAGAGCAGTGGCGGAAACAAGTCTTCGGAATAGGAAAGAAAGCGGTGGTAAATGTCTTACAACTCATTTTTCACAGATAATCAGGTAGTCGTAGCGAATGATGAGAAAGACATGGACTACATGTTTAGACAACTAAAGAAAGAATATGAAAAATGGAGCCTTAATATGAATATCTCAAAGACAGAGTATCTTAAAATAGGAGATGATGAAGAAGATCCAGAGTTAGAAATTAGAAACACAAAAACATGCAGCGGTAAATATTCTAAACTCTCTACTATGGTCTAAAGATATTAGACAAGAAACGAAATTGATAATCTATCGAACCTTGGTAGACCCTATTATGGCTTATGGGGCAGATCACGAAAAAAGATAAAAAAGAATAGAAGTACTGGCAATAGATTTTTTAAGGAGAGCGTGTGGTGTATCCAAAAAAGATCATATCAGGAATGAAGATATTAGAAGGAGGACAAATACTGTATATTCCAGTGTAGACAAAATTGAAACGAGACAACTAGTGTGGTATGGTCATATGAATCGAATAAATGAAGATAGATGGCCGAAGAAAGCTTTAAATTACATACCACAACAAAGAAGAACTATAACTATATATGAGAACATGAGAAACGGTAGGCATAAATCGCTTAGGCACTCATCGTAAACTGCAGCAAATTTAAAGAATAAACGCAAAAATATTTCAATTTGTTGGTTGATTCTTTGTAAAAACATAGTAGAAAAATAAAAATGTACTTACATATTTTCTTGTTCCTACAATCTTCCAATTAATCACATGACGCTACAACATTTACTTCTTTATTTAACACACATAACTTGCCTAACAACTATGTGTTTCCAAATATTCCAAATAATGGCGACTACTGTTATGAGGAGGCTGTTCAATTATGTATTAAATTACAAGTGATACTATTTAATGTGATAGTTGAACATCTACATGTGAGAAATAATTATATAATAAAGTATATAGATATTCGATCAGTATTCAACACGTAAAATAGACCAGTGAATGCAGTTTTAGGAAATGACATTCGGTATTTCAATTTTTTATTAGATTTCTTCTGCAGATAAGGCTAATGATGAGATAATCTATGTAATTACATTTATTTATGCTATTTGTTTGTCTTAATTTTTTTTTTTTTTATTTAAACAAAAATGACCCTGCATCAACTACTAAGAGTTATTAGCAGGGGGTACAAACACAAATTACAAGTATTCAATTTCTTACAATGTATATATAACTTAAATATTGTAAAAATTAATGTCTTTCAAATATTTCAGCACTTCGTTGAACTGGCAGCTTAGTAGATCCTTCATGTTGGTAGAGAGGTTATTTTTTCTTCTTTCTTGGGTGTATGTTTTGCATTCTAACAGAATATGTTTCACAGTGATTTGTGTCTTGCAGTTGTGGCAGAAAGGGATGGCTTCTTTATTTATTAAGTGAATATGGGTTGGTATAGTATGTCCTAATCGTAGTCGAGTTATTATCACATTGTTCACAACGTTTGAGTGGGAGTGGTAAGGTGGTGCTGACAATTTCTATGACATCTTTTAATTTGTTCAGGTTCAGGAGTATAATTTTTTTAGGTTTATTATAGAATTCTCTTTGAAGTGAGTTTCTTGTATATACAGTATTATAGTGTATTTTTATGTATGAGAGAGTAATAAAACAATAAATTATGTATGCAAATCCCTAAACTGTTGATACGGGTGACTCAATGAAAAACAGATATTTGTCAACAAGTTTACAGAAGTATATAGGAAAACAATTTTAAATTGAGTATGACCACCAGGTATAAAGGTTGGAGCAGAATAGAATACAATAGTTGTGAGGGTTACTAATCCCTAAATAAGGTTGCCAGTGTCGGAGTGATGGAGGTTAACAGGTACTAATGAATTTGCAAGAAATGTAAGATGTTTATTTTATTGGTTATATATAACCAATAAAAGTTTAATAAGTACCCACCTATTTGCAAAATAAAGTTTAATTCTTTAGATAAAATAAAACGTTTTATTTTATCTGAAATGAGTGCATTCCACGAAGTAAGGGTTTCAACAATCAAACATTTAATTCTTTAATTCCAGGAATCTACGACAGTAATTGACTAGATAATTACCTTCTAAACTTATTCCACAGAAAATGTGATAGTGGGTTTTTCCATTTTGTAGGAAGGTCCAAGTGGCGTATTCAAAATTCTTAACAGTTCACTAAAAGTAGGTACTTCAGTTGCAAGGTGCAGTTTATTGTGTATACTAATGTTATGGAAAATTTGGAAGTGCCGTGTAAACGCCGAAAAATTGGTCCTCTAACAGTTAATGAAAAAACATTAATATTTAATTGTTTTAAATCATTTACAGACAAACGTTTATGTGAAAGTGTTGATGAGACCGTTGAGTTAGTTAGCAGTACACTTGGTGTTGGGAAATCTACGATTTACAGAGTTATTAAAGAAGAGAAATGTGGTAGTTTTCAAATGCCACGTAATGCTCCAGGGAAACCAAAATTTCAAATAGAATATCATTTTAAAGAAGGACTTCGACGGAAAGTGCATGAATTCTTCTTTAGACAAGAATTTCCAACATTGGATAAAGTTCTTGTCTCAGTTCGAGATGATAAGGATTACCCAGAAATGAGTCGAAGTACGTTATGGAAACTTTTAAAAGAAATAGGCTTCCGCTGGAAAAAGAATCCCAGAAAGTCTATTTTATTAGAAAGAAGCGATATTGTCATATGGAGAAGACATTTTCTAAGAACCATAAAGGAAATGAGAAACCAAAAAAGAAAAATATTTTATCTTGATGAAACATGGATCAACGAGGGTCATACACCAAATAAATTTTGGCAGGATGAAACTGTTACAAGTCAAAGACACGCTTTTGTAAATAACGTATCTACTGGTTTAAACCCACCATCAGGAAAGGGACGCAGGCTGATAATAGTACACATTGGCAGTTCAGACGGTTTTGTTGAAGGTGGTTTATTAACTTTTGAATCAACTCATACCGGTGACTATCATGAAGACATGAACGCTGATGTCTTTCAAGAATGGTTCGAACAAATGATAGATCTTCTTCCTAAGAACTGTGTAATAGTAATGGATAATGCAAGTTATCACTCCAGACTTATAGAAGGACTGCCCACAACCAAGTGGTTAAAAAAAGACTTGCAGAATTGGCTGAGTTCAAAAAATATTACGTACCATCCCGGATCTATAAGAAAGGAACTTTATTCGTTGTGTGCCCTTCATAAAGAAAAATTTAAAAAATACGAAATTGATGAAATTGCCAAAAATCGTGGAATGACAGTACTTAGATCCCCACCATATCATTGTGAATTAAACCCGATTGAACTGGTATGGGCAGAGATAAAGAGTGAAGTTTCAAGAAAAAATACCACTTTTAAAATTCATGATGTTAAACAGTTGTTTTTGGAGGCCGTAAATAATGTAAAACCTGAAAACTGGGAAAAGGCAGTAAATCACACTATTAAAGAAGAGGAAAAAATGTGGAAGCTGGACAATATTACTGATAAAATGATCGAGCCAGTTATTATAAATCTTGGTTCTGAAAGTTTATCTTCTGAATCTGATTTGGATTTGTAACAAGTAGCTGTAAGTTTTATATTAATATTTTTATTCATCTATTTAACATACCTTAGACGGTTTTAAAAACTCTTTTTCTCTTTTGTAATTTTTAAAAATAAAAAAAATGTGAATTTTTTAAAACCCTTTTTAATGTAGGCCAGTTAGTTCTAATATAGTGTGTGATAAAAGAGGTCACTTTTGTTTACATACACATAACACTTTATAACACTGAAATAACTCATTTATTTTTTACAATTATTCAAAGTAATTTTTCAATTAATCTTGAGCACGCCCATGGAGTGGTCGGAGCTACCAGTTAAAATTATGCTAATTACTCTCTCGTTCATAAAAATAAACTATAGTGGAGAATATTTTTGAATTAATAGTTTGAGTGATTCGAGGTGAGTGAAATACCCATTTGGGTTCCATTGAAGGATTAGTGATTTATCCATCGGATTTTTCCGTTGGTCTCTTCCGTTGAAGATGTATGAGTGGGGTTAAGTTTTTTCTTTTTTCTGGTAATGTTGTTTTTTAATTTAGAGTTGTGAGAGTAACAATGAATAAAGTTAAGGATATCGGTTAATTCGGAAGGTTCATTTGAGTAGTTCTTTGAGATAGTTTCAGGATGTTTAGCATGAAGGGTATTAACTAGAAAGTCGCATATTTCATTAAAATTTAATATGAATGGGGGTGATCGGTTTTCAATTTTGTCTTTTATCAATTCTAGAGAACAAATAATGTCGTCATTAGAGGTTTTAGTTTGTTTTTTAGGTTTTTTTAGTTTATGTGTGATAGGAGGAGTAAAGATTTGTGAGTCCGTTTCTGGGTTATTTTGGTCGATGTCAGGTGAGGATGGGATTTGTTTTTTAACTTGAGTAGATACTTGAGTAAGTTGTTTATTAATATTAACTGAAGGTTGCAGAGTTACAGTTTCAGCAGGATTATTAATATTATTTAGATTTGATGATATTGTTTCTTTTTGTAAGGAGGGTTGACTTGCGTTTTCTATAGTTTCAATTATGCTGGCGTTCGTTTCCATGTTTTGTTGTGTTTCAGGATCTCTATCATCTATTTCAGGTATCGTATTTGGAGAGGTTTCTGAGGGTACGGTTGAGGAGTTAGCAGTTGTTATGATGGGACAATCTGTATCGTTATGTCCAATAGTCTTGCACTTAGAGCAGTTTAGTTCATCAATAGAGAGAAATAAACGATAAGTTTTATTGTGGAATACATTGAAGGAGTCAGGAATGGAGGTATTATCAAGGGGCGAAATAAATACTTGCCGTCTGAAGCTTAGGACGTGGCTATATTCGGTTTCTGCTATACCAACTCTTAGGAAAGTCATCTTGGAAACTGCAGTGATGACTAATTTTTGTAATTCTTCTTCAATGATACTGTTTGGAATTGAAGGACATGCGTTAGAAATTACAAGTCGTTGTGCTGGTGTGATTAATCTTCTTATCTCTATTTCTGACTCATTTATATTAATATATTTGTAGGAATGAAGAAGCATATCGACTATGTTTTTGGTAGAGAGGTAGATACATATTCTGTTATTTGGAATTCTAGATGCAAACAAGACGTTACGTGGACCAACCAGTGATGCAATTGCTACGATGTAATTGTGGATTTTGATGCCTTCGATACTGGAGAGTACTACTGCTTGGTCCTCTGTTGGGTGTTTGAACGTATTTACTACATTGGAATAAGTATTTTTTTGTGTATTTGAAGTAGAAGTAGTCATGTTGTTAATTGAAGTCATTTGTTTCCCGCGTTGCCGCAGGTCCGGTCCTGTCACCGGCCAAAGAACCGGCGTGGATCAGTTCCGAACGGTTCCAAAAAACCAGTTGATAAAACCAGTAGGTTGAACTTGATTCGAATTGTATAGGTTATATTTACTATCGTAATATCTTATATAAAGGTTTTTTGTTACTCACGTCGGGTTGAGTTGATTGGCATTATCACTGCACTATTGTTTGTTGATAGTATTTAAGGATATCAAATTTTTGTTCCGTATTTTACATTTAAAAATTGCAAGATAACAGAGCGGTTTAAAACGTGGTATAATCATGCCACTGTCAGGGCCGTCTCGTCTTAAAATTTATATTCTTATTACGCGGTATTTGATTTGTTGGAAAACATTAATTTTAGGTTGTACCCAAAATTGGGCGATGGGTTTAAAGCAGGCTTCAGTTGTGTTTTGTGGTAGACTTGCTCGTCGTTCCAGGTTACTTGGCAGTATAACACAGTAATATTTTTATTATGCTTTTTTTGTATTACATTTACAACTCGTTTTGAATCGGTTATATTCGTTTAGTAATCTATTATAGTTTAGTTAGCGTCACTTAAAAAATGTAACCTTTAAGAGATTTTTTCAAATTCTCTATTTTTTAATATAACTGATATTGCCCTTAGGTCTTATCTAAATACACCTTTAGCATTTACAACGTATTTTATACTTGTAGGCAATTTGCGAACACACCAATCATGTAATGAACCTTTTAATACGAAAAAATGAAAAAAAAATGGACAAAAAAGAAACAAAAAAAAATAAATAAATAAAAAAAAATATGTAAAACAAATATATTATAACAGATGACCAAACCTAAATAAAAAATATATATATACATATTACATACAATATCAAAAAAGTATTGTAAAATTGTAATAATTCTAGAGGCATATCGGTAACCAGCACCCTGAGACGACTGTATGGACGAATTTTGAGAAATATGATCGAGGAAGAATATAAGCACAATGAAGAGGAAGAACAAAGCGGGTTCCGTGTAGGAAGATCGTGCACCGATAACGTATTTTGTCTTAAACAAATAATAGAAAAAAGATCGGCTAAGAATCTAGAATTTCATATTACTTTTGTAGACCTGCAAAAAGCATATGACAACATCCCCTTAACAAAACTGTGGACAACGTTGAAAAGATCTAACATCAACCACACATTGATAAATGCTGTACAAGAACTATATAGAGACTCAAAGGCACAGATAAAAACAGGAAAATATCTAACGGAAGAATTCCTGGTTACAAAAGGCTTGCGACAGGGATGCTGTATTTTACCAACCTTATTCAAGATATATGTTGCAGCGGCATTGGAAAGATGGAAAAGAAAGGTGCATAGGATGGGTATAGAGCTTAGTAATGAATGTATATATACACTCCAGTTTGCTGATGACCAGGTAGTGCTAGCGACCGACAAGTTGCTAACTCGGCTAAGTAAATGGATGTTAGTTTAGAGAGTTTTATTAATATTTTTGATTTATTAGACATGAATGCTGCTTCCACTCCATCTATAGTTTTAAAGGCATCGGTATATATAAGATTATGGTTACTGTATGGCATGAGTTCTTGGAGGACATATTGATAAATGCTTTGGGATGGTTATCTGCTTTTTTATTAATGGAGAGTTTGGTATTGATAGATGAGATGGGAACAATCTAAGGGGGAACAGTGTTAATATTTGGTATACAATAGGTATCTGGAAATTTGAATTCAGGTTCATTTAGGTATCTATTTACCCTTTCATAAAAATGAAGGTGAAGCCTAGCATGTTTTTTTAAGATATTCCTAAAACGGTCTGAATTTACATAGTGGTTAACAGGATTAATAGGATTTGCCTGTAGTGATGCCGCGTATGTTAGTGAAAGTTATTTTCTTCGGAATTCCAGGGGGACTTCTCCAGCTTCACAGTGTAAACTTTCAGTGGGTCTAGTACAAAAGGCACCTAGTATGGTTCGCAAAGCACCATTTTGTATTCGATCGAGTTGTTTTATGATATATGGTTTTGCTGAATCATAAATAATACAAGCGTAATCGAGTTTGGACCTGATCAATGATTTGTACATAAGGGTCAGTGTTTTACTATCTGCTTCCCACGTGTTGTGTGCAACAGTTTTTATAATGCTAAGTGCAGACTGACACGTCCTTTTTAGATCATGACTGTGGTGTTTCCAGGATAATCTGTTGTCAAATGTCATGCTTAGACATTTAATTTTCTCAACATATTTTATTTCTTTATTAAATAGTTTTAATTCTGGAGTAATATAACTTCTTTTTTTTTTAAATAACATAGCCTTTTGATTTTGTTGTTGATAATTGAACACCTGTGGAATTTGTCCACAATTCGAGATTCCATAGCACTTTCTGTAAATGGATCTGAAGGGTTTTATCATAATTTATATTTAAATGGGAATAAGCCACAATTAAAGGTTAAAATACGTTTATTGACGTTTCAATTTCCACTTCGGAAATCGTTCTCAAAATACAAACATTTATCCCCTTAACAAAAATGATTAAGTCATCTGCAAAGAGTCTAGCTTTTACTGGCAAATCACAAGTGGAGATAATATTATTTATTTCAATAAGAAATAGGGAGACGCTTAAATTAGATCCTTGAGGAATTCCGTTTTTTTTTTTTTTTTTTAATTTTTGTATTAGATAAAGTACCGTTAACTCGTACACTAAAAGTTCGATGAGATAGGAAATTTTTTATAAATTGTGCTATATTTCCTTTTATTCCCCATCGACTAAGTATTTGAATAATACCTTGTCGCCAAATTGTATCGTATGCTCTAGTTATGTCAAAAAATACTGCGATACATTTTTGTCCACATGCCATTGCATCTCAGACTCCAAACTAATAAGATTATCCAGTGTTGAACGATTTTTCCGGAATCTGCTTTGTTCTGGGGCAAGTAATTTATTATTTTCTAAAAACTACATTAATCTGTTGGATATGATTTTTTCGAGAACATTACACATTACACAAGTTAGGGAAATAGGTCTATATGAATGTGACAGAGATTTTGGTTAATTTTGTTTATAAATAGGGATGACGATAGATGAACTCCAAATTTTTGGAAACATGCTATGTCTTCATATATGATTATAGATATTCAGCAAGTCTTTCTTTGCAGATGAAGGAAGATTTTGAAGAAATATTGCAGGAATGTTATCAGGACCATGAGAAGAGTTTTTCGTATTATTCAGTGAGTACTCTAATTCATCCATGGTTATGGGATAAATTAAAGGAGAAAGGTATATCAATACATTTGAATGCCTCTCTTTCTTTTGACGTGACAACGTCTTAAATTAGGTTGTGGCTCGGAGTCACTCATGAAAAAGTGTAACGCCCGCTCACGTCTGTTACGATGAGTCACCGAACGAGAGAGAGGCCCGCCGGACCGGCGAATGCCTTGCGTCTCTCTCCCACTCAAACGTGATCGGTCCGCTGCGCGCGCAGCACTAGAGAATTAGGCGCGTTGAATCGGTGCGTGCTTGTGTCTCTGTCTTTCTCGAGCGTTCTTGGCGTTGGAAAACCGAGAAAGCGTCATAATACAAGTTCACACGTGTGGTTAAAGTATCGTCAGTTGTGTCTGTAGTGAAAATGTGGAGTGTTTAGATTCGTCATTTACAACAACTACAACAATAAAGGTAAATAATTGTACACTCATATTTCATTATCGTAAACTATGATTGATTGATTAATTGTCAGATTGACACAAAAGTTGAGAAACTGAGTTTATAGGTTATGTCATACTATTGACAAATGTTGATAGTGTTAAGTAAATTATTAGTTTAAATCACTCTGCAATCAATCGTAATTCAGTGGATTGAGAAGAAACAGCGCGTATTGCTAGTCAAACATTTAAAAATCACTCAAATAGAAATTAGTTAAGTTTAAGTTTACATGTACAATGTTTTAGTAAACAAAATATATTTCTATAGTTAAAATTTGTGCAATTATTATTTTCATTCAATTCCTTGTTCCTATTGTGCAATTTAATAATATTCATATCAATAAATATTCTACCGAGAAAAAGACGTTGTCACGTAAAATCTTCGCCCGTAAAAGCGATTTTACAGGCAACCGATTTTTTTTGATAAAAAAATCTGGAGGAAGAACATCATCGATTGAGAATCTTTCAAAACTATTAGCTAGAATATTGGCTATGCCTAGAGGAGAAGTGTATATTTTTTGTTTTCCTTCTAAGAAGTTAATGTGGTTTGGGGTATTTTTCCCGGATATCTTTCGAACCATTTGCCACACTTTATTAATTGGTGTAGAAGAATTTAGTTCTGAAACAAACTTTTTCCATGATTCACTTTTTCTTTTAATGATGAATCTAGCTCGTGCTTTTAGTCGTTTGAATTCTAATTTATTTTCAACTATATTATATTTCCTGAATCCATTTAATGCTGTTTTTGAACAACAACTTTATTTTCTAAATTGTTTCTATGTTTCTATCTTCACGTCTATTTTTTTTTAATTTTCTCGCGAAATACGCGTTTTTAATTAGATTCCAATTATTTTGGATATTGTTGGTTTTAGGGGATTCCAAATTAATAAATATATATAACAAAAGTCTATTTAAATTTACATTTCATAAAATATTCGTGTATGACAAAATAAGTTTATGTTCTACACTACAAGAATAAAAAATCTTTCATATTTATACACAATTAGTATCAGTGTTCGTACTATTTAGAATGTCTTTATTTTCAGCTTCTTCAAGGGTCTCCACATCATCCTCGTATCTTCTGTTCCTTCGATTAAAATATTTAAGCATCGCTACTTCTATATTTATATCCATCCTAATTAAAGTTATAATTAAAACTAAAGACACACTAATAGAAAGCCATTCCGATAAAAACATTGAATATAAAAATATACTGTACAAAGTAAAAGATCCATAGGCCCAGAGTAGTTCGTCGCATACAAAAATGGGAAACCAGAAGAAGATAATAATATTTGGAGGTATCAATCCATAATTTTTAAAGTTTGTTTCTTTTTTATTACTTGTGTAATCCAGAAAGTTAAACACTAAAAGAGTCAACACTACAAAAATATAAATACCGTAAAAAAACAGTTCGACAAAATTATTGATAATAACAATTAAAATAGCTAGTAAATAAACTAAATAAATAGCATATTTGTTAAACAGTGCGCAAGACTTTACGAGGTGTGGACTGTGAACATTTAAATACCAGTCAAAAGCAAGACACAAACCAAGTTGAAATAATAATGTTACTGATGTAATATGTATCTGCCAAAAAATGAAATCGAGAAACTTTGGAACAGTATTAATAAAATTCAATAGTTCGGAAAATGCAAAAAACAATGGAAAAAACGTCACAGAAACTATATGCCATATTGAGTGATGAAGAATGTATATGTTGGTGTTTGTTTTAAGTTTGGGATTCTTCATAATAACGGTAATTATGCAGATGTCAGCTACTATGCATAGAATGCATATTATTAATTTTATTGAGTTGGTAACGTATGACATGTAATGATGTATTTCGTAAGTTTCTTTCATTTGCTCGTAAAAGACAGTCATATTTATATCTGCTAAGGGATCGTCTTCAACTTTAGTAATATCAAATGAATCAGCCATGGCGAATCTAAAATAAATTATTAAAAAGTTAGGTTTATGCCGGCTATGTTAGGTAATATAGAAACAAAGGACTTAGACCCTGAAAGTCTGTATGAGGTAATTAAAAAATATATTCATGAAGCGGCAAATGAAGCACTGGGAAAAGTTGAAAATCGGAAAAAAGGAAAACCTGAATGGTTGTCAACGGAACTAGAAGAGAAAGTTCTCAAGAAAAAACAAGCATATCACATATGGCTTCAATCCAAAGATCCTCAAGACAGAGAAATATACGCTAAATGGAATAGAGAAGTTAAAAAAGACGTGGATAAGGCGAAAAATATAAACTGGGAGGCTAAGTGTGATGAACTGGACAGATTTATGGGTGGAACAAAAGTGGCGCAAGCTTGGAAAACATTAAAACAGTTTAGGAAAAATGAGAAAAATGAAGACAACATTTCTCTCATAAAGTTAAATGAATGGGAAGAATATTATACGAAACTGCTGAAAGAGGATAGAGTAGAGTACAGATGGGAAAAGATAAGGGAATTAATAGACAACAGAGACGAAAGAAAGGAAATCCCTATAATAACATTATCTGAATTGACGGAAACCTTAAAAGAGGTTAAAAACGGAAAAGCCGCAGGGCCTGGAGACATTCCCATAGAGCTGGTTAAATATGGGCCGACTGCACTTTTAGAATTAATAGTAGACCTTTTCAATAAATGTATGTGTGGAGACCAGGAAATTCCTAAAGATTGGAATAAATCTTATATAAGCTCCATATATAAGAGAGGGAATAAAAGAGACTGTTCCAATTATAGAGGTATTAGTGTGACGAGCTCTGTGGGCCGGTTGTACGGCAGAATATTAAAGAAGAGAGTTGAAAGACAGATACAAGATATTGAAGAACAAAGCGGCTTTCGTACCGGGAGATCCTGCCTTGATAATATATTTATCCTACGACAAATAATTGAAAAGCGTGTCGAAAGAAGTAGAGAGACCCATTTGGTATTTATAGACCTTGAGAAAGCATATGATAGTGTCCCGTTAAAGAAAATGTTTGAGGTCCTCAAAAGGTCCGGATTGGATTCGACGTATATCCGAGCGATATATAAATTGTACGAAAATGCAGTTAGTTGTGTAAAAATTGGAACCAGAACCTCAAATGAATTTAAAGTCACTAAAGGCCTAAAGCAAGGATGCTGTTTGTCAAATGTTTGAGGTCCTCAAAAGGTCCGGATTGGATTCGACGTATATCCGAGCGATATATAAATTGTACGAAAATGCAGTTAGTTGTGTAAAAATTGGAACCAGAACCTCAAATGAATTTAAAGTCACTAAAGGCCTAAAGCAAGGATGCTGTTTGTCACCGACACTCTTTAAAATATACGTCCAAGAAGCATTGAGGAATTGGAGAAATAAATGTAGATTTATGGGCATCGAAGTGGGACAAGAAACTCTGTATACATTGTTGTTTGCAGATGATCAGGTGGTGGTTGCAACCGATGAGGAAGATATAAATTATATGAATCGAAAATTATTTGAGGAATATGCCAAATGGGGGCTTACTGTAAACATAAGCAAAACAGAATATTTAAAAATTGGAGGAAATACCACAGATCTGAGGCTTGAAAACGCAGTCATAAAAGGCTGCAACCAGTATAAATATCTAGGAAGCATCATATCAGCAGATGGCAGAGTTAAGATAGATGTACAAAACCGAATAACCCAAGGGAAAAAATGCATCCGAATACTGAATTCATTACTGTGGTCTAATAAAATAAAGATGCATACCAAACTTCGCGTATACAGAGCAATTGTAGAACCAATTACCACATATGGCGCCGAATGTTGGACGATGACAAAGAATGAACGAGATAAAGTAGACGTTGTGGAAATGGATTATCTTAGAAGGTCATGTCGAGTATCGAGAATGGAAAGAATCAGGAATGAGGAAATACGAAACCGTACAGGAATTAGAGATACTCTTTCAGATAGAATACAAGGAAGGCAATTACAATGGTATGGTCACGTGATAAGAATGGAGGAGGAGCGGTGGCCAAAGAAAGCCTTAATGTATGTTCTGCCAGAAAGAAGGAAAAGGGGAAGACCACCAAATTCCTGGAGAAGAGAAATTACAAAAACAATGCAATCTAGAGGCTTAGAAGAGGGAGATTGGAGAGATAGGAAAAGATGGAGGCTGAAATGCGGGAAGCGGCAATCGCCGTAGGACCCCCGTTATATGATGATGAGGTTTATGCTTTAATAGTCTATAATATGAAATATTATCCAATAATATTTGCTGAGCCAATGTTGAGCCATATTAATGTTACATCAAATACAATTGACCTTTGTAAAGTTGTAAAGAGAAATACGAAAATTTCGAAAATAAAAAAAAAGTAGTCATATTTTAGTTACTTACTCGTATGTTTGGGGAAGTTATAATGTAACTCTAGTCCTCTTAGATAGATTTTATACAATTTGGATAGTAAACATATGTCTATTCTAGAAAATATCCGTCATCTAAAAGATAAAATTATTTTATATAAGATCTAGTGAATTGAATAACATTCATTTTTGTATGCAAAATACCATGAGATCATAAATATTAAAGACCCTGTATAGGTTAAGAATTTGTAAATATAATGATTTATAATAAAGAAGTGTTTTCGAAAAACAGTGGACTTCAATAGTGAATAGTTCCTAAGAACAATTTCATCATCAATGGCGCTACAACTCTTCGTGAGTTTTTGCCACGTGTACTATTGCCTTCCATGTTTGTCGGTCCTGTGCCAGTAATTCCCATTGTCGCACTCTTATTTTCTCTAGTTCTTCTTTGACTGCATCTTTCCACCTTTTTCTAGGCCGCCCTACAGAGCTTCTTCCCTCTGGCCTTTCCCAGAACACATTGTTTATAAGGCGATTGTCGTTAATGCGTATCACATGCATAAGAACAATTTGTATAGGAAAAACATTTCGGGGTTATTTAGAAAGTATTAAATATTGTTTAAAATCCTACAAATAATTATACATGGTTTTGTATTAGATAAGAATTTCAAATTAATGTTTGATAGACAATGTTTTGTATATTATTTTTCTTCAAAGGTATTGCTATGAATTAGACGTTATCTATTACAAATACGGATTTGCCTGTGGACACAAAAGAAAGGTTAGTCGGTATTCTCTTCTGTTAATTTGGGGAAAAACCTAGGTGGGTAAAACACAAGGATCACAAATTATGACGGATACGGAAGGAGGGACGTGCCAAACGACAGAGGAGTAGCCATCTATGTTAAAAATAACATAGAATGGAACCAAGTAGTCATGGAAACAAACCACTTTGAAAACGTGGGAATCAAAGTTGGTAGTACTAATATTTTTTCTATTCACAGGAAGCAGTCAGAAGAACTAGCCATCGAAGAATTAGATGCCATGCATAACTCAGCACCAACCGTTGTCTTAGCAGGAGACTTCAACGCCAAACATACATCATGGGGATGTGTGTAGGACACAGCACCAGGAACAGCACTACTAAGGTACTGCGAAGACAGAGACAAGATGTTATTCGCACCAGACGAACCAACAAGAATCAGCCCCATAAGAAGACACAACAATTCAACGTTGGACTTATTCATCACAAAGGACGTCATTCTAGAAGATGTTAGGGCCAACTTCGAATGCAGTTCGGGTCACAAACCAGTCACAGGAAGGATGACATCAAGAGTCGATCTACCCACCATAGAACCAGTAGAAAGATGGTGATGGAAAGACGCAAATTGGCCCAATTACAAAAGACAACTCAATCAAATCGATATGAAGAGGAAATTCCATTCAATAGAAGAAGTCGAAAGAAAAATAGAAGATATAACAAGAAGAATTCAGCAAGCCATGAAAGACAACATACCGAAATCTATGACGAACAACAGAGGTCTGATCATTCCAAGAGAACTTCAGGACATCATTAAGGACAGAAACAAGGCCAGCAGAGTATTCCAGAGGACTAGAAGACAGGAATACAAGGATTCAAAGAATACGGGGACACCCTATCCGAAGAAATAAGAGTAAGACTGAGAAGTCTTACTGAAAACCAGTGGCACAACAACATCAGAAAAGCTGAAGAAAACTATAGAAATGTATGGAAGATGCTGAAATCCAAGAGAAGAGGAAAACAAAAGATGCCACAAATTATGGACAACGAGGGAACACACTACGAAACCCAAGGAAAGGTAGATCGCAAGGAATATGGCAGCCATACACAGACAAAACCAGGATATGTTGGATGTAAGAACAAGAAGAGAAGTCGACTACGAATACAACAGGATCAAAAGAAGAAACGAATTCCAAATAGAAGAAGACCACACCAGCCCATACGAAGTAGCAAGGATCATCAGAAAACTGAAAGGAAGCAGAGCACCAGGACCAGAAGGAATCCATAACATCACCCTCAAGGAACTTCCAAAGAATATCATAGCACAGCTGTACTATATCTTCAAATACTGCTTGGAGAAAGGACACTTTCCGAACAACTGGAAGCACGCCAAAATGATACCCCTTCTAAAACCGAAGAAGGACGGAAGAAGACCAGAAAGCTATAGGCCTGTTTCTCTCCTAGAAACCATGGGAAAAATTCTGGAAAAAATCATCTACAAGAGGCTGATGAAGCACACAGAAAGAAGAAGAATTATCCAAAAAGAACAATTCGGATTCAGAAAAGGAAGGAACTGCGAACTTCAATTAGCAAGAATCATCAGCGACACCAAAATAAAATTCAACAGGAAACAAAGGACAGGATTAGCCATACTGGACATAGAAAAAGCATATGACACGGTTTGGAAAAAGGCACTAATCTTGAAAAGAAGAATCATCAGGAATATGGAAAACCACTTAGAAAAAATCACGAGGTACACGGAAAAATGGAAGATAAAAATCAACCAATCAATCAATCAATCAATCAATATGAAATCAGAGTAGGAGGAAACAGGATCCAGGAAGAAGACTCAGTCAAATACCTAGGAGTCCACCTCGACAGAAGACTCAACTTCCGGGTGCATACACAAAAAACTAAGGTAAAAGCTAATGCAGCTAAAAAACTAATACTTCCTTTCATTTTTAGGACCAGCCCGCTGTCCAAGGCCAAGAAAATTCAGTTGTACCAGGCCTACGTGAGATCGGTGATACTGTATGCAGTCCCAATGTGGAGTTCCATCGCAGAGACACACTGGAGAAGATTAGAAGCTACCGAAACATCATGTTACCGGATCATCGACGGAACATCATGGGAAAACAGAGTAACGAATGCAACCATCAGAGAAAGGCTCCAGTACACACCACTGAGGGAGGTGGCCTAGAAAAGGACCAGGTACTTCTTCCACCAGGCTACAAGAAAACTCCGAAAGACCTGTGACCTCCTCGAGAAAAACAGGATCCAGAGGATGCATAGAACCACCCACAAACTGATCGACCATCTGATCAGGGTCTAGCCGGATGGTTGCAAGAAAACAGCCAAGGAGGGAAGTAGGTACGGTGCCGTAATTAGTACCTACAGAAGAAGACGAGGATAAAACCACCCAAAGATGTCCAGGATGCCGAGAGGACAAATAACCAAGGAGCTGGCGGTGCAAGTGCGGGGCGCTGAAAAAAGAAGGCTAAAATGAATCAGATACCTGAATGCAATGTAAATTTTTATTAGGCAATAAATGTTTTTATTTTTATTTTTATTTTTATTATTCACGTTCAGAGCGATATGTATGTATATATAAGAAAGATTGCCGCAGTTATTACAATTAAACTTAGAGGTAAGATTAATAGTATAACAAGAATTAATATATTCATACACGTATAACTCATACATTTCTATTTGATGGAAAGAATCAACCGGTATGTGATAGATGTAAGACAACTCTAAATGTAAAACACTTGTTAAACTGTACAAAATATATTTAAGGAAAATTCTACAACAATCGTTCCAACGGCCTCACAGCATTATTAGACGCAAACTGTAACAAATAATGTTGTAAATTTCCTTAAAGGAACTTAACTTTTTCATCTATTGAAAATTAATTAAGTATTGTACCTTAATGTAATTATTCGACTGATATTAAAAAAAAAGAATTAATATTACACTCAACAGTCTCCCAAGTTGAACCGCGTCGATTATCATTGCACCGAGCTTTCGACATTATCTTTGATGTCTTATTCAGGGCTTCCGAGGTCTTAGTCCCCCAAGTCACCAGATACTACTACACTGATCAATAACCAGTGCATTGTTGCTACTTAGAACAGAGGACGGTTTAATTATATCGTCGATAGAATCCAGTGACTTTTAGTGAATTAATAAGTCACAAAATATTGCAGTATTGTTATTCATTAGGAATGCTATCTTTGATTGATCGGAGAGATGAAGAGTGAAGAGATGAAAGTTTTTGTTGGAGTGTAAATATTCACTTTCTTTCACTTGGTTTACTGATTTTGTCAATTTTGTCAAAGATACCTTTGATGTAAGGAAGACAAGCTTTTGTATGGTAAGGGTCTGAGCCTTAGGGTAAGATTGAGCGCGAAATCTCTTATTGATGTGATTTTTGTGGTAACTATTTTGGATATGGGCTTGTTTTAAAAAAGAGAGCTTAACGGATCTACTTAAATTATTGCAAAGGCTTATTAGTCTGGATACAAGGGTATTGATGCTGAAATAATTTATGAAGATGTGTGGTAAGAGTTGGCATGCAAGTAGCGGTTGGTATGAGGGTATTTTCGGTAAACAGAGTGATGAAAATCTTGGAATTGATTTTTTTTATGAGAACATCGAGAAACGGTAGGGATAGATCGGTTTTTATATTCATTCATCGTGAACAGGGTATCAAAGATCCAATGATCTCAAAGTATCTCTGTCGTAGGGCCAAAGGACGATTGTATCGTCAACATATCGTAGCCAACATGTAGGTTTGAGCATTGATGTGGATAGTATTCGGGTCTTGAAGTCTTCTATAGATGTATTGGCAATTACTGGAGAGAGTGGGGAGACCATTGGAGCACCATTTATTTGTCTGATGAATTGGTTTTAAAAGATGAAATAAGTGTTGGACGGTATAAATGAACCGTTTGCCGTCCCCTTCCGCAGTAGTGCAGTAAGTAGTAAACAGTGTAGTGTCTGGTGACTTAGTCGACCGAGCCCCCTAGACTCCAGAAGTCAAGTTTTATTCCTGTGTTTTACGGTTTGTTATAAATAAGGAATCTTAAGTTTTTTATGTATAACCGACCAACAAACCCAGAAATAAAAATTAGTGTATACTTCAGGGCTTCCGGGACATTACACTGTTCACTACTTACTACACCACTGCTGCTGGGGACGCCAAATGGTTTATTTATAGCATCCAACACTTATTTCATGTTTAACAATCAATTCTTTAGACAAATAAATGGCGCCTCAATGGACTCCACACCTGGAAAGTAGACCAGACAATTTAATATTATTTCTATAAGACTATCTACCAGTAAATTTAGATATAGCAAATTTAAAGATTAAACGCAAAAATATTTCAATTTGTTGGTTGATTCTTGTTAAAAAAAATATTACAAAAATAAAAATGTACCTACATATTAACCTTGTCTCTACAATCTTCAAACGACACTTACCAAATGACACTTAAACAATTACTTCATTTATTTAACACACGTAATTTGCCTGACGACTATGTGTTTCCAAATATTCCGAAGAGTGGCTACTGCTGTAATGATAGGGCTGTTTAATTTTTGTATTAAATTACAAGTGATCAGTGGCGCACCCAGAATTTGTCTTAGGGGGGGGGGGGATTTTGAAATTTTTTTATGCTACCTTTATTTTGAGTCCCTAAAATTTGGGTTTTAGTTTAATTTAAAGTACTAAAGATAGCGGTGCCAAAGATTCAGGTATCTATTATCCTGCCTAGCAACTAAAACCACCCTCTCTTACTTGTGCGCAGTTGATTGTCGCACGTACCGTACTCCGAAAGTGGGGTGGCCACTGTAAGACTGACGACATTTTTGGAACACTCCCTTCTCGTATCTAGATCTTATCTATTGTTCTGAAGCTATTTTCTTGTGGCATATTAAAGTAATCACTATTTTAATGGAAATAAACCACAATTGAAGGTTAAAATAAGGTTATTGACGTTTGACATTAATCCAACTTGTAAATACAATACATTTTGGAGACGGATATCGCCGTATTCCCGTTTTCCTCCGCCAATCCTCCCGGTCCAAGGCATGCTTCTCCTCCAAACCTCCCGATTCCATCGCTCTTTTAATTCTTTCATTCCATGATCGTCGAGGTCTACCTCTTTTGTTCTTCCAAGGGGCTTCCATTTGTGAAGTTTTTGGGGCCAACGTTCGTCAGGCATTCTCAATAGATGTCCAAACCATTTTGAACCTCTTCTTTCTATTCTGTCAATGACCGTTTCTGTAGCATTCATGTTATTTCTTATAGATTCTGGTCTTCCTTTCCTGCCTTGATGCTCTAGCACTTCTTCTCAAATAATCCATTTCAACTGCCAACAATCTTCTCTTCAGGTCTGCATTAATTGTCCATATTTCAGAGCCATAACATAGAACTGATTCAACCATGGTTTGCTCTATTCTTTTTTTGTTCCTTTTGGAAATGTTGTGATCACACCATAAGGAGTTCAGACATCCTACAATTTTACGTCCCTGATTAATTTGTGTTTAATTTCGGTTTCTTCCAAGCCGTTCTTAGGAATTAGTGGACCTAAATATTTAAAATTTTCCACTTGTTTGATTTCCACGTCCTCACCTATCAACACTTCAAACCTTGCATCTGAATTGATAACTAAGTAAATATTCTGTTTTCTTCATGCTGACTTGTAATCCCCATTTTAAATATTCTCTCTATAGACGCTTTATCATAAATTCTAGATCATAAGAATCTTGAGCAAGGATGACTTGGTCATACGCAAAGTTCAGGGAGAACAGTACGTCATTTTCTATGGGAATTCCCATTCCCTGGCAGGGGTTTTTCCAATTTTGGAGGACTACCTCAATATATAAATTAAATTAAATAGTTAGAGTAACATACTGCATCCTTGTTTTAGTCCTATAGTTACTTTTATTGGCTCTGATAGTCTATATCCGATTTTTAGGTAAGTAGTGTTATCCCTGTATACTTCTGTGATTATTCCTAAAAGGTATGTACTAATGTCGAGCTGTTGTTAAGCTTGCCACAATTTAAGTCTTGGAACTGTATCATACGCCTTTTCTAGGTCGATAAAGGCTAGATGTACTTCGGTACTAACCGCTATTCTTTTTTCTATTAATTGTTGGAGTATAAACAAATTATCAGTGCAAGATCAAAGATCAAAAATTCAAACGTCAATAAACTTATTTTAACCTTCAATTGCTACTTATTCCCATTAAAATAGTAATTAGATCTTATCTCTGTCGTTAGCTCGGTTGGTGTTTCTCTTCTTCTTCTTTCTTTTTATTGACTGCTCGGATGTAATTGTGAACACTATTCCATCCCTCGTCATCCCGTCATCTTCACGATCATCTCTCTTACAGTCACAGGGTTCATACCTATTTCTTTATACATTCTGTTTCTCTCCACTGTACATCTATTACACTCCAACATTGTGTGAGTAACAATGTTGGAATATTCGCAGTATATGCATTTATCTGTATCTGTCTTTCTAAACCTATAAAGATACGCCCTAAAATAGACAATCTACCCAGTCCCTTAGGCTCGGGATTAGCATCTTTGTCCAATGAGCAACATCTTCCTTATTGTTCCACTCTTCTTGCCATCTTTCCATTGATCTTTCCCTTTCTTCTTTTTTTTATAGCTGTTGTCAAATCCTTCCTTCTCCTATAGAGATGTCCCTTTTCTACTGCTAATACAGGCAGAGGAACACAACCCGTGATAGTCCACAAGGCCGCCGCAGATACAGTCCTGTAGGCGCATGCTACTCGCAACAGACTCGTTCTGTCTACTTTTTCATAAACCTAATATTAGGTATCGATATCTAAATATAATGAAAAATATTATTAATTATTGTGTATTAATTATTGTGTATTTATACAATAATACAATAATTATTTTGTTCTACATATTTAAAGTGGTAATTTAATTATTCAGTCAGCGTTTTGGATTTTTTGTATTATGTGTGAAAGGCAAGTTACGTTTTCCTACTATTCTTTATATATTGTTTACTTTATATGCCCTGGGGGGGTTTTAACCCCCAAAATCCCCCCCTGGGTGCGCCACAGCAAGTGATACTACTCAATATGATAAATAAACATCTTAATGTGAGAAATATTTATTTTAGAAGGTGTATGTACATTCTATCAGTATCCAACATATGAAAAATAGACCAGTGATTAAACTTTTATCAAATAAAATTCGTTATTTCAATTTTTTATTGGATATCTTCTATGATTAAGGCTAATGAGAAGATAATATCAGTAGTTGGATTATATATTTATGCTATTTTGTCCGTGTTGGCGGTTGTATTCTGATTACGCGTTATTTGGTTTGTTAGAAAACATTTTAGGTTGTATTGCGATTGATTTGAGTTGTATTTGATGTTTTGTCGTCGTAGCAAGAGTGGACCTATGAAATTATCCACTCTGCTGTACGCTCTGCTTAGGGGGCTTCGTGAATTCGATGTGCGAAACACCTTAGGCACTGATCCCTTATTCTAGTTGGGACGTTGAATTGTTTCTTTTTGAAAGATAAAATAAAACTCAATCGTAAGAGACGAAGATAAAGCCTCAGAGTCTGAGGTAGGTGGAGCAGAGCCCTGCTAGTCGGCTCCCTACGGTTTAGGGCTTTAGGAGAGACCGAGGTAAACTGTCCTTTGGTTTGGAAATCAACTAATATTTTATAAGATTCCAAACCAAAAGGCCAATGAGAAAATGGAAAAAGAAAGAAAGGTGGGGCGATGCGCGCCAGGAGTGCTCATTGGTCACTGTGACCGAGCACTTGGCGACATTCCCCCTCCTTTCGAGACTCTGAGGCTGTGGAAAATTTTATTGAAAAATTTAAAATATTACAAGTTTAAGAAATGCGAAAAATATGTAGAATAATGGATATAGTAATTTAGAAAATGTCCAAAATAAATTCAAATGTTCGTAACTCACATACAACACTTATCTTGAACCTGGCGGGCCGGATGTTACTGCATCTTCCCCTGCGGCATGCTCCATCCACAGTCGGTGTACCATTCCTCCCAGCGGGTTCGTCTTCTTCTCTGCTATCAGGATTCCATCCGCTTATCCTGGGGTCTCGTAGGCGAGTTTGCCCGGGCCTCCGTGGTGACGCGGACCACATATCTTAGGAGCGGGCAGGGACTGTGGCTACTCCAGGATCTTCGTAGCTTCCGGGACTTCCAGCGTCAAAGAAGGCTGGCTCGCTGAGACACCTGGCACACTGAAGACATCAGGACTGCTGCAAAGCTCGATGGCGGAGTGTTAGAGTATAGCTTTCTAACACTCCGTGGCTCTCTCCACTGTTCACTTGATTTCAACCCATGTTGAAGTCAATGGAGTGTTGCCTTCTGTGGATCAGGAACTGGGTCGCAGGTTTGGCGAGCCAAAAATATTAATATATATAATGTACCTGAAAACCATTTCAGTGAATCTAACATTTGTGCTGAACATGATAGAAATGAGGTCCAAGGAATTTTAAATAAAATAGATGTAACTTAAAGCTTTTCGTCTTGGTCAACTAACAGATAAACTAAGATCCCTTATAGTTGCGTTTAATGATTCAACAATAATTATCTCATATTTAAGACATCGTAGAGCTTTAATGGGTTCTAATTTGCTCATTGAAGCTGATCTTACCCCTTCACAGCGTCAGAAAGTGAAGGCTGTTTATCAGCAGTTAGAATGCAGAAAAACACAGGGCGAGAATGACTTGAAGATCGAGTACTCTAATAGAGTACCCAAAAGCATTGTCAGTAAATCCAATAATTCAAAACACGATCATTGAACTTATATTTTCAGAATGTTGGCGGTATGTAGGTACTAAACTTCAGAATTTCAGACATGCTCTGAGTCTCTCTAGTTATTACATTATTATTATTATTATTGAAACATGACTTACATCTAGAATCTTAGATGCTGAATTAGAATTAAATGACTTTAATGTGTATAGACATGATAAGGACACTCAAACTAGTTCAAAGACTCGTGGTGATAGTGTTCTTATTGCTGTTCATAAGCGCCTTCATTCAATCATGGTTACGCTTATCGATTTCTCTGTGGAACATGTTTTTACACAAGTAATGTGTAGTACAAAAAAATTACAACCTACCTGAGGTATCCTAAGATAATCATAATAATAATCGTGTTACAGTTGAGTGTCCGCATCACTTTCCAGCAAACATTATTTGTACTTGCTATAATTTTTAAAATATGTTAGAAGTAAATGTTTTGCTTAACCTTAATAATAAATTTTTAGATCTAGTTTTCTGTACTCAGAGGGATGCAGTTGTGTCGATTTCAACTGATATTCTATTGAATACTTCGCAACATTATTCAGCTTATACTATATCTTTACATGCAGTTAATTTAAATTGGTTTCTTAAATATGATGGCTTCTATCATGATTTTAAAAAATCTAAGGATCAAATTTTAAATAAATATTTAGCCTCAATTCCTTGAAACAAGGTATTAGATGAATCAGATATTAATTACTGCATAGAAAATTTTCACCATATTTTATATGATGCCATCAATATGTTTGTTCCTATCAAACGGTTTAAATCAGTGGTTCCCAACCTTTTTCCCATGATCGCCCCCTTAGACAGGTTTCACTAGTTATGAATACTACAATCGCCCCCCCCCCCACCCAATTAAATTGAAACAAATAATGAATCTATACAAAAGGTAAGTATCCATATTTATTAATTTTTACATTTCGTAAAATGATAAATGGTTATATGTGTGTAAAAGAATTGTTAATGGCTTCCTTGGGCCTGGTGTCCCTCACATAATTTCTTTATATCTGGCCCAATGTTGGTTAATAACAACCTCAAATCCCCTCTTTCTATTATGTCGAGCCTATTTCTTTGTCTGTTTTTCAATATACACATAGAACTAAAACATTTCTCCACTAGATATGTTGTGGGGAATGCCAATAATAATAATTTGATTGCATTCCACAAGATTGGAATCTCTTCTTTTATCCGCGGCCAAAATCTTTCGTACCACACTCCCGAAACAAACTTTCAATTTTAACATCATGTCTCAAATCAATCAAGTTTTCTTGAAGAGAAGGACATACCGTTGAAACTTCCACGCTGAAAGGATTGATAAACCAAGTTGGCACTTTCAGACTAGTCAAATCTTGGAATCGGGACTGCAGATCTTCTTTCAGTGTTTGAAGGTGAAGGCAGTATGTTTGAAGATCCTCAGAATCAACACAAGAAGATGTCAAGTTGGGGAATTTGGTCAGATCTCTTCTCTGCATATTTTCTTCAAAAATAGATAGTTTGTCAATGAATGCTCCGACTACTCCCTTCGCTTTGGCCATATTTATGTTCTTTCCCTGTAGTTGCAGGTTCATTTCATTTAATTTTTGAAAAATATCTGATAAGTAAGCGATCTCATTTCGCTTCTCTTGTAGTTCTGTACTCAGTGTGGGGTCAGTAGTATTAAGAAATTCAATAACAGTATCCATGAGGCTGAAGAACCGCCTTAAGCAATTGCCTTTAGAAAGCCAGCGGACTTCCATATGTAGTAGCAATATACTAAATATCTCATCATTTTCTTCACAAAGTGTACGAAATATTCGATCATTCTTTGGTTATTAATTTTATTTACCGCATTTATGACAAGTGGAAGAGAATCGTGCAACCTCCCACTCAAATTCTTGGCAGCCAAATGCTCTCTGTGAATGACACAGTGAACACACAAAATTCCAGGTACTGCTTGTTTCAGATGTGCAATAAATCCCCGATGGCGTCCTGTCATTGCTGCTACACTGTCAGTAGCACAGGCGATCATATTTAATAAGGGAATCTCTTTTTCCTCAAAAAATCTCTTAACGACCTCAAATATGGAAGATCCTTTTGTATCAGTAATCAGACTTCTAACAAACAGCATTTTCTTGGCCATTTCTCCATTGTCGTCAATGAATCGGACATATGACAGCAGCAAAGCTGTGCTGTCACTCAGGGTACTCTCGTCAAGTTGCACAGTAAACTCTCTGATTTTCAATTTGTTGCAGAAAACATCTTCGACATTCGCTCCCATTTCATCAATCCTTCTGGAGACAGTATTATTGCTGAGAGGAACTGCATCTGTTACTTGGCCGGCCTGACTGGGCCCCAACATAGTATCAACTATCTCTTTGACAGCTGGGAGGATGAGTTCTTCTCCAATTGTGTGCGACTTGGCACTTTTTGACTAACTGAACAAAATGACTGTCAGTTGAAACAAAACAACTTTATATACCACAATACAAAACTCGGGAACGAAAGACTCCGCATTTGAAGCGACGACAACGTCGGCCGTTCGCTTTTTGTTCGAGTCAGATCGGCACGAGCGGTACAGTGCACAGATTCTAAACATGCCGGTGGGAGATGGCTTCTAGGCGTTGTATTATAGTTGGTGTATAAGAGAAAAAGTTTTCGAAATGATGAAATAACAAATTTTATATTATTCTTTGTTATTTCATTATTTTGAAAACTTTCTCTCATACATCGACTATAATACAGTGCATAGAAGCCATCTCCCACCGGCACATTTAGAATCTGTGCACTGTACCTACTTCTCATCATTCTTATCGCACTTCTCTCTCTTTCTCTTTTGTGCGGATGATCGCACAATACGAAAGCTCGATCAAAGGAAAATGCAGAATTCGTTATAATGTATAATTATAACGATAATGTATAGAATTAAATTGTATTATGATTCATAGCTCTCTGTGACTAGACGAGATGTTTGTGTTATTATTACCTGCATTGGTATACATATATTTACTTTTTATTATCCTATGGATATCCGATCGAAAGTATTGTATTTTTTTTCTCTTTTATTATTTTTCTCATTTACCCATTTCTCGTTTTCCAGATGCTAAACGCCCCCCTTATCGCCCCCTTTTCTCTGTCGCCCCCCATATCGCACCCTTCGCTCTATCGCCCCCTTCGCTCTATCGCCCCCCTGAATATCTCAAATCGCCCCCCGGGGGGCGATGCCCCCAGGTTGGGAATCACTGGTTTAAATCATTGAACTGTGGATGCGTGTCGGAGTAAAAGGTTATTTCTAGCGTCGTGAAAGAGTCTCCAGTAAGAGGCTTGTGTGTGTGTGTGTGTGTTTGGTGAGTTGGCTTGGAAACTAGTCCTTTAGCCACAGAATTGTAATGTAAGATATTAGATTTTAAATAGTGTAACCAACTTTAAATAAAAAGTTACATATTAGTTCGTATACTTCTCTACTATCTAAGGAGAGTAAATGGGTGATGTTTATGGGAGTCTGAATTTTAAGTTCTGATAGTTTTGAATACAGCTGATCTGTTTCATACCTATGTTTATCGCACTTAAAAAGAATATGGTTGATGTCACATTGTGATATATTATCGCATGAGCACACCCCAGAAGGGATAATATTTAACTTAGCCAAGTGAGCTGGGAATGCACCGTGATTAGTTTTCAGTCGTGTAATTGTGGCTGTTAACTTCTTTGGCATTGCATATTTGAAAATATAGTCAACATCTTGTGGCAAGGTAGGGTGGATAGTATAATATTGATTATTTGAATTCGTTGCTATGTTTTTCCATTTTTCTTTCCAATTTATAAAAATTTTGTTATAATAATGTTGTTGTAAGTCCTCCAATGTAAATATGGGAATATAGAGTCCAACATGGGTCGCATCTTTAGCAAGCTGGTCAACCAGTTCATTTCCCTCGATACCAATGTGACTTTTAACCCAAATAACTGTAATATCTTTACTATATGTTTTATTTTTAATAGCACAAAGAATATTATTTCTTTTATGTTGAGTCATATCTGAGTTTAATCCTTTAATGACCGATAATGAATCTGATAATATTACTGCTTTATTTAAATTGTGTGAATCTAGCCAATCTAATGCTTTTTCGATAGCTACCGCTTCAGCAGTATATATTGAACAATGTGATGGAAGTTTAATTTTCAAAGATTCGCTTTTATGTGGAATGTAAACAGCGCAACCTGTGGCACCATCCTCTTTTTTGGAACCATCGGTATACATTATTACGTGATCATTATAGTCACTCAATATGGATCTAAGTAAGACAAAGTTTATTTGTGGGGATTCTGTGTACTTTGGTATAATGACTTTTGGTTTATTTAATGTTACCTGAAAATTAGCTTTATATATTGGTAATCTTTTTTCTTTGCCATAGATATTAGGATACTCATTAGTTTCTAAGAAAGCATCAGCAAGTGGAGGAGAATTTTTTATGCGCCAGTATTTATTTGAGAGGTTTTCAATAGATAACTCATACAGTTGACTAAGTAGATTATTATTATTTAATCTTAGCTTCAGGATATGTTTAATTGCCATAATTTCTCGACGATTTTGAAGAGGTATTTCATTACTTTCAGCAAGTAGTACAGGGCAAGGAGTAGACTTCATGGTGCCCAAGCATATTCTTAGACATTTAAACTGAATGCGGTCTACAGTTAATAAGTTTGTGTTACTGGCGGCACCATACAGAATGCAACCATAG
The DNA here is from genome assembly GCF_040954645.1 of Diabrotica undecimpunctata. Taxonomy (NCBI): domain Eukaryota; kingdom Metazoa; phylum Arthropoda; class Insecta; order Coleoptera; family Chrysomelidae; genus Diabrotica; species Diabrotica undecimpunctata. The sequence goes on from NC_092811.1 coordinate 127,227,036, forward strand.
TCTACAATAGATCGCACGTAGGCTCTGTAAAACATCAATGCAACTTTAGGGTCAGCGCCCCATCTTCGATTAGTAACACATTTAAGAATATTAATACCTTTTTCACACCTACTTTTTATATATTCCACATGTTTTGACCATAAGAGTTTGGGATCAAGAAGAATGCCAAGATATTTGTATTCTTTGACAATAGGTATATCATATCCAGACAACTTTATTTTGTCAGGCGTACGAATCCTATGTCTAGTGAATATCATTGTGGCTGATTTGTCAGGGGAAATGGTCAGTCCATGATTTTTTACCCAGTTATTAACGTTTTGCATGATGGATTCCAGAGCCTCCAGGCAGTCAGTATACGAGTTACGCTCTGTATAGATGCATATGTCATCAGCGTATTGGATGCAATTGATTGTGTTGTCAAAAATGCCATGAATACTTGCTGAAAATATGTTGAACAATAACGGACTTAAAACTGATCCTTGTGGAAGACCTGTATGAGCAATTCTAGGACCGTGTAGTTGGTTTAAATGATCTTTAATATATATAACACGATTATTATAAAGATGAACAATATTAGTCGCTATATTTTGAGGTAATCCTATATCATATAGTTTTTTGTGTAAAATGGATAAATTAACAGAATCATATGCCCCTTTTAGGTCTAAAAACAAACAAGCAAGATAATTGTTTCTGGAAAACGTTATTTGAATGTCGGTAACTAAATGTGATATTGCATCCAGTGTACCAACACTAGCCCTAAATCCATATTGTGTACTTGGAAGGATACTATAATGTTCTACAAGCCATTCTAATCGAGTCTTAATAAGTCTTTCAAATGTCTTGCATATGCAAGACATTAATGATATCGGTCTGTAAGAAGAGGAGAGTGTTTTATCTTTATTAGGTTTAAGAATTAAACAAATAACTATTTCTTTCATATGATCCACATATCTTCCATTGAAAAGCCAATCGTTGAAAATTGTTAGTAAACTTTGTTTAGCTATAAGAGGTAATTCATATATTATGTTATAAGTAATTTGATCGCGCCCCGGAGCCGAGGACTTTGAAGACTTAAGTGCAGCCTCAAATTCTATCATATCAAAACTTTCCTGGAAAATATTGTATTTACTAGTTTTATTGTTATCCTGAATAGGAAGGTCAACATATGGCGGAGCAAATTTGTCGAGCAACTCTTCTATTAGTTCATTTGGCAGGGGATATCGTCTTGTACGGTAATTTTTATTCACTATTTTATTAACAAAATTCCAAATTTTACTGATGGGAGTATTTTTGTTTAAAGTATTTACAAAGTTAATCCACGAACTTTTTTGTTTGTTTGTAAAGAGGAGTTTACTTTTGGCTTGAATTTGTTTGTATTTAATATAGTTTTCAAAATTTGATGCTTCAATGTATCTTTTGTATGCAACTTTTCGTGAAATGATCATATTTTTGCATTCATAATCCCACCAGACTGGAATTCGAGATTTTGGCTGAAAGGAATTTTTGATATTCATAGAAAATGAGGCAGCATCGTCAATTGTCTTTAACAGGAAGTCAAAACGTTCCGCTGAAGTGATATTATCGGTTATATTTTCGGATAATGTTTTTTCTATATGGCCTTTAAAGATATTCCAGTTTGCTGAAGACTCTTTCCATTTGGATGAAGGAATTATTGTACATGGGTGATAGTCCAAGTCGATGGTGATTACTATAGGTAAGTGAGTTGAACCCAGAGTATCGGAAACAGGATCCCATGTGGTATATCCAATTAGATTTGGTGTAACAAGGGATAGATCCACCATTGATGGAAGTTCATTAGGTCTTGTTACTTTGGTCGGTCTACAGTCGTTTAGCAGAACTAAATTACTGTTATCAAGCGCGTCTACTATACACTTGCCCTGAGCGGAATCCTTCAAGGAACCCCACCTACTGTGGTGTCCATTGAAGTCCCCACCAATGACAACCCTACCACTAAATTGAGTTAAAAGCTTTTCCCAATCTCTATTATTGACTATCACTTTGGGTGGTTTATAAATACAAACGATTACCAATTTAATTTGTTCTATAAAAACTGCACACGTTTCAATACCTTTATTAAAGTTTTTCGTTACATTAATTTCAGTAAAACAAAGGTTATTTGATATGAGGATGGCTACACCACCGTAACCATCAGGTCTATCGCTTCTGATAACGTTGTAACCTGTTAAACCAAAATTTTTATTTTTAGAAAGCCATGTTTCATTAAGCAGAATGACATCAACAACATTGTGCTCGAGATAATTAAGTAAACTAGGTTTATGTTTATTTATAGATTGACAGTTCCACTGCAGTATGTTAAATGTCCTGTTGTTCCCCATCGCTTTCAATATCTGTTAGGTTGTTCAACATTTTTTCAATTTCTTCTTTTGTATTTTTTTGTAAGTTAGGTAAAAATATTTTAGGGTTAATTTTCTTGATGATATTTTCTATCAAGGCTGGAATTTCATTGATTATTTTACATTCTATTTTTTCTTTATACGCCATAAACTCGTCCCTGTAGGGATTAGGGATTATAGGTTGGGATGAGGTGTTTGTAGCATTTGGAAATCTTGGGAAAGTTGGTGCGTTTTTGATCGCAGTAGGAGATATAGCTTTACGCTTGTTTCTTGTTTTTTTAATGGTAGGTACATAGGATTGATTTTGATTTGTACCTTCAGGGATGTTAGGGGTTAAGGCGGGGAAATTTTGTATAGTATTGAGGATACCGAATCTATTATTTGTAGTTACCTTGGCGTATGAAGGATTGTTAGCTATGGTTTCTGCCTCTTTAAAGGTAGTGTTTTCTAAAGCCATTATTGATTTTATTTTGTATTGGTGTTTAAATGCAGGACACTGTTTAGAGAGTGAGTTGTGTTCAGTGGAGTTGCAATGTAAACAAAATAGGGAGTTAGTGCATGTTTCATTATTATTATGAGTTTGACTACATTTTTTACAACGATTTGATGTTGATTTGCATTGCCGAGCAGTATGACCGAAACGAAAGCAATTAAAACACTGAACAACCGGATATATATATTGTTCAACATTAAACCTAACCAAGTCTAAATTAACAGTCTTAGGAATGCTATTTCCTTCAAATGTCAAAATGACCATCTGGCGAGGTACAAGAATTGTTTCATTATCCGAATCAATTATTTTCCGTTTTAACCTTTTTACTTCGACAACATTTTTATCTGAAACAATATTTTCTAAAATATACTTTTCATCCAAAAACGTATCGACTTCCCTAATAATTCCCTTCTTTTGAGTAAAAAATGATGGAATATACGCTACAAGTTTATTATCCTTAATAAGCTCATGTTCAATTAAAGAATTTGCGCAAGTATAAGTTTTAAAAATTACTTTTACCTTATTTCTGCCAACAGGTTTAATGTCTAGTACATCGTGTTTAAAATATTGGTTTTTAAATAGATAATGACCGACACGTACTGGTGATAAACGGGACAAGTTTTTGTCTGTAGATTCTACAAAGACATTATAATACCCTGAATCATTTATTTTATATCTATTATTTAAATTAATATACCTTTTGTCTTCCGTATCCATTGATGATATATTATTCTGGGGTGGCTCAACACCACCCCCCGATTCACTCATAATAATAAATATTTAGATCCTACCTTTTTTGAAGATCGGTTGGTTTATTTTCAAATTAAATACCTATTAATTTGATAATAGCACTAGTTAAGGACACGGCACAGATTTATCGAACGATGTTCACCTGTTAACTGTCCAACGAATACTGCAGTAAGAGGCTTGGAATTTGCGATTCACTTGGTATTAATAATTTTGTTTTAACAGTCTGTGAGAAAATATAAATATTATTGGGGTCAATTTGCTCATGAGTCTAAAAATATGCCAAGTTTTAGAGACTATTAAAATAATTATTTTAATTTCATTGAATTACAAAAATCTTGCTTCTTTTTCTTCTTCTTTCTCCTTATAAGAAATTCTGCTTGTTCATTGACGGAATAATACCTCTATGGAAAGTTATCACTCCATCATTTGCGCAATCGTCCGATACTTCTTCTGCTGATTGATGACTTATCTCTTGCCATTTGGACCACATGGGTCTCCTCCATTCTGCTTATGTGATTATTCCATTCTTTTTTCTATTTTGTGTCCATTCATTTATACACTGTACATTACATTTTCTTCTAATGTCTTCACTTCTCTTTCGATCTCTTAGTGTATTTACTGCAATTCTTCTCAGTACTCTCATATCTCATATCTGCCGTTTCCAGTAGCCTTTGCGTTGTGGCTGTGTCGGGTCTTGTTTCTGAGGCATATGTCATTATTGGTCTTACACTGGCTTTATAAATTTTTGACTTCATCTCAGTGTTAATGTGTCTGTTTCGCTATATAGTGTTTGTTTTGTATAAAACTTAATGAGGTCGCTGGTTAAATGATAGTAGATAAATAATTATAAAGATAAAAATGCAGTATTTTGTTGGTAAATCAATTAGCGAAAAATAGCAAATATAAATTAGGAGAATAACTGGTCTTACTCATTATTGTTGTCTGTACAAAGAATATAGACTTACCCTTTGAAATATTGATGTCGTAGCAAAGGAAATCTCGTTGGTACCGTCGCGGCGTCGGCCGACGCTCGTTGGCGAGAACCTATCACGCACTAGGTCCGTCTCGTTCGATGTCTTGAGATGAAGTGTCTTGAGTTGAGACTTAAGACGGTCAGAAACAACCCTCTGACCACGCTTCGAGGTGGCAAAAGGACAAACCCATAAATCACCCTATTGTATTGTTAATTGTGACCGTAATACGAAACCGTACTTGTACACTTGTGTGTATTGGCGACACAAGACAAAAGAGAAGTCAAATTCTCCGCACTTAAACATAATACATGAGACGACCAGGTTTTACAGGAAGCAATATATTTACCAAAGTCGTTAGGATACATAGCATTGAATTAGATAACATTACAGTACCGTAACAGAAATATTAATAGTAAAAATATGAAAAGAAATAGTACATACTTTCCCAAACAGTGTTATTAAGGCATCTTGGCTGTTTATTATGTCGCAGAATCATAGACGTCCTGTTTGTTGTAACTCTTCTAGTTAATTCCATCCTTATTTTTAAAAATTACGCACTCTGAAATCTGGGAATTTGTAGGTACACATTCTTCTTCATTATCATTCAATACTACTTACTGATCATCCTCTTCACTGGCTTCTGAAACATGATCTTCAATTTTAGAGTCACTTTCAATGCCACTTACTTCAGGAGATTCTTCATCATCGGAATCCTATAAATTATTAGCAGTATCTTGCAGTTATGCAGCTGATAATGGTTTTCGGGATATTTTATTCGCACTATCTACTTTCACTGTAATTCTATATAATTTTAGGAGCTTAGATGTTGACACTAACCTCGATATCAAACTACTGATAGCAGATGCATTATTTATTTCAAAATATGTATAGGTACCTACCTAACAATATTATTGCATTCCAACAATGATTATCAGTTTTTTAAATTTATTTAGAATAGATATAACACCTATTGTAAGCCTCTCTTTGGTGTTCACATCAAAGTGATGTTTACATTGTTTGTTACACGTTTAGACTTAATTGGATTTCCGGAATTATAAAAGTCGTTAAGATAATCCACAAAAACATTACCTGACTGCCAGATTTTAACTTCTGTAATAAAGATTTAGACTTCAGGTATAAATACAAATCGGGTCTGACGTTCCCGTGTTGCCCCTTTACGTGACAAATTTGTTTCGACGTAATAATTTTAAAAATTATAATGAATATTTTGAATACCTCATGACTATGTTGAAGAAATCATACTTCTAAACAAATTCAGTGATGCATAAAATTCAATAAAAATTTTTTTTATCAGTTTATGATAAAATAATTGGCGTCTCTGGCCCGTTGGACCCACCTTGCCCAGGTAAGGGTTAATGTAGTGTTGTGTATTTAGTAGTTTATTTTTCCAAACCCAACCGTATATAAGGTAAAGAAAACTGTTACTGAATAGTTTTTCTAAATGTTTTGTTTAGACGTTTGCCTATTGTAAATTTTTTCAGATTGCAAATTAAATGGGATGTTTTTAAAAAAGATATGTTCTGTGTTTAACTATAATTATGATGTTCAGTGTTCGCCACCATACATAAAATATTAATAGCCGAGGTAGATTGTGTTATAAATAAAAGCATATATGGAAATAGTTATAATTTAATGTGATATTAAACACATATAAGAATATGTCTAAGTTTGTATTGGGTAAAATATTCACGTCAACCCGTAACTGGTAATGGGGGGTCATACGAGCCACAACAGATTTTTAAAGTGACATACGTCCTAGCTTATTTAGTGCGACTACTTGACCGCCTCAGTACCTTCCTGTCAGTGTATTGTGTGATATCGAGCGGGATAGTCGTGAGCAAATAGGTAAATCTTTACAAATTATACCGTGGGGACACTGTGACCCCACCTCACCGGTTACGTTTTTTTTAATAATTAGTTTTTTTTTATTTTCAGTTGAAAATGGACCTGTCACGATATAATCAAATGGATTTCGATGATCCTAGGTTTGAACAAAGGGCTCAAAGTATTCTAGATGCGGATGAGAGTGATTTCAGCGGTAACGATGACTCAGACAATGATCCCAATTGTCAGCGAACACGAAACTGATTCAGAAATTGAATGGGAGTCGGAAACCGTGGAACCTCTATTGGATGTTGAAGATAATATTCCGCAAAAACCTTCAGAGGTTAATTCGGACTCGGATCCACATGAGCAGCAACAAACTCCAGGACCTTCAAAAACGTACTATGGCAAAAATCGATACAAGTGTACTGCAGAAGCTCCACCTTCAAATGTAAGAATAAGAAGTTTCAACATTTTCTCTCATCTTCCAGGGGTTATTGGGCCAGCCAAGTCTTTTGGTAAATTGTGTCTCCAGAAAAGTGCTTGGGAATGTATAATAACAAACGATATTTTAGAAGAGATTGTTCTTAGAACAAATGAAAAACTTACCGATAGTAATAGAACGAATCTAAAAGATTTAGACATTATTGAACTGAGAGCGTTTATCGGTTTGTTATTTTACTCAGCCATATTTAAATACAATAACGTTCGCTTGACGACTTAAGTTCGATATTCGCCACCGACGGTACTGGTAGAGAAATTTTTACATGCACCATGTCAGTAAAACGATTCTTAGTACTTTTGACAGCGCTTAGGTTTAAGGACGAAACTACGAGGGAAGAACGTAAAAAAACCGAAAAACTTGCCCCCATTTCATCAATTTTCAATAAGTTTGTAAAAAAATAGCAAAAAAAAAATTATTGCATAGGACAGTATGCTTGTATTGATGAAATGCTCATTGGTTTTCGGGGAAGATATTTGTTTCGCATGTACATGCCTCAAAAACCCAGAAAATATGGCTTAAAAATAATGGCACTAACTGACGCCCGAACCCATTACTTTTTGGATGGGTATGTATATACCAGTGCTGGAAGTGATGGCCAAACATTGTCAGAAGAAGAAAGAAAATTTAACAAACCAACGTAATCAGTTCTTCGTGTAGTAAAATGTATTGAGGATTCTAACCGTAAAGTAACAGCAGACAACTGGTTTACATCCTTAAAAGTGAATACTGAGTTGAGGAACCGAGGCCTAATTTACGTGGGTACTGTTAAAAAAAAATAAAAGGGAGATACCTATTTCTTTTTTGCCAACTAAAACGAGGCTCACGGGATCATCTCTATTTGGATTTGGCGATAGAGTTACATTAGTTTCAAAAGTTTTACAAAAGTCGAAGATGGCATCTTACTTGTTTTTATACAATTTTGGATATTACCTCCGTCAATGCGTTTATAATATACTCATCCCAACCTGGAACCCCCCAAAAGTCGAGGTATGAATTCATCAAATCTTTGGCTCGGCAGCTTGTGCAGGATCATATGGAAAGAAGACTAACTATTTCTCAAATTCCAAGGCAACTGAGACATAACATCGTTTCCATTTTAAAAACAGACATTCGTGAACAGAAAAGTGCTATTTTAGAAGAAAGAGTAAGGTGCTCAAAATGTCCACGATCATTGGATAGAAAAACGAAGATAGTTTGCGTTAGTTGCAAAGTGCCAATATGCCACATGTGTGAAACACACATTTGCAAAGATTGCCTATAAGAAGGGATTGTAGTTTTTATAATGTGTTTTGTTTTTGGTTATTTTTTTGTGTTGGTAGGTTAGACTGAATGTTTAATTTTATGTTTTAAGAAAAAAATTATTAAGTTATTTTTTTGTTCCTCATTTTTTTGTTACAGGATAATGTTTAGTCTAGTTACAAAATAACTCAGTTTTTGAGGCTGTTTCTTAGTGTAATTTTTTATGCGTTACAGTATTTCAAGTATTTCAAATATTTGTTAAATTTATGTTATAACAAAATAAACGTCTAACAAATATCAGTGTCTAATTTTGCAAAACAAATTGGGGTCAATGTGACCCCAACTCACCATACATGTAACAAAAACTGGACTTCACCAGTTACGGGATAAACAAAAATTGTTATATTTGATATAAGGCTAAAAAAACTTTCATACTTTTACACTATTACTCTCCATAACCACACCATTTGGAACGTTGTCAATTTCAACTTCTTCTAGAACCTCTACGTCGTTCTTGTTATTTCCATTTCTTCGACTAAACATTTTAATCATCGCTACTTTTACATTGACATCCTTCCTAATTAAAAATATAAGCAAACCTATCGGTATACTATCGGTAAGCCATTCAGATAAAAATAATGTAAATATAAAAATACTGTATAAGGTAACAGATAATCCATAGGACCATAAAATCAGTCCATGGTGTATATGATATGGCAGCCAGAAAAAGATAATAATATTTGAAGGCATCAATCCGTAGCTGTTATAGTTGCTTTCATCTTTTTTACGTCTGTAATCCAGAAAGTTAAACACCAACAGAGATAACGCTATAAAAATATAAACTACAATAAGGATTAATTTCGTTTTGTCTAAATATTCAATTGTAAATATTAAAGCAGAAATTGAATAAACCAAATAAATACCATATTTGTTAAATAAACCAGAAGCTTTTACCAAATTTGGATTATGAATATTTAGAAACCATTAAAAAGCAAGAAATAAACCAAACAGATATATTATTGATATTGAGAAACTGTTTATGTGCCAAATAATAACGAAAAAGTTTATTGGTAAATAGTAATAGGTACAACTTAAAAAGAATGATCGATGCAGAAAGCAGTACATAGAATATTAAAAACGCTATATACCATATTGAGTAATGAAGAATGTATATGTTAGTGTTTGTTTTTAATTTTGGATTTCTTATAATAATTGTAATTATGCAGATGGCAGCTATCATGGACAGCATGCCTATTATTAACTCTATTGAGTTTGTAGCATACTGTGTGTAGGAGATAATATTATAAGTTCCTGAAATTTCGTCGTCAAAGGATATACTTGATAATGGATCTTCTTCATGTACTGGAATATTAGCGGTATCTGCCATGGTGAACCTGAAATAAACCAATAAAAGGTAAAGATTGGGTTAGGAAATAATATGGAATATTATTTACATGAAGAAAAGATAATAATAATAAATTACCTGTCTTTCCTTTTATTTTGGTATAGTCTTTATGAGTACTAAAACCAATTCGCCAAGGATTTTTGCTGCTTAGTTGAGGAAATATGTTGTGGAATGCAATTTTTAGATTCCCCATGTCTCTAATAACATCTTTATCAACGTCTGTTTTGCCTTGCAATTCTTAGAAGGCACAGATTAAAGCAAAAATCTGAATTTGGTTTTGAAAATGCTTGTTTATATTTATTTTCAATGTTTTTATTTTGTGAGTCATTAAGTTTATTTTTATCTTTGGTCTGACAGTTTTTTAACTCCATCCTCAATAAATCGACTTTTTCTTGCAGCAAATAGTTATTAGATTTTAAAAGTTCATTATTATTTACCAGTAATTTATTCTTATCTTCTTTTTTCTCCAATAAGTGCCTTAGCATTTTATTTTCTAACTGCAATAAATTCATGGGTTCAGCAACAACATCAGATTGTTTTTCATAACACATCATACGTGTGTCACATATTTTAGAATATTTTAACTTGCTTTTAATGGCACAGGAAATATGATAACTTTTTAGGACATATAAATGTTCTATCTTCAAATATTCCCTCATCTATTTGAAAGAGAAGTGACGGCACATTCACTCCGTCCGCCATGTTGACAGCAGTTGTAAAAGTAAGGTAAGGTAAGTTGTAATAGTAAGGTAAGATTGGGTTATTACGAAATTCACAGAAAGATAAAGGCACCAACAGAGACATAATGATAAAATTAATTTATAATAAAATAATTCATTTCTAAAAAAATAATGAAATAACAATGCCGCTGGAATTGTATGATTTTCCAATAGGTGGTCTTGACGACGATAGCAGTGGGCTTAAGAAAGCGCAGTTGCCACAATTACCTCAATGTATATTACCTATGTCCAGCTGAAAGATTTATTTACTGTATAAGTTAAAGGAAACTGTTACTGAATAGTTTTTCTAAATGATTTGTTACTGTCATTTTGCAGATTGTAAATTAAAATGGCATGTTTATTAAAACAAATATGTTCTAAGGACCGGCCCTGGCAAGGTACGGTTAAGTTGTACTGATATCGTACTCCTAGTTTTTAATAAAAACAAGTGGTTTTATTAAATAGTTTTTTAAAATTAAAGTGTTTATCTACTAGATACTACTACGTAAGTCATCTATACGTAATTATTATTTTATTATTGTGAAAAGAAAACGTCAAATAATAAATATACACTACCGTACAATCATTTTGTGAGGTTAGCTGCTATAAGTAGCTTATAGTAGCATGCGATTGGTTTTTCATTTACCAGAGTCGGAGTAAGGCCTTCGCCACCGCAGCTTAAAATGACTTCACACAATGTAAACACACCTTCCGATCTAACCAGTCCAGTAAATCAACGTTCGAATATCACAAACAGTTATGCTTCAGCCGCTTCACATTCTTTTCCGAGTAAGAACCAAGCAATTGTATTTAGTTGTATCGATAATGCTAAACTGCAGGATTATCTCATTCCTTTGGGTACAATCATCAACCCAAAAAATATTATTTTTTCATCTAGATTATCTCATGATAGAATCTGCATGTATTTGGCAAACAAAACCGTAGTAGATAACTTCATGACACAACATGGCTCTATAGAAGTACTCGGCGAAGTTGTAACAGCACGAAGACTTGTCTCTCCAGCAGAAAGACTAGTCTTGTCTGGAGTCTGCCCGTCAATTCCTCATCAAGTATTAGTTGAAGAATTACAGAATATCGGTTTAAAGCTTATTTCCCCAATAACATTTATGAAAATTAGCTCGACTCTTCCCGAATATAGTCACATATTGAGCTTTCGGAGGCAAGTTTATATAAGCCCTATAACATCACCAATTCCAGATTCTATTCTAATAAATTTCGACCAAACACCTTACCGCATATTTTTGTCACAAGGTACACTCACCTGCTTTATTTGCAAAAATGCAGGACACATATCATCCCAATGCAAAACCAGTTCAGTAACGGAATCAACTCATATTGAGTCAAACAATGAAGTACCAAATCAAACAGCTTCAACAAGTATACTACACAAGGTACCAAACACCCAGCAGTCATCAAGTTATCCATTATCAAATCCGAGCATATCACCTACACCTACAAATCTCCACAACAAAGAAACTACTAATACTCCTACTCATAGCAACACTTTTAATCAACCTCCTTCAGCGGCAATACCGTTTTCACAAACTTCGGAAGCAATATTTTCCAATCTATCAGCTCCTTTTCCATTAGATACAACTGCAGAAAATTCTAATAAAACTGATACATCACCACAATTTTTTGAATCAACCATTTCAACCAATCTTACAAATAAAACTACAAGCTCGACTTCCGTCACTACCAATGAGTTTGCTAAAGTACTTCCAAATGTAATAGATCCACATCATCTAAGTGAAAACTCTAATAGCAATTGCGAAAACGCAAGTTCTTCCATAAAACGCAGTATTGGCGAGATCGACACGCCTCCTTCAGATTCAGCAATTTCATCAGAAAATCTGTTTGCAAAACCCAAACTCTCTAAACCAAAAAAACCACGCTCATCTAAAGTCCAATCTACACGGGAAACTCTTGAAAATTTCATTGATAATCATACCCCACCATTCGTTTTAAATTTCCACCAATTGTCCTTACTGATTGATAATGTCCAAGGCTCCCCCGACACTATTAGCGTCGTAAAAGAATTTACAACTGATATGGCTGGTTTACTCCATCTTTTACAAAGCAGCTATCAATATGCAATTGATAGATCTACAAAAAGCAAGTTTACAAAACTTCAAAAGAAACTACACAACCACTTAGGGAAAGAGATTTCTGACTTAGATAGTGACTCTTCTGTAAACAATCGTTCAGTATCATCTAACTCTCAGGTGTGAGGTTAGCTCACACGTCGGAATAACAGGAAATGAAGAAGCTGACAGGATTGCACGAGAGGCAATTTTAAGTGATTTGTCGGAGCCGATAGACAAGTGTGTTTCCAGTGACTTAAAAGCTTATTTTAAAAAGTTTTGTATTTGTGGCGAAATGAGTGGTCTCAAACTAATTCCAATTTAAATAAAATCAAAAATAATGTTTCTCAGTGGTTTCCATCGTCGCGCAATAGACGAGAACAAATTGCGGTTGCGCGTTTACGTCTAGGACATACCAGATTAACGCACTCCTACCTTTTCACAAAGAAAAATCCACCTATGTGTGATCAGTGTAACGTCCGATTAACAGTCGAACACTTTTTAACAATTTGTAGTAAATATGACCAAGAAAGACAGCGCTACAAGATCCACTCGCTCTACCACAGGCTTTAGGTTAAAACTGTTCCTGTGACAATATAGTGAATTATCTTAGATCCATAAACATATTGTATAATCTGTAGGTGTTTAACTTTGTTATTTATATTTTGTTCCGTCGCTAATAACCTTTTGGTGGATGCGACATCTTTTTCTAATAAAAAAAAAATATGTTCTAAGTTAAACTATAAAGATGATGTTCAGTGTTCGCCACTATACAGAAAATATCAATAGCCGAGGTAACTTGTGTAATAAATAAAAGCATATTATGGAAATATTTATAATTTAATGGGATATAAAACTAAGCAAAACACGTATAAAAATATGTCTAAGTTTCTATTTGGTAAAATATTCACGTTAAACAAAAATTGTTATATTTGATAAGGCAAAAAAACTATCAAATTTATACACTATTGCTATCCATAACCACACTATTTGGAACGTTGTCAATTTCAAGTTCTTCTAGGAAATCTAAGTCATTCTTCTTATTTCTATTTCTTCGATTAAACATTTTAATCATCGTTAATTTTACATTTACATCCGTCCTAATTAAAAATATAAGCAATCCTATCGGTGTACTACTAAAGGAAGAGCATTCAGCTAAAAATGATGTAAATAAAAAAATTCTATGCCATGTCAAAGATATTCCATAGGAGCAGTAAATCAGTACATCGTATGTAAAATACGGTATCCAGAGAAAGATGATAATATTTGAAGGTATCAATCCGTAGCTCTCATAGTCACTTTCATTTTTTTTACGTCTGTAATCCAGAAAGTTAAACACCAAAAGAGGTATTGCTATAAAAATATAAACTACATGAAGAGTAAATATTATTTGGCAAAAATATCTAATAGCAAATATTAAACTAGCAAGTAAATAAATAAAGTAAATACCATATGTCTTAAACAGTGCAGAAGATTTTACGAAATTTTGACTATAATTATTTAGAAACCAGTCTAAAGCAAGACACAATCCCAACAGAAATATTAGGGATATGGTAAAGCTGTTCATGACCCAAATTATAAAGAAAACATCTGATGATTCAAAGTAAGTAATCAACTGAAAAAGAATGGCCAATGCAAAAGGCACTGGATACGATATTATGAGCACTAAATTCCATATTGCACAATGAACAATGTATATGTTGGCGCTTGTTCTTAAATTCAAGTTTTTTATAATAATTCTAATGATGCAGATGGCAGCTAGTATGGACAAAATGCTTAATATTATCTGTAATGTCTCCGTTACATAGGTTGTGTAAGATATAATATCATAAGTTTCTCTCATTTGTTCGTAAAAAGGTATATTTGCTAAACGATCATCCTCAGCGACTGGAAAATTAGCCGAATCTGCCATGGTGAACCTGAAATAAATGAATAAAAGCTTAAGAATATGTTGGAAATTTTGGTTGAAATTCTACAGACAAGCAAAAAAAAATGTGAAAACTAAAAAAATTGATAAAAACGGGAAGGGCACAAAGGATGTTTCTACTTATAAAAAGACTTATTACCAGTAAACAAAAATTAATGTGAAATAAAAAAATGCAAGCAAAGAAAAAGAACAGAATCATCGAATATCTTCGTTCTCTGCTAGGCGTTCTCTGTTGACAGCATGGAGTCAACAGGGCACATAGTCGATCAAGATGTTGGTTATTAGACTAAAAACCTTGAACTCCACCAAACCATCCATATTCTTTATTAATAATATATCCCTGACAGTATACTTGAGAATGAGGGTAATCTCAATACAATGCAAAAGATTTACAAAAAAATATGTATTGAATAGATGGATGAAATACTTTAACCAGGCACTTAATATAGGGGAAGTAGAAGAAAAGCTAGAAGACAAAAAAAATGAAGTAAGAAGAATAGACGAATGGGAAGAGGAACCACCAACGATTCTTGAAGTTAAATATGCAGTTACAAACTAGCCAGAAACAAATCACCCGGAATAGATAATCTCCAGCTGAACTATATAAAGAAGGTAGCCACAATACCATAATGGCATTATAGCAGCTTATAAAAGAAATATGGGCACCGAAATCCCTCCCCAATGATTGACATATTGAAATACTTTGCACCATACACAAAAAAGGAGATATCTTTGAATGCTCTAACCACAGAGGAATTACACTTCTAAATGCATCGTATAAAATATTTTTCACAGTACTATGTCACCGTATGGTACCATATGCAAAACGGATAGTAGGAATATACCAGGCTGGTTTCAGAGGTGGTAAATCGACAATTCATCAGATTGCAACTCTGAAACAAATTAAAAAAAAAAACACTGGAGTATGGCGTAGATACGTATCACATATTTATGGACTACAAAGCAGCCTACGACTCTGTAAATAGAAGAGAAATGTTCTGTAGCATGTATAAATTCCTTATAACCATCGAATATTTAAAGTATAAAATTTATTTGATACGCCCCTTGGCTATGTTTAAAATTATGTGTGTTTTGTTTATATTTCATCATCGAAGAAAGAATTCAACTGCGTAGTAAAAATATGATTATATTTTACGTCTTATCTCTGCAATTTTCAAAGCTAAAGAATGATCAAGGTCAGATACCCTGAGCGCCTCGTTTGAAAAGAATTTTAGCTAGTCCCTTTTAATTGTAGAGGGGAGAGAGGAAACGGAGGAAGCCAATACACAGATACTGAGACAAGGACAAATTCAAGTTGGGTTTGAGATTTTAGAGAGAGAAGACGCGGCGTGGGTAGCATTAAGTAACCGACAAATTTGTTTGTAAAAAAGTGAATTATACTCGAATTTTATGTGTCAATTTTTGTGAGAGTAATTACTGTTTTGTTTTGTTGTTGTGTCTCATCTGAGGGATTTGTAAGACGGCGTTCCAAACAAGTTTAAAAGAAACCCACATGGTTCCAAGCAAAAGATTGAGTTTTCAAGAAGCCAAGTTTCAAATATTGCGTCGAGATAATCCAGTGCCCAGCATCTATCTTCATTTTGTTTGTCCCAAGTCACTCCAGACTATTTTCGCAGTTTGTTAGACGCATTTGTTTGTGTTGCAGTAAGTTTTGAGTCCAGTTCCAACCCCAGAACTTTTAAAGGAGATATAACATTTAGTGAAAATCAGGTAGAGATAGTGCAAACACTCCTGACCATGGAGCTGCGCGAAGGCGAAGTCAAAATTCACGTAAAGACAGAAAGGTTCTATTGTAAACCAAATTTCGTCTAGTGCGCCGTGGTCAGGAGTGTTTGCACTATCTCTACTTTTCTTTGTTAAATGTTTTAAAAGTAAGAATAGATATTTTCCATTAATAATTGCTTTCATGACAAGTTAAGAAATTGTAATAAGTAAAATTATAAATGTTAGGGAGTGGCTGACTCTCATATTAATAATTCTCAAAGTTTTAAAATTTAGTATTGACATATGACAGCTAGCTTTATTTTCTTGACATTTGGTACATACCTAACCATAAATTTAAAATTCGTTTTGTTTTGTTTTTAAAAAAGTTAATAGTTCCATTTTAAAAGATATTTTTCATTTGCAATAATGTATTTAATGCTACAAAATGTCGCCCATTAACAATTTAAGTTATTATAGTTTTTACTGTTTATGGTGATACAATAATAATATTTAAACATAAAAATATACCTCAAAGACTGCGAACCAAAGTGTTTAATTCCTGTATTCTACCTGTACTTACATAATGAAGCTCAAACTTGGACATTTACTAAAATAAACATGAAGAAGATCAGAAAAACTCAAAGAGCTATGGAACGACAGATGCTGGGTATCTCACTCAAATACCATAAAACCAATGAAGACATTCGTAATGGAGAACGATTTGAACCTTTGGCGAGGTTGGACGTATTTAATTACCAGTCTAATCGCACCTAGTTTTTGTGCTTTTATTTATATCCACTTAATAATTAAAGTGTTGTGTTATTATAAATAAAAATTAGTGAACTTATTGGAGAAAATCTGTAAGTAATTTGAATCTAATTAGATACTTACTTCACAACAAGTTCATATTGTTTATATTACCTGATGTTATTAAAAAACGAAAATGGATGATGTTAACAGTCCAGGGCCGTCGAGGCCCCAAATGTTATTGACATCACATAAAACTTCTTCATATTCTGCAGCGTTAATTAATTCAACTCCAAAATTCCCATCCAAGAAACAAGCTATTTTATATAATGCTCTGGAAAACGCCAAACTTGAGGAATATCTACTTGCACTGGGAAAAATTATAGAACCAAGATATATTATTTTTTCATCACGAATTTCAAATCACCGTATTTGTATTTACCTAGCTAGTGAAGAATTAGTAGAAACTGTCATGAATGCTGACAACGGAAGAATAACCATCAATCAACAAATAATTTATGCTCGACGCTTAATTACACCAAATGAAAGATTACTAATCTCTAATGTTTGCCCTAGTATTCCTCACACTTTCATAGAATCTGAACTTAAAAAGTTAGGCCTCAATTTATTAACTCCAATTAATTTTTTACGAATAGGTACAACAAACCCAGAATATAGACATATACTGAGCTTTCGAAGACATACATTTATCTCTCCTTTAGAAGCTACATTAATTCCTCCCTCAATTGTCATAAACCACGAACAAACATCTTATCGTATTTTCTTATCTTTAGAAAAACAGATGTGTTACTATTGTAAACAATCTGACCATTTTGTAGCAAATTGTCCATCCTGTACAAATCCAAATCAAAACTTAACAACAACAGTGCCAACTACTACTATAAATACAGTAGTTAATACTCTTCCACATGACGTCCCGACCACATCAGCCTCTTCAGCGAATTCCTTTTCCTTACAATCCTCGACTATACCTTCTTCATTAACTACACCAATATTAACTGCATCCCAAATATCACCCTCAACATCACTCCCAAGTTCTCAAACTACATGCAAAGATACAAATATAACCACTACCCAATTATCAACAACACCTAATGTTTCACAACCTCATACATCAATCCCAAACTCTTCTTCAACACTAGCATGCCCTATCAATAGCATATCAATAGATACAACTGATACACTTGAAATAACTAATACACCTAGTAAAGAAGTAAACACAGCTAAGCGCAGCTTTGATGAAATTTTATCCCCACCTTTACAAGAACCTAAAGAAAATTTCACAAAACCAATACAAAAACTTAAAAAATCCAAAACTATTGATAATTCTGAGACTATTGCTAGCAGTATGGAACCCGTAAAAGATTTTATTACTAATAAACTTATAACACCGATATTAAATTTTGAACAACTAACTGATTTTTTTGAAAATGCTTTAGGATCTCCAGATAAATTGAGTCTATCTAAAACTTATACAGAAAACACATTAGGCTTACTTAATCTGTTAAAAGAGATCTATCCTCACATTATATCAAAAAAAATGAAATCGCGATGTACTAAAATAATTAATTCAATTACTCGACAACTAAAACCTCAGCCTGATAGTGACTCCTCCATAGAACCTTCTACATAAGCTCACGTTCAAGTCTATTTTACAGTGGAATTTGAACGGTTATTATACCCGTTTAGAAATGTTACAAATAATAATTGCTCAAAATTCACCTTCTATAATTTGTCTACAAGAAACTCATTTTAAAAATAACAAAATTCATAATTTGAGAAATTATACAAGCGTATCTAAAATTAGGCAAAATCAAGAACATGCCAGTGGTGGAGTTTCAATTTTTATCGAGAATTCCTATGAATATTGCAGTATTCCTCTAATAACAAATCTAGAGGCTGTAGCGGTGTGCTTAGTAGGTCCACTAAAAGTTAACATCTGCAGTCTTTACATCGCACCTAATTCTGATCCAAGTATAGCAGATATTTCTAATCTTTTATGTCAGATTCCTACACCTCGAATTATACTGGGAGATTTTAATGCACATAATTCATTATGGGGCTCAAAAAAATTGACAAAAATGGGAAGAAAAATAGAAAATATCCTAAATAATCTTAATTTAAATCTACTTAATGACGGCAGGAATACTCGATATAATGCTGCAACAGGAGAGTTTTCAGCAATTGATTTGTCAATTTGTGAACCAAACTTGCAACCTAGTTTATCGTGGGACACTTTACCTGATCTATATGGAAGTGATCACTTTCCCATCTTAGTTAACAATCTGTTGTACCATAAGCACAATACACACATCACCAAATGGTCCTTAAACAAAGCCAACTGGACACTGTTCTCAACATTGATTTCTTCATCAGCTATGAATCTTAGAGAAATGTTAGACTCAGAACAAGATATTGACGAGAAAACATTATTTTTCAATAAAGTCATCATTGATGCAGCGAATAAATCCATTGGAAAAACAGCTTTTCATCCAAAACATTCACCTGTACCGTGGTGGAACGATGCGTGCAAACAGGCAATAAGGGAATCTAAATCGGCTTTTAATAGATATAAACGATATAAAACTACTGAAAATCATTTAGAATTTAAAAGAATAAGAGCTAAATGTAGATTTATTATTAAAAAAAGCAAGCAAGAGTCATGGCAAAAGTTTGTTTCAGAAATCAATAGATCTACTCCAATTGGTCAAATCTGGAACATGATTAGAAGTATATCTGGAAAAAATTCACAACACTCTATAAAGTACTTAATAAAAGACAATCAGACATTTACGTCCGAATGCAATATATCTGAAATAATGGCAAATCAATATTGTACCGCTTCTAGTGATGAAAACTATTCAGTAGATTTCTTAAATAAAAAACGATTTGAAGAAAATAAAGGAATACCAATAATCAATGACACTTCACTAATAAACAATCCTATAAGCTTGACTGAACTTATTGAAACTCTTAACTCCGTTAGAAATACTAGTCCAGGACCAGATAATATACCTGTGCTTTTTCTACAGAACCTACCACTAGTAGGTCAGGAACTATTATTGCAACTATTCAATTTTATATGGATCAATAAGGTATTCCCACACATATGGCACTCATCAATCATAGTTCCAATACACAAACCAGGTAAACCTAAATTTGAAGCAGAATCCTATAGACCAATCTCTCTCACGAATGCAATGTGTAAGTTGCTAGAAAAGATTATTGCCAATTGACTCATGTGGTATATTGAACATAAACATCTTATTATACCCGAACAAAGTGGATTTAGGAAAAATAGATCAACATTAGATAACTTAATATCATTGGAATCAGAAATTCATGAAGCATTTATATGTAATCAAGAATGTTTAGCCATTTTCTTTGATGTAAAAAAGGCTTTTGATACAGTATGGCGCTACGATATTTTAACCACACTCCACAATTGGAAGATTCACGGTAACATGTTTGCTTTTATTTCAAACTTTCTACGGCAACGATATTTCCAAGTTCGAATCAATAACCATTTGTCTGAATCTAAATTACAGAAAAATGGAATTCCACAGTGCTCGAATCTAAGCGTAGCACTATTTTAAATTGCTATTAACAATGTTGTGTCGGACTGCAATCGCACAATTAAAACTTTTTTGTATGCTGATGATCTGGTAATTCTAGCAAGAAATAAAAACATATTATCGGCTCATAATCGTATTTCTGCAGCTCTCAAGTCGATAGAATCGTGGTCTAACAATATTGGGCTCCAGTTTTCCAACACAAAAACAAAAGCTATACATTTTTCACGAAAATCAAATCCACAAAAGCTCCCAAATCTATTTTTAAACAATTCTCCTATAGAATATACAAAAGAAATAAAATTCCTAGGAATGCAACTGGACTCAAAATTAAGTTGGACAAGTCATATACACTCGCTAAGAGTATCGTGCCAAGCTGGACTAAACATTATGAAATCTGTGTCACATAAAAATTGGGGAGCAGATTTTCCAACTCTAATAAATTTATATAGAGCTTTAATTAGATCAAAACTGGACTACGGATGTGTTGTGTATAACACCGCAAACCAAGCATTGCTTAAAACTTTGGATACTCTTCAGAGTTCAGCCGTTAGACTTGCTCTAGGAGCATATTGCACCAGTCCTGTGGACAGTCTACTCTGTGAAGCTGGAGAGCCACCCTTAAACCTAAGAAGAAAATACTTAACTCTATCGTATGTCTCGAGTATAAAATCTAACCCAAAAAATCCAGCTCTTCATCATGCTGTTGCTAACAGGTTCCAGGAGGTCTATCGAAAAAGAAATAGGGGCCCTGTACCTTTCTATGAACGAGCTAATAGATACTTATTCGATTTTAATATTGAACTACCTCCCATTTATCCTATCTGTGAAATAAATTTATGTTTTCCTTGGGTTGTTCCCTCTCCGCTTTGTAACCTTAAACTTACAGCATATAACAAAAATAACGTGATACCAAATTTTTTTAAAACTCACTTTATCTAGGTTCTCACACAGTACAAAAATTACAATTTTATATACACAGACGCATCTAAGACCATAAATGGAGTAGGAGCATGCTTTGTGACATCCCATGAACATTCCATCTATAAATTGTCTCCTAAGACAAGTATTTTTACAGCAGAACTATTTGCCATCAATAAGGCCCTAAATTATATTCTAGAAAAAAAACTTCCTAAATCTCTTATAATATCTGATTCACTAAGTTGTCTGACATCAATTTCTCAGATTTATCCCTCTCATCCAACATTGCAGGAGATTAAGTTAATTTCATACCGTATATACCAAAACAATTTGACAGTAGAGTTCCTCTGGGTACCGTCACACGTTGGAATAGATGGTAACGTAAAGGCAGATAGTCTAGCTAGGTCCGCAGTAACCAATACAGCTGCACCAGTGGAAAATCTAACGGTGCATTTGGATTTAAAACCTTACTTAAAATCAAAATTACACGATGTTTGGCAAAACCAATGGAATAGAAGCACCACTAAATTGATAGAAATAAAATCTTCCGTCCTTCCATGGAACTTCTGGCCTTCAAAGCGACAACATCAAGTCCTATTAACACGTCTCAGATTAGGACACACTTCTACTACACATGAATACTTGTTGAAGAAAGAAGAGGAACCAGTGTGTTTTGTTTGTGAATGTAAAGTGACAGTGAAGCACATTTTGATTGAGTGTCCAATATACTCAGTAGAAAGACTATATCATCACTTTCCAAAAACATTAAAAGAACTTTTAGGAGAATCTAAATACGTAGCTGACTTGATAGAATTCTTGAAAACTATAAACCTTTTCAATAAAATTTAATACAATACATTAATATTTAAAATATTTATTGTATACATTATTATGTAATTGATATTTTGTATATGCCTATGTATGTCTTTATCACTTTTGTATTTTTCTTATGCTAATAACCCTAAGTGGTTGAAGCAAAATAAATAAAAAAAAAAAAAAAAAACATTCGTAATAGAACAAAAGTAAAAGATGCTGTCGAACAGGCAGCTAAACTGAAGTGGATATGGGCTGGACATAACGAACGTCTTAAGGATGGCCGATGGAATAAAGAAATCGGGAATTGGCGGCCATATGAAGCCAAAAGACCACGAGGAAGACTGCAAATGCGCTGTAGCGACGATATTAAACGAACTGCAGGACCAATGTGGAAACGTCTTACAAACAACAGAGATAAATGACGAAAATTAGGAGAGGCCTATATTCGGCAATCCAAATAGAGAGAAGGGCTTAATATATATATACTAGCGGACCCGACAGACTTCGTTCTGTCAAATAGATTTGGAAGGTGGCAGTTTATTTCTTTAATTCTCCTGAACAAAACCGTTACCATGTTGATAGGGCGGTGTGTGAGGGTCAGCTCGGGTGACCTAAGTATCTTCGCTTCCACGAACTTTGGCCACCCTTTTGGACCCCCTAAAAACCTCGACTGGGATGTCTGCCAGAGGGCTTCAAACTAAGAGAGGAGCTAAAGGTTCAAACCTGATTGAAAAATAATCTTTGATTAATGTGCTTTAATGACAAAACATAGAGATAATTAATTATATATAATTATTATTAACATAGGGTTAATAATTAATGTAATAAAGAATAATGAAATAAAACGTATATAAGTATTTTCAGTAATTGCTTTAAAGTGAATCATAATTATTAACACAAATCTGTTTTATTTTTATTGTAGTGCTTTATGATATACGTTTTTTGTTTCATTATCTGGTGAATATACAAACAAATCTAATGATTTTCTAACACGGGAACAGGCAACATACAATTGGCCATGTGAGAAACATAGGTTTTCTAGATTAATACCACGAACACCTAATGATTGCCCTTGGGACTTATTTGTGTCATTGCAAAAGCAAGCCGCACTGGAAACTGTAGTCGTTTAAATTCAAACGGTATATCAGTCAGAATCATTGGGATGCGTGGTATCAAAACGTCTTCTCCTTTATACTTATACTTTATACTTTCAGTATAGTTGCTTCTATCACGTTGTTCAATAATTTTTTTATCGCTAACCGTGTGCCGTTGCAAAGACGCGGTTGGTTGATATTTCTCAACATTATAACTACCATTTAAATGGAAATAAGCCACAATTGAAGGTTAAAATACGTTTATTGACGTTTCAATTTCCACTTCGGAAATCGTTCTCAAAATACAAACATTAGTAAATTAAACAAATTTTGTTTTTTGTTACTTAGTGAAAAATTCTTCTAATAATTTAATTTTATCTGACTCATCTATATTACATTATACATTTTAAAGTAGACGACTTTAAAATGATATTGCCAATATTGTTGAGTTGCGTTCCTGGGACGACTTTACTTATAAGATAGTTCATTCGATTACATGAAATCAACTTTAACTTGAGAATATCCGTCAGAAAAGATCATAATATGTAATTCGTCTTTAAAAATACAAATACATGCCATGATGACAGTAAAATTCTCCTGTTAGTGATTCCATAGTAAATTATGAGTGAAAAACCAGGAAAAAAACGTCATAATACTATCCCGACATGGTAAGTATTTGATCGTGCATTTAGTTTACCTTCAATAAACACCAAATTCCGATTTTATATGTTTGTTATTTAAAAAACATAAATGATGTATTCTCTATATGTTACTGACTTACCAATACTGGTATTTTCCTTTTAATAACTTCCTCTTTCAATATGGGTAACCAGATCCTACTACATTCTGCCGAGGAATTCGCGACACAATTGGTCTCATTTAGCATAATTAGAGCCGCTTTTTTGATTTTTCTCTTTTTACCATCAGTTTCTTTTAGGACTATATTTGAATCATTCCATTGAACCCTAAAAATAAAATTTAACACCGAAAGAAAGGAAACATAAAGAATGGATGAATGAGGAAATACTACAGTTGATGTGTGAAAGAAGGGTACATAAAACAAATAATCCGATAAGATACAAAGAAACAGATAAACTGATAAAAAAGAAAATAAGAGAAGCTAGAGAAAGATGGATAAGTGAGCAATGCCAGGAGTTGGAACAACTGGAGCGAAAATATGGCTTTTTTAATGTACACAAAAAGATTAAAGAAATGACAGGAAGGAGAAGAACAACACAGACAGGACAGATCAAAGATACAGATGGTTTACTCATAACAGATTTACAACAAAAAATGAATCGATGGACAGAATACATATCACAACTTTTTGATGACAAAGATAGACAAGAAATCTCAAACGAATATACAGATGATACAGGGCCTGATATAATCAGAGAAGAAATAGATTATGCAATCAAACAAGCGAAAAGTGGTAAGGTCCCCGGTCCTGATGAAATTCCTGTAGAACTGCACAAACTTATGGACGATGAATCTATTAAAATACTCCTAGATCTATTTAACACAATATATATAACTGGAATAATACCTAGGGAATGGCTCCGTTCGACCTTTATACTACTGCCAAAAAAGGCAAATACAAGGGAATGCAGCGAATATCGTACGATAGCTTTGATGAGTCATGCTCTAAAACTGTTCCTGAAAATAATCCATAATAGGATCTATAGGAAATTAGACGTAGACATCAGTAACACTCAGATGGGATTCAGAAAAGGGCTGGGTACAAGGGAGGCTCTGTTTGCAATGAACGTTCGCTCACAGAGATGCTTAGACATGAACCAAGAAATTTACACCTGTTTTATTGATTTCGAAAAGGCCTTTGACAAAGTACAACATGAACCACTAAGACAAATTCTAATAAAGAAAAATATGGACAGCCGAGATATTCGAATTATATGCAACCTATATTGGAATCAAACAGCAAATGTGAAGGTTGAGGGTAGGCTAACAGAAGAAATTCAAATCCGTCAAGGAGTCCGGCAGGGATGCATCTTGTCGCCACTTTTATTTAATCCGTATAGTGAAGCTATTTGTGAACAAGCACTCGAGGAAGAAGATCTTGGTCTGATAATAAATGGTGAGACGATCAACAATATAAGGTATGCTGACGATACGATTCTCCTAACGGGAACGCTAGTAGAACTACAACATCTCGTTCAAAATCTCAATATGTACTGTAACAGTTACGGCTTGAAAATTAATTTGAAAAAAACTAAATTTATGGTAATCACGAAATCAAAGAACATCAGAGCTAATCTTGTAATAGACAATACAACGATTGAGCGTGTGTCCTGTTATAAATATCTAGGTGCTTGGATCACAGACGATACTGATCAAACAAAAGAGATTAGATGTAGAATAGAAATCGCTAGATCAGTCTTTAATAGAATGCGCAAACTCTTTTGCAATCGTGATATCAATATAAAGTTACGAATACGAATGCTGCGATGTTATGTCTTTTCTACTCTGTTGTATGGAGTAGAGGTTTGGACACTAAAACAGTTGATCACAAAAAACATCGAAGCTTTCGAGATGTGGTGCTATAGGCGCATTCTCAGAATATCATGGATGGACCGCGTCACTAACACGCAAGTACTCCAAACTTTAGACAAAAGATGCGAAATTCTAAATGAGATAAAAACTAAAAAGATGGAATACTTGGGGCACATTGTGAGAGGTGAAAAGTACGAACTTTTAAGAAATATCATGCAGGGCAAAATTAAGGGCAAAAGAAGTGTGGGAAGAAGAAAAATATCGTGGCTTCGTAATCTACGTGAATGGTTCGGGTGTAGTTCGATTGAACTTTTTAGACGCGCTGCTAACAAAGTTGCAGTGGCCATGATGATTTCCAATCTCCGCTAGGAGTGGCACGAGAAGAAGAAGATTGAACCCTATGTTCATTAACCCATGCGTGTTTACATATTTGAGATCTATCAAATTCTCTATTTTTAATATAGGATTGATGTTCACTTATTCTAACATTTAATGGCCTTGATGTTTCACCTAAATAAAACTGATCGCATTCACAAGGATCTGGTTACCCATATTGAAAGAGGAAGTTATTAAAAGGAAAATACCAGTATTGGTAAGTTAGTAACATATAGAGAATACATCATTTATGTTTTTTTTAAATAATAAACATATAAAATCGGAATTTGGTGTTTATTGAAGGTAAACTAAATGTACGATACAAATACCATGTCGGGATAGTATTATGAGGTTTTTTCCTGGTTTTTCCGTCATAATTTACTATGGAATCACTAACAGGAGAATTTTACTGTCATCATGGCATGTATTTGTCTTTTTAAAGACGAATTACATGTTATGATCTTTTCTGACGGATATTCTCAAGTTGAAGTTGATTTCATGTAATCGAATGAACTATCTTATAAGTAAAGTCGTCCCAGGAACGCAACTCAACAATATTGGCAATATCATTTTAAAGTCGTCTACTTTAAAATGTATAATGTATGTCTGAATTGTCAATATAGATGAGTCAGATAAAATTAAATTATTAGAAGAATTTTTCACTAAGTAACAAAAAACAAAATTTGTTTAAGTTACTAATGTTTGTATTTTGAGAACGATTTCCGAAGTGGAAATTGAAACGTCAATAAACGTATTTTATCCTTCAATTGTGGCTTATTCCCATTTAAATAGTAATTAATTTAAAATGCCACAAGAAAATAGCTTCAGAACAATATTATAACTACCGATCCAACTTTTAATTGAAGATTGTGAGGTGTCAATCCTGGTAAATCCATCGAGTTTCATAATTCAAGCGGATAGTTGACGACATCATCTTGCTTAGTAGCCGAGTCAACTGATTTATATATCCTCAATTCGCCTGTATTTTGTTCTTGAATTTTGAAATTTAATTCATTTACATCTATGTTTTTTGCAGCCAATATAGCACGTTCGCTTAACCAATCATGGTTTTTGTAATTTTGAGCAACATCTGGAAACACCTTTTGAATAAATTCATCTTTTGGTCAAGTTACCTGACCAATTTACCAATTTAGTTAAATTACCAATGTCAATGAGTTGTTTAGAGAATATTTCTCAAGATTGGTCATTTTGCAACTCGACTTGCATATTCTTGCTTAAGTGTAATACCTTGACATGTTTCCACAAATTGGAGGACTTTAAACATGGATTGAGTTCATCAGCTGGCGTTGATCGTGAAATCACTGGCAATGTTTGACGAAAATCTCCTGCTAATAAAATCATTGCACAACGAAATGGGTTATGATTGCTCCGTAGATCTTGTAAGGTTCTATCTAAAGCCTTCAAAGATTTTTTATGTGACATCGTGCATTCATCCCAAACAATCAATTCACATTGCTACAAAACCTTTGCCATTGCAGAGTTCTTCGAAATGTTGCAGGTTGGAGTTTCGTTGCTTTGCATGTTTAATGGCAATTTTAGTACTGAATGGACTGTTCGATCACCTTCAAGCAAAGTTGCTGCGCTTCCCGACGAAGCGAGTGCAAGTGTAATTTTATTTTGTGAGCGAATTGTTGCTAATATCAATGAAATCAAAAAATTTTTTCCTGTACCACCAGGTGCATCTAAGAACCTCTTGTTTTATCATTTGTTACTTTCATAAGTGTATTAAATACACTTCTGTTGTTCATTCAATAGTGGAAGATTTGTTTGAATTAATTCTTTTAAAGTGTTGAGATCATACAGTTTTCTCGGTGCAACTCTTAGTTAAAAGCATCATGCATTGGACAATTGGGCGCGGTCAGGCCTAATTGAAATAATAGTTTGTTTGACATCCTCAAGCGCATGTCCTCAATTGAAATCAATGCTTCATTGCAAATTTCTTCGCTTATTTTTATATTTGGATTTCCCCTTCTGATCCGTATTTGATACAAAATATCATAACACAATATTATCTTTGTACTTGATCCACAAATCATTTGGGTTTGATGGGAAGCTTGTAGATATGATTAAAGAAAACAATGTTTGTGTTTGATGAGCTTGTGATGATATTACTGCATCATTGAGAGTTTGATCCCAATGAGCGTCATTTTCTAGCAGTTGCAAACGTTGGCAGGCTTCTCTGTATGATCCACACAAATCACCATCAACAGTTCGTTAATGTTGGAATTATGTTGGGCCACGTACATTGACTAATAGCAGTCGTAAATAAAAACATTCACCATTGCTTGGATGTACTGAATAAATCCGACCAATCGCATCGGTAGAATATGTATCTGGGTATCCAGGAACTGGTTTACCTTGTTTCCGTCGTATAAATCTTCTTGAGGATTGATTCCAAGTATAATATTTTGGCATTTCAGAATATAATAATGTTAAAGCAAAAGCATCGTTTTGGCATATCTCAAAAAAACTGGTGAATGTAGTAGATGGTGGCTGAGCAGCTCTTTGTACTACGTTCTGTGGTGTAAGGTATACTCTTTGTCCATTTTCTAAATGCACAGCTAAATGAACAACAGTAGGGTGTCTCTCATGAACAGGAAAAGAAAATATTCGCCAAAATGCTTCATTACTACTAACATAGCGACCCATTTGGTATTGAGTAACTTCATCATGGGAATTCTCTGCATTAATACCAATCACAGCCATGTCACTCTCTTTGGTTACATATTTGCAAATGCATTTAATAGATTTCACTGAATGGTAAGATTCAACATTGATGTGCGCTTTGAAGGTCTTTGATAAAATGGATGAATATGGAATAATCCAGCTACTATCTATTTCAATATCTTGAATTTCAAGATAAACTTGAATTAGATTAGATTATCGATTTCAATATAAACTTAATTGAAAAGCAATAAAATTCAAATTGACTCTAAATTTAGTTAGAAAATATTTCTACAGGAAAAATAAAAGTGCTGTTTTAAAACATAAAACATATTAAGATTGTTCCATGCTTTGTTGAGTTATGCGCTTACCAACACATTTTGCGATTCATTTTTGTATTATAGATTATAGATATATATATATATATATATATATATATATATATATATATATATATATATATATATATATATATATATATATATATATATATATAAACGTTTTCTGATCCTTTAATAATAAAATAATACAATGTACGACCCTAGTTAATGTACAAGGAATTTTAATTATCCAACGAACTTTAACCTTATGTTAAGAATGTTAAGAAATGTGATTCGGTCATTTGAATATCGGTTACAAAGTTGCATAGACGTTGGAGGTGGACATTTTGAACATTTTCTTTAGACTTATATCCTTAATATCACATTAATTGTTACATTCATTACATATTATTGTAATTTATATATTTTGTATTAGTTATTTATTGAATAAAATTTTTTTTTGTGTTATTACTTACACAAGAGTGAGTTATTTCTACTTACAAAAGTGATTTTAGCAGAAGTGGTAAAAGAGACATGTGGTAGCTTGAATTTAAATGAAATGCTATTTATTTATAGGCCGTTATAATCACAAAGCATGTCTAAATATACTAAAAGCGACCCCTATATAATAGCCTATAGCGGACCAATAGCTAAACAGCATTTCAAATTGAGTTACCACATGTCTTCTGGATGAGAGGTGAAATCTCGAAACCCGTGTAGAAGAATGGTGTAGAAGAAACATGCAGCTACTTTTATTTTTACGGCTTTTTTCTACTTAAAGAGTGCAAAAGATTTTGTTTTTTAAGCATAAACTGTAGATGTATTGTCGGAATAAAAGATTATTCCAAACGTTGTCTAATAGCATCCAGTATATCTTCCTGATCAGGGGTGAAACCTGAAAATACGTGTAGAAGAATGGTGAAACTCAAATTGAAAAGAAAGGCAATATTTTACTTTCCTTTCAATAGTACATTATCTGTTTCTATCTTCTTCACTTTAACTCTTACTACCTGTTTTCAATATATAACTATGATTTCGATGTCGTTTTTGTCTCAATCAGCGCTGTTTTTTGTCAAATAAAAGTGTAATTTTAACCTTTTAAATTTACAAATTTGTATTGACTTCAAAAATTAAAAACTGTCTTCCTGTACAAGTACAAATATTTACCAAAAAGTTTAAGAAAAAGATACGCTAATATCAACAAGTACTTACCAAATAACAGCACAATAGTTCTGTCTTGCATTGACGAGTATACAATTTGTCGCGCGTTTCGAACGATTTAATGACAGCACACACAAAGAAAATCGTTAGATACAATTCTCGATCATTAAGGGAATTATACTGGATGCTAAACACAAAATTCCTATGAATTTGTAGTCGTTTTAAGATATATTTATGTACGTCTCAGTACACTAGTTTTCTATTTTTTTTTAAATAGTTGTAGACTTAATTACACACTTCATATAGTCGAAGACCGAGATAGGGGGGTGATTAGGGGTGTACGAATACGACTATTTTTATAGCGGTGTTTGAAAAGATAAAAGAGCGCTACAGGGAGTATCATCTATTATAATCAAAAGAAGCCTACAGAAATTTATTAAAACCTTAGAAGCTCTTAACGAACGAATTATCAAAATAAATCTAATTATTTGCATCAATTGAAAATTGAAGTTTTACAAAGAAGTTCAAATATATATTATTTAACAGATCTCTTTTCCAAGATTTCCATCTACTTGGATTTATTAATATTAACTTTTAGTTCCATTTTGGAGCTTTCCCGAATCAGTTTTTTTGCTGTACTTGCCAGTTCTTTTCCATTTCTTGCAATGAGACCTGCATTATCAGCATATGCTAAGCATTGGTGCTCTTTGTATAAAATAGTGCCGAACCTATTTATCCACTAACCTTTACAATTTTTTTTAGACTTTACCATTGCGTTTTACAGCACAAATGGTTTGTCTAATTATCATTTTTACCAAACTTACTATTTTTTTCTGGCACTTGAAAATATTTTAGCGTTTCTATTAATTTATATTGTTGTGAAGCTATTTGCTTGTGGCATGTTAAAGTATAATCGGTTCACAATTTGTCGATAGCTCACTACAAGTTTAACCCTAATTAGAGAACTGAAATACAGAGAGGATAGGTAATACGATATAATAGTAAAAACCAACCTGAAACTGACGGTTTAAGATATTTTCGACTAACCCACTTTGTATCTGAAGGAATACAATACAGCAGTCAACCTTATAATCCGATTACGAAGGTATTTTGGTTACAGATGACCGACCAGTGTCGTAGAATATATGATTAAAACATTTATTTAAACTAAATAAATATATTTTTTAAATTGTACTTATGTAAATTGTATTTTTTAATAAAACTTATTTATTTTATTCAAAAATAAAAAGTTTCTTACCATTTGTAAAAGATACATTTATTTTATTAAGGGGACAGGCGCCAAATGTCGCCTGGCAAAATTTTCAATGTGTTTTAAATGTATCCATTATTTTGGAATCCGGAGAAAACTAATAAATATTTTAAAAAAATTTAAACGCAGAATGAAAGATTACATTATTACTGAGGGCAGAAAGACCCTGAAAACTTCTACAATTTTTATTTTAATATGTTATGTAACAGGGGTGAAAATAAAAGGGAAAATAAGTATAAGTTTTAATTGAAAATATTTCATGCAGAAGAAACTTTTTATTTATTCTAATAAATATTTCATTCTGCCTTCAAATTTTTCAAAAATTCTATTTAGTTTTCTGAGTATTTGAAAAAAAATGGATACATTTAAAACACATTGAACATTTTGACAGGCGACATTTTGCGCCGTTCCCCTTTAATACCTCACGATTACAACTACTATTACTTACCTTATATAATTACGATTGGAAAACTATTCAAATTCAAAATAAATAGGAATCAACTTCGGAATCCGAGTCGTCTTAAGGGTTAATAATTAGCGGTTGTGTCTCTACAGTCGCATCAATTATGTTATCAAGATCCCATATTTTTTATTCTTCTTCTATTACATGTCTTACTGCATCTTTCCAGTTTGGTCTATAATATGTTGTAAAGACTCGTATAACAATTCACGTACAGCTTGTATTTTATATGATGTATTTTTTCTAGCCACATAACTTTTCATTTGTGCCCAAACGAGTTCAATTAATTGGATTTATTTCGCAGTGGTAGGGTGGAAGTCTAAGGACTGTGATGTTTCGCCTTTCCGAAATTTTGTCAACTACTTATTTCTTGAACTTAGATTTGTGTTGCCGGGCAATTTTTAAAAGTTCTGCTTTTACCATTCCATCTTCGTAAGGGAGATATTTATTCCGCAGCCAGTCAAGAATATCCTGTTTCTTCCACGCAGTCGTTGGAAGTCTTTCTACTAGTCGTGAATGATAAGGTGCATTATCTAATACTATAATTAAATTTTGTGGTTGTGTTCAATCATCTACTCAAAATACTCTTCGAAAACATCAGCTGTCATCTCCTCGTGATAGTCTTTTGTGCTTTTGGACTGAAATTCCAACAAACCATGCTTAACAAATCCTTTTTCACTGCCAATGTGAGAAATGATTAATCTACTGCCTTTACCAGAAGGTGGGGAGATATCAGTAGACCAACCTTCCATAAAGGCTTGCCTGGAGCTTAATATATTTTTATCTGACTAAATTTTTTTTAAAGTATGACCTGAGTTTACCCACGTTTCATCCTGGTAGAAGATGGGTCTTTCTTCAGCCCGGAATTTTCGTATGGATCTTAGATGATTTCTTCTCCAACATATTATCTCCTCCCAGTCAATCAAAAGTGATTTTCGGTCTGATTTCTCCCACCGGAAATTTAATTCTTTTAAAACTTGACACAATTTAGTGCGTCCGATATGAGGCAAATCCGGGTCGTCTCTAACTTCTTGTAAAATTTTGTTTAGGTTTGGTATTAGTTTTTTGAAAGAACAAATTCCATGAATTTTCCTTCGAATACCATTTTTGGCAAATTCATCAATTTCAATAGGCTTTTTCCCTCTCTTTAAGTGTTCGTTTGTGTTTGGGTTAGCTATACCGTGTTTTTTTCTTTCTGATAGGAACCTTTATATAGTTGACTCCCCTACGCCAGTTATGTTGGCACAACTTTCGACTATGTTGCGAACAGTGTTTGTGGGATTCTGAGAAACCAGAGCATCGTGAACATTTAGGATAAGAGTCTTCCCTCTTGGTGAATAGACAGACTTAATGACTGTACTCAACAGTACAGGTGTAAAACTTGATGATGTTGATGATGAAGCTATCACAAACAATCCAACAAAACGAGCACGAACGAAAGGTACGTATATGTTTGTAGGTATATGGAATAAAAAATCACTCACGCACTGCATATAATTCGCAAAAGAAATATTCGAGACGCTAATTACTGCCGTAGACGCGGAAACACCGACGAGCCGTAAATTACATGCGACCAAACACGTACTAAACAAAAAAATTGTTTTCGTTCGTAATAACTTCACCCTTTCAAGTTAAGTTTCGCATATAAACTGAACAGACGAGGCACGTGGCCAAAGCCGGCATCTTTATACCCATTATATTATTAAAAATCTGGGGAATTCTATTCTAATTATTTTGCAACGAATAGTACCTTCTGATATGAATTCCAGGTTTTCTAGTAAAGTAATTAAACGCGAAGATTAGTATTGAAATATCCAAAGAGATAAGGTATTCTTATTTACAAAATTGTTAATGGTTAAATAATTCTTATTTTTATTAATATAATATAATAACCAACATTAGCCGTGAAAGTTTTAATTGTTTTTTGCTTAATATATTAGTATTAAAACATTATTAATAATATATATAACAGTATTAAAACATTATATTATTAATTAATGAATAAACACCTCAGGAACGCCTAAGATTTACGACCGTTTTATGAGTTTGAGGCATATTTCGTGCTCTCAACAATTTGTGAACGGAGAATAATTACTATTTAAATGGGAATAAGCCACAATTAAAGGTTAAAGTACGTTTGTTGACGTTTCAATTTCCACTTCGGAAATCGTTCTCAAAATACAAACATTAGTAAATTGAATTTACTTTCAATTTACTAAATTGAATTTACTTTCAATTTACTAAATTTTTACAGTTATGCCATGTATAACCATAATTAAAAGTTTAATTTTTAATAGCAAATCAATCACAGAAAGGACAAGAAAAACGTTTTTTTATAAATATTTCTTTTAAATGTATCTTTATGTTTATGTAATATTTATTTTAAAAATCCAGATTATTGTTCTCCATCAAAAAAATTTTCCCTACTATTTCTCCCCCTAACGTTCTTTATTTATGTACTGTATTATTTGATGTTTAACATGCGTGGTTTACCAAAATGTTTCATTGACCTGTTTAAAATTGAAAAAATTCAATAATATTAACGAATTTTTACTGAAAGCACTCCAGTATGTCAACATAACGCGGTGCCTGCGGTAACGGTTTTGGATTTTGATATAACTTTGTAAATTTTAGATTGCAGCTATGTGAAACAATATTTTTGATGCACTTCAGTTTTATTTATGTACATCAATATTTTTGGTTGATAAAGGTAGACATAATTCAGGTATAAACGAAAGCATCATTTAATTCTAAGAAAAATTGAGGAGCTCGCGTGCAAAACCGGATATATCCACTTTTTACACAAAATCATGTTTTGGTGGTTTCAGGGTCTAAGCCATGATATCTATAGGTCTGTATATTGATTTGCAACCAAAACCGTATGAATCCCTTCAAAATCGTTAATTAAAGTTCGACCTTTGGAGCAAATCTGGTTATATCCAAATTTTGCAGGCAAAAGCTGATATATCCAAATAAACAAGTCTGTGCGTATTCTGTTGCAACTTTTAGTTCGTTACTGACATTGGTTATGATCACACGTGCTTTCAATCGTGCTTAATAAAGTAGTGTGTTTAAGTTTTACGTTAAAAAGTGTATATTGTGGAGGAGAATATTAGTGTAAGTGAAGGAAGTAATGGAAGCAGGAAACGAAAAAGACGCGAGAACAAAAGGGAAGCGAGTAAAAAGAAAAAGTAAGTTGTTTTAAAATTGTGATTTTACTAATTTTTTTGTAATTTTAGGTATTTAGATCCCGGCCCTAGATTAGAAGGTTTTACACGTCCTTGTAGTCATGATGGTAAAACATATGAATGCTGCAAAGTGAGTACGCAAGATATTATAAGTCTTAGAAAACAGTTTTATAGTAACGAAGAGAATGTTTTTATGTAAATATATGTCTGTTGTGCCAGTTAAACGACGCAGACAAAATAAAGAAATGAAAGAAAGGAACGCAACAGTTTGTTACTTGTTAAAGTCTGATAAAAATATGGTTAGGGTTTGCAAAAATTTTTTCTCTGCTGTTTTTGGCCTTACTAAATCCAGACTTGTCACTGTTACAAACGTTTTGGAGGAAGGAGGTGTTCCGAAGGAGAAAAGGGGAGGTGATAGAGTATCCAAGAAAACTGCATCAAAAAAAGAAAAAGTACGACAATTTATTGATTCTTTGCGTGGTAAAGAAAGCCACTACAATAGAAAAAAGTCGAAACGTATATATCTTTCTGCAACTCTTTCTGTGGCAAAGTGCATAAAATGTATAACAGGCAATGTAATCCTGAAGATCAAGTAACCTACGATATGTTCAGAAATATATTTTTAAATGATTTTAATGTCGGCTTCTCATCCCCTGCGTCAGATGTATGTTCCAAGGTTAAAAGAGCAATTAAGACACACAAGAGACCTACAGCGAAGACAAAACCTCATTATGGAGTACCGCGTCCATAGAAAAAGGGCAAACACTTTCTATGAACTCGCCCAAGAAAAACCTGATAATAGCATGACCTTTTGTTTCGACCTTCAGCAAGTTCAACTGCTACCCCGAACACCAATCGGGGATGCGTTTTATTCTCATCAAATTAGTTGGTAAGCTTTTTGCTGCGTTCCTATGACGTCTTGTAATCCGATATTCTATGTCTGGACCGAAGATTTGGCTGGAAGAGGGGCCATTAAAATTGGTTCTGCTTTATTTCATTATCTTCAAAGTTTGAATTATGAAGGAGTACATCTTCTCAGACTATTCTGCGATGGATGTGGAGGGCAGAATAAGAATTCACATATCATTCACACCCTAATATATTGGCTTAAAAACCAGTCCCCAGATAATTTGACAGAAATAATAATAACATTTCCAGTCCGAGGACATAGCTTTCTACCTATGGACTGATTATTCGTTAAAGTTGAGAAAATCTTGAAAAGACATCCAGTCATAACGTCTAAAGAAAAATACATAGAAATGTATTCGGAACTAGGTTCGGTAAAAACACTTGGTTCTGACTGGCAAATGTCTGATGTTAATGAACTGGAAAAAGTGTATAAGAAAATAAATGGAATTTCTGAATGCAAAATAATCCACTTAAAAAAATTTGTGAATAAAAATAATGAAACTACTATTAAAGTAAAAAAGTTTCAATTTTATCGGTTCACAGCATCAGGTGACACAACTTGGGAGTCGCTTGTCAAGAAGGGAAAATGAGAAAATATACGGCTAAGTAATTCAATACCAGTTAAGAAGAAAAAAAGTTTGAATCATTTGATGAAAGAGCATTTTGGTGAAGATTGGCGAAACAGGGAAGACCCTTTGTGATACAAAAATTTATTAGACAGTAATGGAGAAGAAACCGTAGATATTTCGGAAAATAATGAAACCCAAGAAGAAGGAGACAAGCTATGCGATTGCCTGCACGAAGAGACTGCAATACATATTTAAATTTGTTCGTTCTATTTTTGCAAATATTACTTTAACTAACTTGTTTTGTTTATTTAATGAAAAATAAATAATTTTTTTCGCTCACAGTGTGTCATTTTGTGTGCAAAACCGGATATATCCAATGTTTTTTGCTAATAACTCCGAGTTGTTTACTTTTTTTATAAAAAAATATACGTCATTCAGTTAGTAAACCCCATTAAATTGAAACTGTTTTCTCAAATTAATATAATTTTTTAAAATAAATATGTACCTAGGGTATTTTTTTCATCTCCTAAAAAAACTTTAAAAGTGGATATATCCGGTTTTGCACGCGAGCTCCTCAATTAATAAGGCTAAATAGTTGTGGATGCGAATGAGATTTGAAGAACTGCAAGAATTACAACGAAAACTCAGTTGCTTTCTAACTTTGAAACCTTCGTTGTTCCATTGCTAACTTTTATTTTGGACTTAGTACGTAGATATAGATTTAATTGCTCTCTTCTTCTTCTTCTTATGGTGCCTATCCGTTACGGATGTTGGACACTAACATGGCTATTCTGACTTTGTTGACTGCTGCCCTGAAAAGTCTGGTAGTGGTGAAGTTAAACCATTTTCGCAGGTTATGCAGCCAGGATATTCTTCTTCGTCCTAGACCTCTTTTCCCATGCACTTTACCATGACGTATGGTCCAAAATAGGTCATATCGTTGTTCATTGCGCATTATATAGTCCAGGTATTCTAGTTTGCGACGTTTTATGGTTACGACTAGCTAGCGCTCTTTACCCATTCTATGTAGTACTTCTTCGTTGGTAACTCTGTCTATCCAGGAAATCCTCAACATGCGTCTATAGCACCACAACTCAAATGCTTCGAGTCTCTTCAATGATGCTTCAGTTAAGGTCCATGACTACACGCCATGTAAAATAACGAAGAATACGTAGCATTTTAGTAAACGAACCTTTATTTCCAATTTTATATCGTAGCTGTTAAAGATTTTTTTCATTTTGACGAAAGCTGATCTTGCCTTCTCGATCCTTATCTTAATTTCCGTCGATTGGTCCCACTGTTCATTTAGGTTTGCAGCAAGATAACAAAAGTTGGTGATTTGTGTTAAAGGTTGTTGGTTAAGTAGTAAATGACAAGGTGGTATCCTATTTTTGCTTATAACCATGTATTTGGTTTTTTTAATGTTAAAATCAAGCCCAAACCTGCTACTTACTTCTGCGACCCTGGAGACAAGTGTCTGCAGACCTTACAGACTGTCTACAAAAAATGAGTATCATCAGCGTATCTTATGTTATTCAATCGTTCTCCGTTTATAAGTATTCCCTCGTCTATGTCCGTTAGCGATAGGTTCATAATGTGCTGTGAATATGTATTGAACAATAATGGGCACAATATACATCCCTGTCACACACCTCTTTTTATCTTTATGTCGTCTGTTAACTGATCCCCAACTCTAACAGCTGCAGTTTATTCGTAATAGACATTGTTTATTATACGGCGATCTCTGCTGTCTAGACCAATTGAATTTAATATTTTCATCAGTTCGTCATGTTTTATTCTATCGAACGCTTTCTGCTAATCAACAAAACACACATATACATC
This sequence comes from Diabrotica undecimpunctata, assembly GCF_040954645.1. Classification (NCBI taxonomy): domain Eukaryota; kingdom Metazoa; phylum Arthropoda; class Insecta; order Coleoptera; family Chrysomelidae; genus Diabrotica; species Diabrotica undecimpunctata. The sequence goes on from NC_092811.1 coordinate 127,265,559, forward strand.
ACAATTTACGTCTCTACATCTTTGAAAGAGAACTTGTATTGCAAAAAGTGCCTCTCGAGGACCTAATCCATCTCTGAAGCCGAATTGTGTGTTTGTCATGTGTTCTTCACACTTTTTATATATTCTTTATTTATTCTTTATTTATTATTTATTACTTATTTCTTTTTTTTATTATTTAGAGTACTAAATGTTAATGCAATACCATCTTCGATGCACTACATTCAGTTCGAAATGGCTTGTACGGCGGATAAACTTACACCTGTTGGTCGTACAACACGTTTTTGCACTTGCTTTAAGTCTATTAGAGGTACGTTGTCCCTTGCTTCTTGTTGCATAAAACGCATAGCATTTGCTATAATTTCTTGGCTTTTACCGGACAAAATATTTTTCAATTTAAATTCCATTTTACGTCACTGGGACTCACTGTTCCTTAAGAAAACTCTAGTTGCCAGATGATTTTTGTTTAATTCCCTAGAATTTTGCCAAAATTTCCCTAACAACTTCACAACTATATTAAGCCTAGAATCACAGATCAAACGATCACAGCATAACATAAGGAACAATATGCTGTGCTAGAATGGACTATTTAAGTCTGACGTCAGAATAGGCGGGCATTTTAAAAACCTTTCCAAACAGTTCTAATTTGTGTGTATTGGACCCATAAGAAGTTATTGGTCTGGTGAAGTTGGTAGAAATATTGGTTTTTTTAATTGTTTGAAGAATAAATACTTTTGGATATGAACGTTTGGTTATGAAGGTTCATTCTGTGTGATTGGTATTATTTGTTGTTCGTGAATTTGTGAGGTAAAAATATCAAAGTAGTAAGATATTTACTATAAATGTTCATATTTTAAGGTTCAAGGTATTTTGTTGTTGTTTTTATCAGGTTTTTTTTTTAAATAAATCAATAAATCATTGCATTTATTTACTAAGTTGAAAAATATTAATAATTAACAAATTCATTAATAATTATTATAAATTAATGTTTTTGTCTTTTTTCATTGTCAATGAGTTTATAATGGCTAGTAAACATATGTTGAAGATATCCAGTATTACTGAATTTTTCAATAATGACAACAAAACTACTATTAACTATTTATATTTAGGGTAGTCCATTCCCCAAATATTTTCAATATTTTTTTGTATATATCTACTTTTTAAAATATTTCGGTAGGAGTGTTATTTACAAATACAAATAATAAAGTTATATTAATGTAATGTATTTAATCAACAACAAATAAATATACAGGTACAACACTTACAACATTTTTTTAAATACATTAAAATACACATTACGTACTTATAACCTAATTAACAAATATTCAAAAATAAAAACTATTCAACAAAAAACATCGTAGAAACATCGTATACCAAACTATGTTAACAAACAAATTAGATAAAATATGTTTATTTCGTAAAATACACATAATAAGAAAATGAAAAAAAAATGAAAATCAGAATCAAAACTTCTAGTTCATTTCTGACTTTTGTTATAAGTATATTGACGAATCCATTTTTTTTTAACAATTTATCGGGAACATTAAATTTGTGGCAATTGTCATGTTTAAACAATACTTGGCTATGTAATATTCCGCTTACTCTCAGTTAATAATTTATTTCTCATTTTGGATTTGTTAAGATTTATTTTGGAAAATATCGGTTCAACATTTGCACTTGAATGTGGCAGACTAAACAAGCAAAAAACAAAGTTGGATAAGGCCGGAAACATAGGAGAATCATCACTAGTTTTCAATCCTTCAATTTTTACCCAAAAATCTTGCACACTTAAATCTTTATATTCATTTAAATTAAGATTTCTTAAAGTACGCGATTCTCTATCTATGTCATTTAATTTATCAATTGTCAAGTTGGGAAAATGGAAGACTAAAGGTCCCAAAAAAGTATTTTTTTTCGATATTACTTCATCTGGTGAAATGAGTGACATATGTTTTAATGTAGCCACAGTTTTATTTGTATTATCAAATCTTTTGTAAATCTGCGAACAACCTTCTATCAAAAAATCTAAACACTTCTTTCTGAAATCAAGTAAATCTGCCTCATTTAATCCATGCTCGTTATTGTGTATAGCACCTGTTACATAGACACCTAAATAAATATTTTCTATTTTTAAAAAATAATGAGAATTTTTGTATTCTATATTTTCAATCAAAGTTTTATCTAAATAATCCATTTTTAAGTAGCAATCTAAAAGTGTTCTTAAAACAGTTTCAATTCTTTTATATAGAATGTGTATTTTAATACTTTCGGTTTGCATTTCTAGATTTAAATCCATAAAAAGGGCAACACAAAGTTTAAAAAATGTAATTATAATATAGTAGAAGGGTTTTGAAGAAAATTTAAAATATTCTGTGCTTGAAGACCTTTTTTATTGAAACATTGATCTATAAAATATAATTTGAGAAGCCCCTGAAGAACTTTCATAAATATTAATTTTATGAGATAAAATATATCAACATCTTAAAATAGGTAAACATAAAAACATACCTTATAGTAACAAATATAAATAAGTACTTACGTATTGTAAAGAAATCCTATATGTTGAATAACTTAAACACAAAGGTACAGACGAAACACAAAGGCACAATCGATACAGTTACATGGAATTAGCAGAGAAAGTTAGAGAAAGGGAATCCGGAAACCAAAAATTGACCGAGGCCAATAGCCAATATTTACTATAGCCCAGGTGGATCCCCGAAGTAATTCGCAGTTCGTGAAATACCACCACTCTAGTCACCGACGGAAAATTACATGAATAGAATTCAGTGATTCCTCGAATTCCCGAATAATTACGATTTCCAAGTAGATATGTGCAATTTTGTGAAGTTTATTAAATTCAACAGATTTTTAAAAATAGTCTTACAAATATTAAGAATTCCCTAGATTTTTCATAGATTTGAATAAAAATCCCTTTTTCCCTAAGCTGGCTTAAAATTCCCTAGGTATAGGGAAAATTCCCTAGGCCTGGCAACCTTGCGAACTTTACACGTTGAATTGTTGACTTCGACTGGTATATTTCCGATAAATTTAGTGCGCATCAGGTGGGCGTGGCGATTGTAACATTTTCAAACTTCTTTATGTTTGACGTTTGACAAGTTGTACCAGACTCTGCTCGCTCTTTAAAGTGTCATCTTAAAATTTCTGCACCAATCTGATTTTGCAAAATCCTGTTTGATCACCCTGTATAATTTTTTTGTTTACCAAAAAAAAAATAAAATTATTGTGCTGTTTTAATATCTTTTTAATTGTTACACGGTACAAAAAAATTTTATTTAATTTTAACTGGCGTCGCCAGGTAAACATAAATTCATCCCTGATAGAATTTTTGTTTACTATTATTTCTTGTTTATAATCTGCAACCGGATAAAACCCATTATCACTGGTATAACAAGGTTTTACTCCAATTATTGCAAAAAGGGTGATTTTCTACTCAGCGGGATGTAACTAACAGAAATATATAATTTACGATGATTACTTTTTATAGATTTTGTTTTAGTAGTGTGGATGTCACGTTTTATTGGCCGTTAGTGGAGTTATTTGCATTTTAAAACCTTGATGGAATACTTAACGGCAAATAAGCATATAGAAAAGTGATTAATGCTCTTATTTATATTTAATTCTCCTTGAATTTATTAATAATATAGACCAAAATAGAGAGCAAATACAATATTTGTTAAATAGCTCAGGAAAATAATCAAAAAATACCACTAGGTATTTGACAAATGCTTTGCATCACATGCAGCTTTAGTTCAGAGTATAATTCCTAAAAAGAAATTTTTTCATTTTTTTTCTTTTTTCCAAAAAAGAAAAAAAAAAAAAAGAAAAAGAAAAAAAAAAAAAAAATGCTAGAGAATGCACTGACCACCGTATCATAAGCCTGATGTCTCACACACTTAAATTGTTTTTAAAGATCATTCATAAACGCATTTACAAAACACTTGATATGGATATTGAAGAAACTCAATTTGGATTCCGTAATGGCGTAGGTACCGTGAAGCTCTATTTGCATTCAACGTACTAATCCAGAGATGCTTGGATGTGAACCAAGATATGTACGTCTGTTTCATAGACTACAACAAAGCTTTCGACAAAGTCCGCCACAAAGAGCTAATAGACATCCTCAAAGCAAAACAAATACAACACAATGACCTTCGAATTATAACAAATCTATATTATAAACAGCAGGCACACGTACGCATTAATGAACACACATCAGAAGAGTTCGAAGTTAAAAGAGGAGTGCGACAGGGGTGTGTATTGTCACCACTACTATTCAATGCATACTCTGAAGAAATTATGAAAAGAGCTCTTGAGGGAGAAACAGCAGGAATCAAGGTCAATGGAACACCAATTAACAACATTAGATATGCGGACGATACTATCATAATAACAGACAACCTCCGAGACCTCCAAAAGCTAATGAACAAGATAGTTGAGTATGGAGAGGAATATGGCTTATCAATAAACACCAAGAAAACCAAATTTATGAGAATATCAAAAACCCAAAATAAAGGTGAAAGCCTGACAATTAACGGTAGTGCTTTAGAACAAGTTGAAAACTACCACTATCTTGGCACAATAATTATTCACACAAACGATTACTCCAAAGAAATCAAAGTTCGAATAGAGAAAGCACGTACAAACTTCAATAAAATGAGAAAGGTACTATGTGCAAGAGAACTAAAATTGGACTTGAGAGTTAGGCTGGCAAGGTGCTATATATTCTCGACTCTGCTTTATGGGATAGAAGCATGGACACTTAACGCGTCGACTGCTAAAAAGTTGGAAGCATTTGAAATGTGGGTGTATAGAAGAATCCTGAAGATATCATGGACCGAGCATGTAACAAACAACGAAGTCATGAGAGGAATCAACAAAAGAATGGAAGTATTGGAAACCATCAAGACACGAAAGCTGCAATACCTGGGACATGTTATGCGTAATGAGAGATACAACCTATTTCAATTGATTATAAAAGGGAAAATCCAGGGCAAGAGAAGTGTAGGAAGAAGAAGAATCTCATGGTTGCGTAACTTGAGGGAATGGTACGGATGCACATCAATTGAACTATTCAGAGCAGCAGCATCTAAGATCAGAATAGCCATGATGATTGCCAACCTCCGTCGCGGAGATGGCACGTGAAGAAGAAGATAATTCCTAGCTTAACATCAGCACCCAACGTGTTCACAGCATATTCGTTGACAGGAAGTTTTTTTAACCTTTCAGTACACACGCATCAAAAAATTGCATCAGTACACTCCGCGGACTGTGAGTCCGCATATTGAAATAGCAAGCATAAGACGGACTAAAAAATTTTTCTGATAAAATAATATAAACTACTATTACAAACACTTATTTATTAATTATTTTTCATGTGTATAACATTTACTACATATATCTGTGCAATGTTGTAAACACATATATTTTCCACATTTAACACATGAATACTTGGCCGGACGGTTTTTTTTTTCTGTCGCAGTAACTGCAGTGTGCCCTCTGTTGGCCAATGTTACCAACTGGAGGCGATAATGGATCTTTAGATTCAACCATTTCTGTAATTTTTAATTTTATTGATGATGGCAAACAAGAAAGTGTAGCACGAGCACGAAAGTGATTATCAACTAATTGTCTAGCTAAACTTTGTGAAAAAAATCTTCTGCTGGTTACATTATCGGAATTGTTGCAATGAAAAATGACATTTGCATTAATTCCTGCAATATTTAGCATCGAATAGAAAACTACCAATGGTCATCTACTGGTATTTATTGCAGTGTTATTGGATTTGCTTGATATGCACTTCGCTTGTGCCGCTGGTTAATAATCAAACTCCGTGCGAAAACAAAACTGATTTTATTTTGAATTACACAATACAATATATGAACGCTTAGTATTATGTCCGCTCGCTCTGAATGCTGTATCACCGTATCCCGTCTCGTACTTGAGTGATGTCTGTCGTCTTTGGGGTGCCTTAAGGGACTCGCCTTATCTTCACATATGGCATAATGTATCTCCCTACGCCACTATGTTGCCGGATTGTAAAAATGCATGAAATAAACTTGAATTGGATAGAGGCGTGAACATGGCCCCCGCCTTGGCAAACACTGCCAACAAAATCGTCTGCTAATGCTAAATGTTCAAATGTTTAAACTACACTTAGTCCGAAACGGGTAGCGGACACACCTTGGAAAAAGAACGAGTTATGATACCATTGTCTGTCTTTATTCTAAAAACTCTGGCTACACCATCACTGCCGCGTAAAAGTTCGATCACGCGACCTAACTTCCACCTTAATGGAGGTAAATTGTCCTCTTTTATGAGCACTAACGTGTTTTCCGCAACTTCACCGTTAGTAGTAGTCCATTTCGTGCGTTTTTGTAGTTCGGAGATGTATTCTTTGTTCCATCGTTCCCATATATGCTGAGAAAGCTGCTGAATATGCTGGAATTTTGAGAGCCGATTAACTGGAACATGACGCAAATCTGGATCTGGATTGGTAATAAGTGGTCTTCCGATGAGAAAATGTGCAGGAGTTAATGGGGAGAGATCATTTGGATCACAGGATAAAGGATGAATCGGTCGGGAATTTATTATAGCTTCAATCTGCACAAGCAACGAATAAAATTCCTCGAACGTTAAGTGCGCGTTTCCCAAAACCCTATGCAAATGATGCTTAACTGTTCTTACTCCGCTTTCCCACAGTCCGCCAAAATGTGGAGAATAGGGAGGTATGAAGGACCACGAAATATTATTCTTTAGCAAGGATTCTCTTATCGCGGGAGTGTGCTGCTCTAAAAATTTGCTTAACAATTTTAACTCCGAACTAGCTGCTATAAAATTGGTTCCATTGTCGGAGACCATCTTTTGAGGCTTGCCTCTTCGCGCAATAAATCTTTTAAAGGCCAACAGAAATGATTCCTTAGACAGTTCTGTAACTAATTCTAAATGTATGGCCTTCGTACAAAAACAAATAAAAAGACACATGTAACTCTTTATTAGTTTACAACCTCGACCCTTTCTATCGCGAATTAAGAAAGGGCCCGCATAATCAACACCTGTTACAATAAATGGTGGGCCACCTGCGAGACGCTGGGCAGGTAGGTCACCCATTATTGGCTGAATGGATTTAGATTTTAATCTAAAACATTTTACACATTTGTGTACGGTACGTCGCGCTAAATTTCTTCCTGATAACGGCCAGAAAGTTTCTCTTATAGTTGCAAGTAAAAGCTGAGGACCAGCATGCATAAGATCCTTGTGAAAATTATTAAATATTAACGACGTAACTATATGATCTGCGCCGCACCGCCCTGTAATGAACTTCGTAAATAATGAAAACGCCTTATATTGTCTAAGTACTCATTTCTGTTAACTAAAGATTCAAAAAGATCTGCAAAATCTAACCAATTATTATAATTACCATCAAATTTTGGTAACTCGATAGGTTTAAGCTCAATACAATGCCCTGTATATGAATTCTTAGAGCGCTCACTTGCTTTATCGCTTTCTATACAAGCTACTTGTTGATTATCGCGAATGATTTTTCGCGCGACCGCTAATTGTGAATAATATTTGTTATAGAATTCTTCGCGCTCCGTATATTCATCCTCTAATAATTCAAATTGAACCGTATTTTCTATTTGCCCTTGAACTTCATCGAATTCGCCCTGTAAATGTTCTATATTATTTACCATTTCAATAGCCTGTAATACTTCTAAATCTGAAATCGTTTCACCCTTAGTTATTTTATCATTTAACGCTAATATAAATTTCGAAAATATTGTGAGTTTGCATTTAAAACCGCCCCTTTTTCGCTTTAAATTCTCCATAATTTTATAATGAATTAAACAGTAAACAGAAACAGAATATAAATCGCTTGATATTCGACCCTAACGTTCTCAGAATTATCACATGTGCAGAATAAAGGTACAAAGACTGATAAATAAGGGAATGTGAAATGGATAATGCTCACCAAAATATTGTATGTTTATTCTAACAGCCCTAGCCTCCTGGCGCCAAGGATCTGCCTCAACTCGTATTCACAGATTTTAAACCCACAGTTGTCCAATTATGTAACTGTCTTAAGAACAACGTTCGACAGTCTATAGCGCGCTCGGGCCACTATGAATGCACTATTTCGCCCGCTAATTTGATGACACAAATATGAGTTCGGAATTCGGTGAATTTACACTGTTTCAACACAAAAATTTGATGATTCGGCTCGAATAGACCATGGATTTGCTTGATATGCACTTCGCTTGTGCCGCTGGTTAATAATCAAACTCCGTGCGAAACAAAACTGATTTTATTTTGAATTACACAATACAATATATGAACGCTTAGTATTATGTCCGCTCGCTCTGAATGCTGTATCACCGTATCCCGTCTCGTACTTGAGTGATGTCTGTCGTCTTTGGGGTGCCTTAAGGGACTCGCCTTATCTTCACATATGGCATAATGTATCTCCCTACGCCACTATGTTGCCGGATTGTAAAAATGCATGAAATAAACTTGAATTGGATAGAGGCGTGAACAGTTATAGACAGCACACAGTTTGCGCACGGTATCAACACCCCCTTTAGTATTGTTTATAATCGATTATGATTTCAGGTTTACCTGCTACTTTATCTATTTTATTATCATAATAGACTGGATAACACTAAGACATTTTTATTCTGCTTGGGTTTTTTTTTTACCGCATCAACCCCTAGGGTTATTAGCGGGTGGTATATCTTTATTTTAGAAAAGTTACATTTAGTATATTATTAAAATTTACATAACAGTTTTGGAAAATACAAACATTTTATGTTATGTTACAGTTTGTTATACAGTTTACAATTTTTGATAAAATTTATTGTATTGCTGATGTCTTCTTTTAGAGTTTCTTTCAAATTGTGTTTTAGTTTTGCTGTCGATCTTGCTGTTGAGTACACTGGACAGTCTATCATTATATGCACTGAAAATGGTATTTGACAGATGTGGCAAATCGGCTGAGGGTCCTTGGAGATGATGTATCCATGTGTAAATTTTGTATGACCTAGCCGCAGTCTGTTAATAACTACTTGGTCATGTCTTTTAGCTGGGAGCGGTAGTAAAGCAGAAGTAACATCTGGTTTGATACTTTTTAATTTTGCTTCTGTTTGGTTCCATTTTACTTGCCAGGTTTTGTTCATGTAAGTTTTTATTAATGTTTTTTGGTCTGAAATTGGTATGTTTTGCATAATAGGAATTGTCATGTTATTGATAGTTTCTGTTGCTGCTTTATCAGCAGCTTCATTACCCTTTATCCCAACATGGGATGGTACCCATAAAAACGTTATGTTTTTACCACATGTTTGGGCATTGTATAGCATGTCTTTTATTAATGCTAAATTGGCATGAGTAGGATACATCTGCTTGACACCATTTAAGGCACTTAGAGAATCTGATATAATAAGAAAGTTTGTATCAATGCTGGTACATTGGTTCAGTGCGTTGAAGATTGTCTGCAGTTCTCCAGTATATATGCTACACTCCTTGGCTAGACGGGTGACAGAGGTGTTGTCTTCAAAAATAGCTGCAGCAGCTACACCATTACTGCTTTTAGAGGCATCAGTAAAAATTAGTTTGAAATCAAGGTATCTGGAGATGGTAGACCGGAATTGTTGTTGTATTTCAGAAGGATTGTGTGAATGTTTGGGATAGTTAAGTAAGGTAAAATCTACTTTTGGTATTTGAACTTTCCAGGGAGGAGACTGGCATCTGTTTGTAGAAGTGGCTCTCAATTGATGTATATCGAACTCAAATCGATTTATTCGTTCATTGAAAGGTAAGTTTCTAGGGCAATAATTTGAGTACAGATTTGGAGGGTTGCTCCTTATTAGGCTTGTTATAAACGGGTTTTCCCTTGCACTGAGATATTTAGTGGCACAACACATTGAAAAATATTGTCTTCTGAGAGTTAATGGCAGTTCTCCTGCTAGACTTGAAGGCTGCTAATTGGCGTGGTTCTGAAAGCTCCGAAAACTATACGTAATGCTGTGGATTGGATGATGTCCAGTTTGTTCATTTGACTTTTAGTAGCAGTTTCTGCTTAAGTTTTTAGGAAACAAGAGTGGCATTTTGTAGAAAGCCAAATAAAGTAGTGTTAACTAACAGTGACTATGGGGAAACCATATATGGGTTCACTTCAGGACTTCCATGAGAGAGTTGAGGGAGTTGCTCACAGCATAGGGCAAGTTGCTGTCCTACATATACTTTAAGATTTGAAGTAAAATAACACTTGGTATCAACAAGGGCAAAAATTTTAATCACATCTTTATTGAGTTTATTTGAAATATGTTGCTTAAATGAGAAACGCCCTCTAAACGCTTTCAGCTTTTCATCTACTGTTATCTAATAAAAAGGACTGTAAGCAGTTTTGCCGATGATAAAGAAAGGCATCAAATATTTTCTGTATGGGTGCTAACTTGTCCAGCTTCTTGCGTTCTTCGCGAGTTTCAGAATTTGTTCCTTGGGTATTGTATCCTCCTCCTCCTAAGTGCCTTCTCTGTTGAGGTTGGAGATCAATATGGCAAAGTTCTCTCTGTTCTGGGCTTGATGAATTAATTAATTTCCTCTTGTGTGGGTCCAATCTCTGATGTTTCGTAGCCAAGATTTTTTTTTCGTCCTATGCCACTTTTACCTTCAATCTTGCCATTACCTGGAGCTGCTCAAATTCCCTATAGATGGATTGGCATGAAGCCATTGGCATGAATGGCTTTTTTAGTTTTTTTTCTTCTTCTAATGCCGCTACAACCCTTTGTGAGTCTTGGCCTGCTTAACAATGTTCTTCCATTCTGCCCTGTCGGATACTTTCCTTCGCCACTGCCTGATGTTCATGGTTTTAAGATCCCTCTCTACGTCGTCTATCCATCTTTTACGGGGCCTTCCTCTTGTTCTGTTTCCTTGGGGCTTCCATCTCTGGACTACTTTTACAGCTCGATTATCTGGCATTCTTTCTAGGTGACCAAGCCAGTTTAGTCTTTGTGATTTTACAAATCTGACAATATCTGCGCTCTGCATTAGTTCATCCAGCTCGTGATTCATTTTAATTCTCCACGAACTATCGCTGCATTGGGTTGGTCCAAATATCTTCCTTAGTATTTTGCGCTCAAATATTCTCAGTTGATTTTCATCAGTGGTTGAGAGAGTCCACGTTTTACATCCATATGTGACCACTGGTCTAATTACTGTTTTGTAGATTCTCAGCTTAGACTCGCGATTCAGTAACTTACTTTTCATTAAGTCTTTGTATGCATAAAAGCACTTATTACCGCTAAGAATCCGTGCTTGTATTTCTTGACTTATGTTGTTGTTGTCATTTATTATTGAGCCTAGGTAGGGAAAAGTGGAGGCATATTTGTAGGTATGGTTGTCTACCTTCAGATTCTCATGTTCATTCGATTTTGTGCACTCCATATATTTTGTTTTGCTTTCATTTATATATAGACCAAACGTAGCAGCTTCTCGTTTCAGTTCTATGACTTTTTCGCTCAATACCCTTTTGTTGCGGCTTATCATGGCAACATCATCCGCATATGCGCATATTGGCATAGCTCTTGTATTAATACAGCCGTTTACATCCAATTTTCTAACAACAGCTTCTAAAATTAGATTAAAAAGTGTTGTTGATAAGGCATCCCCTTGTCTAACTCCATTTTCAATATCAAAGGCCTGCGTCATATCTCCATCTATTCTCACCATAACTTTGGAACCCTCCAGAGTCATTCGTATAAATTTAACCAACTTATTGGGTATCCCTAGATAGTTGCTTTAACATCTTTTGTCGATCTACTCCATCAAACGCCTGTTTGAAATCGATATACAAGTTGTAAATAGGTATGTTATATTCAACACATTTTTCATGTATACCTCTTAACATATGTATTTGGTCTATAGTTGACCTCTTTGGTCTGAAGCCACATTGGTATTCACCTATAATCTCCTCCGAAAACGATTCCAGGCGGCTATATATAATTCCTGATAATATCTTGTAGATGACATTTAAAACTGTTATGCCCCTATAATTTTTGCAGAGTCGTTTGTCTCCCCCTTTGTACATAGGAAGTATGATTCCCACTTTCCAATCTTTAGGGATGACTTCTAGTGTCCATATGCGGTCGATTAGTTTATGGATACGCCTCCATAGCGCATGTCCACCATTCTTTATCAGTTCTGCAGTTATTCCATCTGTGCCAGGTGCTTTGTTATTTTTTAGATGTTTTATGACGTTTATCGTTTCTTCCAATGTTGGTTGCTCAACTAGTTATTCTGCTGTGTGGTGAATTATCTCTTTATCTTCGTTTTTTCTTTCTTCTCTTTTTCTTCTCTTTTTCTGGGTTTAACAGCTCTTGAAAATGCTCCTTCCACCTTTTCATTATTTCCTCTTTCTCGCTGATAATTGCCCCATTTTTGTCCTTGCAAACTGTTGATCTTGTTATGTATCCTTGGGTGCATTGCTTGATTTCCTTGTAAAATTTTCTAGCCTCTCTTCTGTTATTATAATCTGTAATTTGTTGTATTTTTCTATTCAACATTTCTCTCTTTTTTCTTCTGCATATTTTCTTTGCATCTTTTCTGAGTTCTTCATATGCCTTTCTATTCGATCTTTCGGCTTTTTTAGCTAATACGTCAATATTGTCGTATTAAAGACCTATGTGAGTTTTAACCCACAAAAAATGAACAATTCTTTGGTTTTTATAAATGGCATAAAGAAGTTTGAGACATATATGTTTGAGTTATTACTAGGAAAATTTAAAGTTTAAATGGCTAACATAACAGATAGTGATTCAGATACTATTGTAACAGATGAGTTTTTTAAAGAAATATTTACATCTCATATATTGCTAGTCTCGGCACTAATGATTAAAAAATGAAGATTTATTCGACAAAGTTTTTCTATATTATTGATGGGATGGGCACCTCCAGTACCAACAATAGACATTGAAAGAGTCTGACTCTACAACTAGCTAAACAGGACCTTAAAATATGGGAACTAATATAAGAATTTATATGATAATTTGGTTGCATCATAGTGACGGGTTGCAAGCACGAATAAAAATGTTCGATGTTTAGATTATCCTCTGATTTAATGTCATAATTAAAATTTGACAGACTTAACATATTTTATTTTTATTATTGGCATAATGTCTAAGTTAATTAATCTAGTTTTAGCAGTAATATATAATTCAGCCCCAACCTTTGACAGTTTGCCAGCATTTTATTTTTCTCGATATCATTATGTCCAGAAATCCTACATAATCTAATATTTTTCCCATATTTATTTAAATAGTATAGTTTTTTTTTAACTTCCTAAGACTCTGTAGTCCTTTGTTGCAGTTATCATATTGTTATTAATTTTATCTATAGCGCTTTTTGAGTCCGTAAATATTATAGCTTAAACACAAGGATATACACAAGTTCACGAGAGAAGTCAGGAGCAGAAATAAAAAATCAATTCTAGATTATGTTCTCATTAATAGAGAATTTAGGAAAGAGGTCACTAATGTCAGGGTTAAAAGAGGCCCGGAAATCTATAGTGACCACTATCTGGTCGTGGCAAAGATAAGATTACCCCAAAAAACCCCTAAAACCACTAAACAAAGGACGAAAAATAATAAAGTGAACGAGAATATCCAGAACTATAAACTAAATGACCAAAAAGTCGCGGCCATGTTCAAAAGTAAAATAGAAGAAAAACTAGCCAAATTAACTAATGCACATAGTACTGACAACTTACAGGAAACTTGGAAACATTTTAAAGAAACCATCTGACGACAGCAAAAGAAACGTGTGGAATAAACCATGTTAACAGAAATAAGAAACAAACACGATGGTGGGACGATGAATAAAAGCCCAAATAAAATATAAAAAACAGAAATGGAAAATATACTTAAACAACAAAACAGAAAATAGTTACGAAGAATATAAACGACAAAGAAAGGTAGTGAAAGAAATGGTGCTGAAGAAGAAGAAGGAAGCCTAGGATGAGTTTGGAATGAAGATGGAGGCAGATAGCCGGGGTAACCAAAAATTGTTTTACAAGGCACTAAAGACGCTAAGAAAAGGTAAAGAAACAACGATGAAACAGGTGAAACGTAAAGACGGCACACTGATTATCAGACCAAATGAGATTATGGAAAGATGGAGACAATACTTCAGCGAACTCCTAACACCAAGACAGCCGAAAGAGGAAACTGTAATGATAGAAGTAGAAGGAGAACATGGACAAGAAAATTATATTCAAATAAAAGAAGTCAAAGAAGCAATTAATAATACAAAGAGAGGTAAATCGGCTGGTCATGACAAAATCACTGCTGAAATGTTAAAGACAATGGGACCGAAAGGAGTTGAATTTTTAACCAAAATTATGAACATGGCTTGGAAGCGATGTGTAGTCCCCGAAGATTGGAGAATTGGCATAATACTACCAATCTTTAAGAAAGGAGACCCAAGTTCTTGTGAAAATTATAGAGGAATTAATCTACTCAGTATTGTTTTCAAAATATATAAAAGCATCCTAGAAAAGAAATTAAGACACATCGTTGAACCACATCTGGATGAAGTACAAAGTGGGTGTAGGAAGGGACGCAGTACGCAAGACCATATATTTACGTTAAAACAAATAATTGAGAAAGCTAAAATAAAGAACACAGAAATATATATGGCTTTTCTAGATATTGAGAAAGCATTTGACAGAGTGTCCCAGGCAGCAGTTTGGAAAAGTCTGCAAAATAGAAATATTGACCATCAACTAACAGGTGCTATCAAAAGTCTGTATCAAAATAACAAGAGTTATGTACGTAAGGATAACTTGGAATCAGAGATGTTTGCAATAAACGAGGGTCTAAGACTAGGAGGTGTGATGAGCCCCACACTGCTCATATTGATTATTGACGACATAATTAAGGAAACAAAAGCAAGTATACACAGAGTACATATCGGATATAGTAAACTACGACCGGTTGGTATAGCTGAGTATGCATTCGCAGATGATCTCATGTTATGCGCTTCCAACGAAAGGAACCTCCAGAAAAATATAGATAGCTGGGATAATGAGCTGGCAATTAGAAACATGAAGATTAATTTTAAGAAAACCAAGGTGATGCTAATAGCGAAAACTAACCGAAATGTTAACATAGAAATTAACCAACAACTCATAGAACAAGTAGATGCATTCAAATACCTAGGGGTTTCAATAGACAAAGAAGGTACCATGCAGAATGAAATAACAGAAAGAATAAGTAGTACTTCAAAAGTGTACTATAATCTTAGTAGAGTATTCATAGGTAAACCGGAAATCAGCAGAAGAACCAAAATGACAGTTTATAAGACAGTATTCCGACCAATCTTGATATATGGAAGCGAGAGCTGGGTTTTAACAAAGCAATTGAACTGCTATTGAACTGCTACATATTCACAGTTCTGCTCTACGGAATGGAAGCATGGACACTGACTGTTGCATCTATGAATCGGCTCGAAGCTGAGCTGAGTTACTAATGTGGAGGTCCTGCGTAGAATGGGGAAAGAATGTGAAATTCTCATGACCGTCAAAACTAAAAAGTTGGAATATCTAGGACATGTAATGAGAAATAAAGAACGTTACGGCCTTCTCCAGCTGATTCTTCAAGGGAAAGTAAATGGTAAGAGATTACCGGGAAGAAGACGCATTTCCTGGCTTCAAAATTTACGAAAGTGGTATAACACGACTACCACTGAACTGTTCCGCGCTGCAATAAACAAAGTAAAGATAGCCGTGATGATCGCCAACATCCGGAACGGATAGGCACTTTAAGAGGAAGAAGAAGAATTGAAAAGCAAGATACAAGCCATTGATATGAAATATCTAAGACGAGTCAAAGGAATAACACGACGAGACAAAATAAGAAATGAAGATGTTAGAGAAGAACTGGGCACAGAATCTGTACTACATGCTATTGAAACACAACAAATAAAATGGTTTGGTCATCTGTGCCGAATGAGCGACAACCGACCCGTTAAGTCTGGAAGGCTAAAGTGAAAAAGTTTAAAACCAGAGCAGACCACGGAAAACCTGAGATGACTAAGTAGGGCAGATTTTGAAAAGTAAGGGAATGGAATGGTCAGAAGCTCAAAATAAGGCAAAAAACAAGAAAGAATGGACAAAATTCGTGCACAGAATAGAATAAAAAAAAATTCTGTATTTAAATTGGATTTGAGAAGTAATCTATCAAAATTTTTTTCCTCACAAATCATTAGGCCCTTTTGAATAGCTATTATTTCAGATGTACAGATATTAATAAGTGAAGGAATTTTTTTTTAGAAAAGAAATAATTTATACTAGGTATGTGTATTCTTATGCCCGTTTTGGCATCCTCAAGGACTTCCTATTTCTTCTTTTCTACTTTTGGTTGTAAATGTCGGTTTTTTATCTACATTTAATATGTCCAAATTATTTGTCATAATAAAAATTGCATTAATGACTTGCCCCTTTTTTTTTGTTGGTATTTGTGATCCCCCATGTATTTACTTTATTGTTTCTCTTCTATTTTCCCTCGAGTAGTTGTATTTCGTTTTCACTAAAAACGCCCTAAAAATCTAAAAACTTTGACAGTTATTTTGACGTAACGCATTTAATCCTACTCTTATCAATATTTTCCATTTACACTCTATAAAATGATAAATATCATTTCGAATTCACCATCTGACATTTATGCTAAGAACCCGCATACAGCTGTAAATTTTCTCTCGCTGAGAATTTCAAAGGAAATCCAAAAAGTGCATTTAAATCAAAAACCTGCTTATGCAACCCGTAGTGTCACACGGAAATACCATTTAAAATTTATTTCCTATGACCTGGCTGACACAACATTTATTGCATTAGGGATTTGTACCATTCACTGAGCTTAACATATGCGGAAACTTTTATAAAGGTCGGTAACTTTTAAATGTTGGATCTGTAAAAGTTTTATAAAGGCTTTTTGCTATTTACACGTGTATTCGGTTGGATATTACACTTTTATTAAACTTTGACGTTATATAATGTTTTTTTTTTAACAGATGAATGGGAAATATGTGATTTTCGCACATGTATACAATTGAGATGAATAAAATATTGCACCGTAAATTACTAGGAAGTTATGGACATGAGATCAGTTATGGATTTTTCGTAAAAAACCCTCTGGGTCACTTAACCGTGACAAGATCCAACTGGTCTTCAGATGGAATATTTGTTTTGATTTGATGTTGATTATATGATGTATATAAATCGTTTTCTAGCTCTATTAGACATCTTCAAGAGCAACATGCCAAATTATTTGAAAATGTAGACGTTCGACCAATTTGTGTTTGAAGTCATGACTTACAGCATAGAAACACTTTCCTTAACCCAAGCTACAGCAGTATACTAAGAGTAGCCCAAACACGAGTGGAACGCTCGCTACTTGGACTGACTCACAGAGACAGAGGTAGAAACGAAGAATAACAGGCGTCACAGATGTACAGAGGACGTCAAAAGAATCGCTAGGAATTGGCAGTAGGAAGCTTAAGACCGATAGAACTGACAGAAAATAGTGATGCCTATGTTCAACTTTGGACGCAGAAAGCTGGAAGATGACAGTCTTTTAACTTTAACAATACAAAAAATTTATTTTATTACATTATATTTACTTAACTATACAAATACATTTATTAGACTGACTTTCCACAATTGAAGGCCACAGGAAAATTACTTGATAAGTTCCATTTTTGGTTTTGTTCATAACATTTCCGAGATCAAGAAATAGAAAGAGAGTTGAGAGAATATCAAGTAGATATCTGCGCCCTACAGGAAACAAAGAGGAAAGGTAAAGGACAGACGCGGCTTGGAGAATATTTACTAATATATAGTGGGGTTCCGAAACAAGAAAGAGCAAAGGAAGGTGTACCAATAATGATCAAAACAAAATATAAAAATCAAATTAAAGAGTGCCAGTACATATCTCAGAGAATACTTTTAGTAAAAATTAGGGCAAACAGCAAAATTATCAAAATAAAAGGGATATATGCACCAGAAGACTGCAAACCTGACAGCGATAAAGACGAATTCTATGATGAGCTACAAATATTAGTGGAAAGAGAAGTGAAGCAAAATGAATTACTTATATTATTGGGAGATTCCAATGCAGAATAGGAGAAGAAGTAATACCAGGAATAAAACAAAGGTTTAATGAAAGAGTTATCAATAAAAACGGAAAGAGAATGGTGGAATTCTGCACATCAAACGAACTAAGGATAACCAACACATTTTTTGATCATAAAATTCAACACAAATACACGTTTAAAAATACAAGAGGACATAGATCAATGATAGATTATGTGGTCACAAACAGAAATATTCACCATAAACAGATAGTGGATGTGAGAAGTTTGACGTCACCCAATGTGGGAAGCGATCACTATTTGGTACTTGGTAAAATTAGATTTAATGAAAGATGGAAAGAGAAGCTTAAACAAACCAATTCAGAGGAAATAATAAAAATAGAAAATTTAAGAGATGACTCCATAAAATCATTATATCAAAAAAGGCTAGAACAGAAAATACAAATGAAAAATATCGAAAATGAAAGCAATGTAGAGACTAGCTGGAGAAAACTTAAGAAAAATATTCTGGATGCTGCCCGAGAAGCACTTGGAACGAAAATAATAAACAAAAAGTGGTCAACGAAAACACCATGGTTTACACTAGAGGTTAAACAAAAATGTCACCAAAAAAAGAAAGCTTTCCTAAAGTCAGAAAAAACGAATGAATCATATGAAGAATATAAAAGAATAAGAACTAAAACTCATCAAATGGTAAGAAAAATAAAAACAGACTACTGGGAAAGATTCACAAAAGGACTAGAGATACATTTCTATGGACAACAGAAACAAGTATGGCGCTTCATAAGACAACAAAGAAGCGAAATGAAACAACTAGTTGAAATAGAACACATACAAGAGGATACATAGGTGGCCTTCCTGACAGAAATGTTTAAAAAACAAAACGAAGAACTTTTACCAGAAACGGCAAATATAATAACTGAGGAAAAGACCGAAATCTCTCAAAACGATGTGAAAGAAGGAATAAACAAATTAAAAAACAGAAAGTCGCCAGGAGAAGATCAAATACCAAATGAACTCTTAAAATATGAAGGTGATCATCTTGTACAACAACTGCAACTTCTTATTAATAAAATAATCACCACGAACAGAATACCAGATAAATGGAGGAGAGCGATCATGGTGATGTTCTTCAAAACAAGAGATAAGAAAGACCCCAATAATTATCGAGCAATAAATATATTAAATACAACAACTCAAATTGACAACAAGAATAATAGCGACAAAAATAAACGAAGGAATATCTCTGCAAGAGGAACAGCAAGGATTTCGAACAGGAAGATCATGCACGGATGCAGTTTTTGTAATAAGACAAATAAAAGAAAAGTCGCTGGAATACAACAAACCAGCATATATGTGTCTGATAGATTTGAAGAAAGCGTTTGATAGAGTGGTAAAGCGTTTCTGGTTTTATTAGGTAGGTCGTCTAACACATTTAACTTGTTCTGAAAAAATAGTTCCGTTAAAGAATCAGGTGATCTATAAATGCAAAGAATGTATAGCTTAAGATTTTTGTTATAAACTAATGAAAACTCGAAAAAGGATTCATTTAACAGAAACTAATATTTTATTATAGGAGAGAAATCATTATTTATAGAAAGATTTAGGATGCCACCATAAGCTGAACTTGAACGATCATACGTAGTAATTGTGGTATATTTTTCTACAAAAAACGGCTCGTTAACTTCAAGCTAGTGTTCGGTAACCGCAACTATCGGTGGAAATCCTAATTCCTCTAGAAACAAAAATAATTCATCTGTTTTATATCTTACAAAACAAATATTATTCAGAACCATGCTAAAGTTGTCATCACTAAAATAATTTGAGGTTTCTAGTCCCACAGAGGGTTCAGAGGATCTCCCTGAAATAATAACATCAGAAATTAGAGCCGCCCTAAAACAAATGAAAATTGGTAAAAGACTAGGAGAAGATAAAATTACTTCAGAGATGCTAAAAATGGGAGGCACTGCATTAGAAGAGGCAATGAGAGCATTACTGAATAAATGCCTATTGGAAGGACAAATATCAAAAGCATGGAAAAATGGGGAAGTCATTCTACTCCATAAAAAAAGGACGCCGCAAATATAGACTAATAATAACAAATAGATTGACAGCTAAGCTAGATGCATACCAACAAGTGGGGCAAGCAGGCTTTCGTAAGGGTTTTAGCACTATCGATCACTTGCAAACAATCCGGACAGTTATTGAAAAAACAATAGAGTACAACATACCACTACATCTGTCGATTATCACAAAGTATTCGATAGTATCGAGAAATGGGCTTTCTTAACAGCATTGGACGACCCCAATGATAATGCTACTTTTAAACTACTCATAAAGTGGCATTCTGGAGACCTCGAGAAACAAAAAGAAGCGTGGGAAGACCCAAAAAGAGATGGATAGACGATATAACAGCTGTAGCTGGAGAGCAGTGGATGAGAATTGCAAAAGATAGAAAAGCGTGGAAGCAATTGGAGGATGCCTATGTCCAACAATGGATAACTGAAGGCCAAAGAAGAGAAGAGTCCCACAGAACACGTGACATTATTTAAAAATTTCATTTTGGATAGGCAACGGAATAGTAGTTTCAGTGCCTTTCCCTTGACTTTTGTAGGTGAATAATTCTTTCTCTAAGTGAGAAAGGATTTCAAAGCAGCAAGATTAGCTTCCACCTCAGTTGCACCAATTAGGCACCGTTAAATCGCAATTTTTGGTTTTTATAAAAAAATATCGTACTTCTTTTTATAATGTTTTTATATGTTTATGTAAAAATCTTTTTGATGATATATTTATTAAAGAAACTAATTTTGTTTCAGATGGGAAACTAAATATTAATTGGGTGAGTATTTATATTTTCTTGGTTAATATAACCGCCATTATATAATCTTCTATCCCATGTATAACTTTCCACTTATTAAAGTTAGGGTGTAAATAAGTAATAAAATACTACATCTATTAGGTAAAACCTGTGTGTCAAATTGGGCCAAATAAAAAATCACATATTATATAATTTTTATCGAATATGACAACTACTAATGTGGTAATTAAGAATTCATCAATTTTTTAGAAATGGGAAGTCAACAGACAACTTTTTTCAGATACACAAAGATACACAAAATGAGATATTTTATGCTAAATTAAAATCGGTTAATAAAGTTTATTTTGGATAATTTTACAATGAAAAAAAGATAAATGTTTTTATTTTAACGTTGTACCCCAGTTTAAAAAAATAGCAAATTTGGTCCAGTTGAACCAAAGATATGTCATTTTTGAACGAGTGTGTTGGATTTTTTGAAGTGTGCTTCCCCTTCGGTTCCTATTTTTACTTATATGTTACTCTAGTTGAAACGCAAAGTACACTTTATTTACAACACTCCTATTTAAACAATTTTCAATCCTTTTGTTTGCTAAAAGTTTTGTTAAAAATTTGAACTTTTCTTATAAAAATTGGGTAATTTCAGCCCTTAATGTCCATTAACGCCACAGTGATTTTTTTAAATAAAAGGGCCGTAAAACCTTTTTTCTTTTTTAAAAAGTTGTTTTTTAACCAGCTTTATATATACAGATTGAACGAATTTAAAACGGAACATACGAAATCAATGCATTTCAGCTCAACTCCGCTCTAGGTGGTTGGCCAACAAAAGGTTGTCAAATAATTATATTATAAAAATCCAATACTTCAGCGGGCTGCTGGATTCTGAACTCATTCAAGAACAAGTCAAAACACCACCCAAATAGGTTGCCTAGAAACACTGTGAAAACTAGACTAAACAAGCAGTTATTATGCTGTCAAACCACCTATCGCTTCCTTATAGTCCAAGAGATAGAACCGATATTTTGAACTGATCAGTAATATGACATTTATCTATTGGAATATACTCATTGTAACTGGGTTAAGACTTTGCCCTACAGGCGGACGCCCCTCGTGGTACGGGGGTGGCTATACAGGGATGAAGTTGTCATTTTTTTCGGAAAAATTAATGATCGATAATATGGCTGAAAATTTGCCCAGAGTAAGATCTTGGTATAACTAGACGAAATTCCAAAGGGCGGACGCGAGAGTGAATACATAAGGGGTGGCGGACAGGGATGAAGTTGCAATTTTTTGGGGAAAAATTAACGATAAATAATATGTCCGTCATTTTCATGGCTCATTATTTAGCCCCTAAAAAACTCTAAATCCAAAAGGGCGGACAGCTGGGTTGGTACAGAGAGCCATAAAACGGGGTCAAATGTACCACTTGCCTGCGCATTTTAGGTCTCGGTAACAATTTTCAAACTGATTTTATTATGATATTTTTATACCGATTGATTTGAAAATTTGTATGCTCACTTCTGTTACTATTCTGAAAAGTTATACCATGATTTTTTACCAAAAAATTTCAAACGATTTTTCCGATAAGAAAAAAAAACTTGACTCATGACGCAAAATGACTTTTACTTGACGCTTTTCGGAATAGTAACAGAAGTAAGCATACAAATTTTCAAATCAATCGGTATAAAAATATCATAATAAAATCAGTTTGAAAATTGTTACCGAGACCTAAAATGCGCAGGCAAGTGGTACATTTGACCCCGTTTTATGGCTCTCTGTACCCACCTAGCTATTCGCCCTTTTGGATTTAGAGTTTTTAGGGGCTAAATAATGAGCCATGAAAATGGCGGACATATTACCTTTCCCCAAAAAATTGCAACTTCACCCCTGTCCGCCACCCCTTATGTATCGCACTCTCGCGTCCGCCCTTTGGGATTTCGTCTAGTTATACCAAGATCTTACTCTGGGCAAATTTTCAGCCATATTATCGATCGTTAATTTTTCCGAAAAAAATGACAACTTCATCCCTGTATAGCCACCCCCTGTCCCACGAGGGGCGTCCTCCTGTAAGGCAAAGTCTTAACCCAGGGACAATGAATATATTCCAATAGATAAATGTCATATTACTGATCAGTTCAAAATTTCGGCTCTATCTCTCCGACTATTAGGAAGCTCCTCTTTCCTTTATCTAAGCCTAAGCAGTCAGATTAATATTTCGAGCGGTGTTGCCAATCTCATTCCTCTAGATGTTTTTCAAATAAGGTGTTAACTATAAAATATTTACAGGAAAGAAAGGAAATAACTACAAACCATTAAGTTCATTTTTGTTATTAGTCTGTTGTATTAGATTGATAAATACAATGAAAAATATAGGCAAATATCCGATTTATTTAAAGATACGAAGAAGATATAACTGTCAAAAAGATCCGCAAATCGGATTATTACACGGCGATTGGCAACATTGACTTTGGACGGCGCTACTATAGACTATGGTGCGTCCTAAAAGGAGACAGATAGTTGAACGATATTTTATACAATGTCTATCACCGGGTATGGATTTATTTTTGTCCAAGTTTTATATTGGTCCACTATTTCAAATGAAGTTCAAACAGAGATATATTAAATTTTATGTTTCGTTTTAAATTCGTTCAATCTGTATAGATTTTTTTGCATTAAATTTGAACCAAATCCTACGGAGCTATTGTAAACGTTTTTAAGCTTAAAAAGTGCTTTTTAATATTAAATAATTTTGTGTACATAACACTACTTTACAACCAATTTGCGACTCGAATAAAAATGCTGTTTTTTGCATTCTGCAGAAAGCAGAGGATGGGGCAAAAAAGCGGAAAATTTTCAAATGGCAAATCACAAGATGGCTGCTTTTAACTGTGATGCCAACTGTCATTTTTTTTCGTTTGTCAACTGTCAATTCGTGTTTTCGTCGGTTAGCTATCACGTCTTCTTTTCGACTATATTTTTGACAAAAAGATACTATGATTTATTATCTTTCCGTCTACCACTTCTTGTAATATAAAGGGTGTAGCCAAAAGTCGAAACAATTGATGTTATATAGAGGATAGTTGCGAGGTGTCGCTGAAAAGGATTTTAGTGAATAGAATGAAACGATTTAGAAAAATCAGCGGGAATTACATAAAAAAGCAGCAATATTAGGGATGGGATAAGCAACGTTATTGGGGATGGAGGATAAGCAACATTAGGGATGGAGATCATTAGAGATATGAATAACCAACATTCTGAGGGACGAGGATAAGTAGGATAGATAAGTAGTGTAAAGCAGGATAGCAGGGGAGCGTCTGATCACACAATTGTTGTGTTGACAAAATGGAATGGACAAATAAGTAGAAAATGCAGTTTTTTAATTAAACTTCAAAGAATATGTACAAAAACTGAGCAAATAAATAACATATAAGCAGATTTAAAGCAATATCATAGCACCGTGGGTAATTAAAAATAAACAAATTAAATTTTGTTAAGTAACTTTAATTGTCAATTTCATCTATAAAAATCCAATCATTACAGTTTTCCCTATTTCGAAACATCCACCTTAAAGTTACCTTATACGCGGTGTTGAACTCTTTACTGAACTGATATAATACTAGTGACACCATAATTGGATGACAAAACAAAATAACTTGTGGAATTACTCTAGTAAAGAATATTATATTAAGAATAATTGATGATTGATCAATAAATAACAAAAATAGGTAATGATACGCTACCATAGGAATGAGCGAGATGATTATGGTGTCAGCAGCGTATAAAATATAAGTAGCTATTCCTGGTTGTTTGCGTAAAATTTAAAAAACTACGCCTATGTTAACAGCAGTAAAACAGCTATTTCGATATGTTTATATTTATGAGACAAATACTCACAGATATAAATAGAGAAACCCAAAGAATAAATGACATACACACAGGATAAGCAACGTTATTAGGGATGAAGGATAAGCAACATTAGGGATGGAGCTAGAAAAGCTAGCAGAGTTTCGGTATGAATTATTAGAACAAACATACGAACACATAAAAACCTGCATGAAGACAGCAGCCCTAGAAGCTCTTGGAGAAGTGGACCAAAAATACACCCACCAAACTACGAAATTAAACGAAGACACACTAACATGCATAAAAGAGAAAAAAGAACTCCATATAAAATACCTGAACACAAAAAACTATGAGGACTTGGAACTATACAGGAAAAAAAACAAAGAAGTGAAAAGAAAAGTGGCAAATGAAAAAAATGAAAGATGGGAAAAAACATGCACAGAGATAGAACAGCACATAGGAGGAACGAGAAATTCAGAGTCATAAGGCATCTTAAAGTCGCTCCAAAGAAATAAGGTCAAATCAAAGAAAAGGAATGGTAAGAATACTAAAAAAAATTGCTAACCGAAGACCGCCCTGAATTCAAAGAATCAGAAATAGACGGAATAGAAATCTACACACATGACGAAATCGAATTAAGCCTAGCTGAGGTAAAAAGAACGATCAAAACTCTAAAGAACAAAAAAGCAGAAGGTCCCGGCGGAATACCAAATGAATTGATAAAAAACGGATCGGAAAAGTTATTCCGTATGATACATAAAATCTTTGAGAGAGCAGTGAATGGAGAAGACTTACCGGCAGAATGGACCCAAGCATATATGACAACAATATACAAGAAAGGAAATAGAATTAGAATTAGCATTATATCGTCTATAGGCAGACTGTATGGAAAGACCATAAAGGAAAAATTAGAAATATATATACAAGATAAAATCGGAGAAGACCAGGCAGGTTTCACAGCGAGGAAAGCATGCTTTGATCACATTTACACGGTCGAACAACTAATAGAAAAAAGAATGGCCAAAAATAGATCCGTCCATCTGGATTTTGTTGATCTTAAGA
Source organism: Diabrotica undecimpunctata (assembly GCF_040954645.1). Classification (NCBI taxonomy): domain Eukaryota; kingdom Metazoa; phylum Arthropoda; class Insecta; order Coleoptera; family Chrysomelidae; genus Diabrotica; species Diabrotica undecimpunctata. The sequence continues at coordinate 127,291,432 of NC_092811.1, forward strand.
AGGCATATGACTCAATACCTAGAACCAAGCTATGGGAAGCAATGGAAGACATCGAAGTTCCACGAAGATTAATAAACGCGGTAAAAGTACTCGATAGAATGAAACGATTTAGAAAAATCAGCGGGAATTACATAAAAAAGCAGCAATATTAGGGATGGGATAAGCAACGTTATTGGGGATGGAGGATAAGCAACATTAGGGATGGAGATCATTAGAAATATGGATAACCAACATTCTGAGGGACGGGGATAAGTAGGATAGATAAGTAGTGTAAATCATGATAGCAGCGGAGCGTCTAATCACACAATTGTTGTGTTGACAAAATGGAATGGACAAATAAGTAGAAAATGCAGTTTCCTAATTAAACTTCAAAGGATATACAAAAACTGAGCAAATAAATAACATATAAGCAGATTTAAAGCAATATCATAGCACCGTGGTTAATTAAAAATAAACAAATTAAATTTTGTTAAGTAACTTTAATTGTCAATTTCATCTATAAAAATCCAATCATTACAGTTTTCCCTATTTCGAAACAACCACCTTAAAGTTACCTTATACGCGGTGTTGAACTCTTTACTGAACTGATATAATACTAGTGACACCATAATTGGATGACAAAATAAAATAACTTGTGGAATTACCCTAGTAAAGAATATTATATCAAGAATAATTGATGATTGATCAATAAATAACAAAAATAGGTAATGATACGCTACCATAGGAATGAGCGAGATGATTATGGTGTCAGCAGCGTATAAAATATAAGTAGCTATTCCTGGTTGTTTGCGTAAAATTTTAAAAACTACGACTATGTTAACAATCATAGCTGTTAGAACGATTGTATTTACGCAGAAAACAGCTATTTCGATATGTTTATATTTATGATACAAATACTCACAGATATAAATAGAGAAACCTAAAGAATAAATGACATACACACAGTATTTCTCAAATAAAAACTCATATTTTTTAAAATTTGTCATAGTCCATTGCAAGAGCATAGCTAAAGCTATAAAGTAACTTAATATTAAAGAAGTACTGGAAAGTGCTGTCAGCAAACTTGGACTATACGGCAACCTTAAGATTGTTGAGCATACTAAATCAGCTACTATCAGTTGGTGTAAAAAATAATATAGATTTACACCTGCCCAATGTATTAACAAAACATGATGCTTATTTTTTAAAATTCTTAGTTTGTAATATGAGTATAACAATAGAGAATTTGAGAGGACGCTTAATATAAACAAAGAGTATCGGATTGATAGGTACAGTATGTCCCGTTTGGGAATATCTTCATTTTGGTTTTCTTCTAGTAGATCTTCATCGAAGGTGTCGTTTAAAGCCTGTGCCAGTGTGATGTTCATTCTGCAATGGAAAAATAATTAAATAATTTTGTTTAACAAAGTAACATACCCGCCTCTATTTGGCAAGTATGTAGAGGTTCAAGATAATATTGGAATCATTTATTTTGGGCTCTCGAATTTTCGATTGAATAAAACAAAATGAAATGTGAAATTAATTTTTTCCATAGCTAATGTTAAAGTGTTGCTATAACAACTGTTTTGAGTAGATAAAGTATCACTTTAACCGCAAGGGTAGATAAAGTGACACTTTAACAGCAAGAGTAGATAAAATGTTTTAACTTTTTTTTATTCAATAAAATTTACAAATTCAAACACATTAAGGATTAAAAACAACTAAAATTTTACAATTAACATTATTAGAAATATCTATTTTTGGAGCATCACAACTTGTACTCGTTTGCTTAAACACTTAATTCGAGGTACTGGATTGATTTTCTGGTCCGCCAAGTATACACTTGGATACAGCAATCTTATTGCTTATTGACTCTTAAATGTAAGATTCTGCAACAGATGACGATTTTCATCCACCTAAACGTTTAACTTTTACTAGATCAGCTCCAGATAATGAAACGATTAGTATCAGATAATGAAACGATTATCACCGATTTTCTGTCGTCCACGTTAAACACTTCTAACTTGTACAATTCAAAACAATACAAAATAGCAATAGTACAATTCAAAAATAGCAATAACTTTCATCAACAAATAGACGTCATCAGAAGCTTCTGTCAGAAATTTAATAATGTCATCTGACTCCAGGATTTTGGACTTTTAAGCTTTGTATCCTCCACTCAGGTTTTTTATTAAGGTCTGAATTTAGAAATGTCACACTTTTCATTCACCAACAACGTACGCTTCAGCATCGAATAATACAACCATCATGACGATGGCATTGCTTTCTTCGACTTTTCAGAAAAATACGCCAGAAGTATTTTTTCACTCACGCCATTGATATTCTTAATGCTTTTCCACTTTTTAAAAAACTGGTATTTTTTTTTCATACATCATCCTAGATTTTTGTGGCAACAATAAACTTTTTGCTTCCAACGCTGCATTTTCTACATATGATGGCAGGTTTTCCTTTTGTAATAAATAATGCTTCACTTATGGTCTCGTATGGTACATTTATTTAAACACACTAGATACTCATTATTTGGTTTATTAGTTATCAAAGTACAATACTAGATAGTACTCAGTTGACGTTGACAATACTAACTTTGATCGTTCCCTTGATTCTTCATTCTTAATAATAATGATAATGCCCTAGTCCCGTGATTTCCAGCTATTTAACTCACGTGGGTTTGTTGATATATTATTGTTTTTTACTTGTTTAATTTGTACACATTATTTAATAAGCTTTTGATTACATTGCAAATTTCACTAGGTCAGAGTGTGTCCTCGTTACAACGATATTTTCAATGTCGTAACCAAATAATATATTTTCGCAAATGTGTGTCACGTTATTAAAAAGATTACTTAAATCTGATGCTTAATTAAATCCCGTTACACTTTTCTTGTGTCAATTCTTTTTCATCCATTTCATATTTATTCACTTTGTACACAAAACGCAACAATATTCTCCGCAAAAACCAAAACGTAACATTTGTTTGACATTTGTTGACAGAGTAATTCATATCCCTAGCAACGGAGCAACACAATTGCGATTTTTGTGCTAAAAATTACAATTTTCTTTGAAATTATATTTTTTACCTGAACTTGAAGTCTTGCTATAGAAAAAAATGTTGTATTGCACACGACGATAAAATTGCATTATCTTCTCAAGCATAATTAGCGTCTCAACTGACGTCTCGACGCTAAAAAACGCTCTCGAAGATAAAGTACAATTTTATCGTCTTGTACAATAAATAACTAAAATATAATAAATTTTACGATATAATCAAAAACTTTATTGAATTGAAGTAAAAAAAAACGGTGTTACCTATATATAACGCTAGGCACTACTGTGAACAAATTTGACATATGATACTTAAAACTAATTGTTTCCATTATTTTTTGTGAAATATATAATTACAGTCCAAACATAAGCATGCATAACATTTTGCACATATTATTCTTGTACTTGAAGAACAGTTGTCACCAGCACAGCGTCTTTTGTTATTTGGAACATACACTAAAAATGATTTTGACCATCATATATAAGATGATCTGAAATTCTATTATTGGAGTTACTAAATTTAGAAGAAGCTGGTCTTCCGACTTCTTTTGGTGGGTTTTGAAGTTTTTGGAGATAATATATATATATATATATATATATATATATATATATATATATTCGGTTTTTTATAACGTCGTACGACGTTGTCCGACTCCCAAACGCCACTGTATTCTGTCTTGAGTTAGGTCTTCGTCCAGATTTCGAGCGCTAATCGCTTTCTTAACTCCCAGGTTCCAGCTTTGTGGTGGTCTTCCTCGTTTCCTCTTCTCTGGGGGTTGACACATCATCGTTTTTTTAGTCAATCTTTCTTCCCCGATTCGGCTCACATGCCCATACCATATGAGCTGATTTCTCTCAATATCCTCAACTATAGTGCTCTCTATACCCATTTGTTGTTTTATCACTTCATTCCGTATTCTGTCGGCTCTTGATATTCTCATCGATCTTCTGATGGCATCCATTTCCGTGGCTTTGACCTTTTTCTTATATTTTTCGGTTATTCTCCATGTCTCAGCTCCATAAAGTAGGCTAGTTTTAACCATTGTCTCATAGATGTTCCATTTTCTTTTCTTTGATATTTCTTTACTCCATAGAATTCCGTTCAAACATGCTATAGCTCTTCGTGCTTGTACAATTCGATGTTCTATTGCTCGTTCGTCTTTTTCACTACGGTCGAAGATGACGCCTAGGTATTTATATTCGTTGCATGGATTTATTTTTTGATTGTCATCGATATCGAGTTGTTCTGCTTCAGCTACAATTGAGAGGTATTTTGTTTTTTCTAAATTGATATTTAATCCCCATTTCTGGTATTCTTCAATTAGTTTTCTAAGCATGTATTCCATATCATCTTTGTCATTTGAGATTACCACCTGATCATCTGCAAACTGTAAAGTATATATGTAATCCTGATCGTTCAATTGTATACCCATTCCTTTGACTTTTCTTTTCCATTGTTTCAGAGCTGCAGAGATATAAATCTTAAATAGAGTCGGAGAGATACAACATCCTTGTCTGAGACCCTTAGTAACTGCAAATTTTTCAGCTAAGAGGTTTCCGAATTTCATTTGGGAGTTTGAACCATAATATAGATCTTTGAGAGCACTAACCAATGTTTGATGTATGTTTGATGTGCCCAGGACTTCCCATAGTTTATTTAGCGGGACTGTGTCATATGGCTTCTCAAGATCTACAAAAGTCATATGTAACTCTCTATTTGTCACAATTTTCTTATCTATAATTTGTTTAGACAGAAAGATGTTATCTGTACATGAACGACCTGCTCTAAATCCTCCTTGTTCTTCGTCTTCAGACGATTGATAATCTTCCTCTATCAGGTCCCGTAGTATTCGACCGTATAGTCGACTCATTGAACTTGTGACCGATATCCCTCTATAGTTTTTACAATTTCTCCTGTCACCTTTTTTATATATTGGGGTCATATATGCTGTTTTCCATTCATCTGGTGTTGGATGTCCATTAATATATTCGTTAAATATCACCGTGATCATTCTGTGTAATTTCTCTGAGCCATTCTTTATTAATTCCGTAGTTACTCCCTCTGGTCCACTTGCTTTCCCATTCTTCATCCCTGTTATACCTTTCTGAACTATGTTGAGATCTATGGTAATATGCTCTCCCAGAATTTCGATTCTTGATGAATTCATATCTTCTTTAAATTCGTCTCTGTTCTCATTTAATAGATGTTTGTAATAATGTGTCCAATCCTCGGGATTTATGGGATTTAGAATCACTTTCTCGTTAGTCGGCTTCTTAACAGAGTTTATAAACTTCCACGCCTCAGTGCATTGTCGTCCTCCAATATAAGATTCTATCTCTCTGCACCTTCTATCCCATATCTCATTTTTAGAGGTCATAATTATCTTTCTAGTTTTCTTCTTCATTTCATTGTATCGGTCTTTGTCTGCGTCATCTTTTGTATTCAACCACTTAAGGTATAATCTTTTCTTTTCTGTTACCGCATTTTCGACGTCTTCATTCCACCAAAGCTTGTTACTAATTTTATTTTGTTTGATTCCTAAGACCTCCTGTGCTGTTTGATGAATACTTGATATTATGTTCTCATATATGCATTTGGTATTTGTTAGTGTTTCGTCAAGTTTGGAGTCCATTCGAGTCTTATATAGTATGCGGGTGCTCTCATGAATTAAACTGGACAGATTGTATTGAGGAAGATCAATTCTTTCTAAAAGTTGTTGTTGTTGTTGTTGTTGTTATTGTTCTGGCCCTCCAGGTTGGGGGTTGGATCATTGAGCTAGCTTCTTAATATCTAGAAAAAAAAAACTACCGCACCAACTTTTGGAGATAATACTGGGCTATATTTCGACGGAAAGCTAGCTGTGGTAATTGGTCATCGTGACTTTTTTATATAATATCCATGCATTATTAATTGCTGCGTCTAAGAAAAAGCTAAATATACACCACCACCATTTTCGGGATCAGATACTAATTCTAAAACACATGATATGTATTCAGATTTTTCGCAATCCCGACTCCTAAGTATTTTATTTTGTCCACTTGCTCAATACCTTCATTTTTTATCTGGATCCTTGTAATGACTTTGCCTCTCTTACTGAAAACCATAGTTTTTGTTTTCTTTATGTTTATTGTTAAACCAAACTGTTCCCCAGTATTACAAATTGTGTTTAGTAACGTCTGCAGGACTGTCTCACTTTTAGCGATAATGACTGTATCGTCAGCATAACGGATGTTATTTATATTTTCACCATTTATCTTTATCCCTTCTGTACAGTTTCCAAGTGCTTGCGTAAATACCTCCTCAGAATATATATTAAATAGTAATGGTGAAAGTTCACAGCCCTGTCTTACTCCTCTACTTATATGTTACGCATCCGTGCTATTTCCATCTAATGTTACCACAGCCTGTTAGTTCCAATAGAGATTTCTCACAATGTTAATGTCATTTTTGTCGAGTCCTTTTCTTTTTAGACAGTCCATGAGAATGTGATGTTTAACTTTTACGAAAGCTTTCTTATAGTCTATAAAGGCAACGAAAAGATCTTTTTGTTGGTCTCGACATTTTTGGGCAAGAGTTGTGAAACTATACAGAGCTTCCACTGTTCCGAAGCCGTTACGAAAGTCAAACTGTCTATTACTCATACTCCGCTTTGCACTTTCTGAATATTCTTGCATGTATAATCTTTAAAAATGTTTTTAATACGTGTAACATTAAGCTGATTAATCTATAGTCATTACAGTGTTTGGGGTTCTTGATTTTTGGTAGCGGAACAAAAGTCGATAGCAGCCATTCAGTACCAGAACCTGCTCTTGTTAAATTCCACACTCATCTTCACTTTACTTAATTGTTTGAGAATTCTCATTATATTTGTTTACCAACAACTGGTTGAATATTATAATATGCAAGGGAAGATACAAGGAAAGAGAAACCCAGGACGACGCAAAATATCCTGGCTAAGAAATTTGATAGAGTGGTTCGGTTGCAGCTCATTAGAATTATTCAGAAGCGCGGCCAATAAAATTAAGATAGCGATGATGATTTCCAACCTCCGATAGGAGAAGAAACCTGAAGAAGAAGGTTGAATATTATAGTCCATTTCCATCATACTGATAGCACATTATATATGCAAATCCCTAAACTGTTGATAAGGGTGACTCAATGAAAAATAGACATTTGTCAACAAGTTTACAGAAGTATTTAGGAAAACCATTTTAAATTGTGTATGACCACCAGGTATAAAGGTTGAAGCAGAATAGAGTACAATAGTTTTGAAGGGTACTGATCCCTAAATAAAGTTGCCAGTGTCGGAGTGATGGAGATTATAAGGTACTAATGAATTTGCAAGAAATGTAAGATGTTTATTTTATTGGTTATATATAAAATAATTTGTGGCCGTAACAGGGGCCGATTTGTAAAAAAATGAATATTATTTTAATCAAATTCCATTTCAGATTCACTGCTTTCGTCAGAATCTTCAACTCCAATGTTAATTATTACCGGTTCCAGCATTGCATCAGTCATATTATCCAAATTCCACATTTTATTTTCTTCCTTGTGAGCATGACTAACAGCATTTTTCCAATTTTCTGGAGTTACTTTTGATAAGGAATATTCTAATAATTGTTGTAAGTCTTCTAATTTAAAAGTTTTGTTGTTGAGTCCGACTTCACCCTTTACTTGAGACCATATATTTTCTATCGGATTCAGATTACAGTGGTATGGGGGTAAACGTAAAATAATTACATCATGGTTTAATGCCATTTCATCAATTATATATTTTTTATAAGCTGCTTTATGTTGCCTTACAATAGGTAATATTTTCTTTTTTGTCGAATTCTCCTTGTACTCAATTACGTGTTTATCCAACCATTCGATTATCTCTCCTTTTTCCATGCCGTTGTTGGCAATTTTTCTGCTAGTCTTGAATGGTAACTAGCATTATCCATGACTATGAGAGAATTTTTTGGAATTATGTCCAACATTTGCTCAAAATATTCTTCAAAAACGTCAGCAGTCATTTCCTCGTGGTAATCTTTGGTTGATTTTGAGGCAAAACTTAATAATCCACCATTGACAAAACCGTATTCGTTTCCAATATGGGTTATTATGAGTCTGCGTCCTTTTTCAACGGGAATATTGCTCATTCCAGTAGATACACCTTCGATGAATGCCTGACGGGAACTTTTCACATTTGTATCAACCCATAGATATGGTACAGTATGACCTTCATTTAGCCAAGTCTCGTCCAAATAAAAAATTGTTTTCCCTTCTTCTCGGTACTTTTTAATAGTTCTTAGATAATCTCGTCTCTAACATACAATGTAATCTTTTTCAATTAAAACTTCTTCTATTCTTTTGCCAACTAAATCCCATCTCTCTCAATAGTCCCCATAATTTCTTGTTGCTTATGATTGGTAACTCTTCGTTTTCTCTAATTAATGTTTAGATTTTGTCCAATGTTGGAAATTCTTTGTTAAAAAAATGAGTGGACGCTGCGTCTTATCATGTTTTTATGTATTTCTTCAATTTCCAAAGGTTTACTCCCTCCACTCTTCTTGGGAGATAAAACAGTTACTCCTTTTCTTTCTTTTAGGAATCTATAAATTGTTGCTTCTCCAACCCCTGTCATATTTGAACACATGTTAACGATTTCACGAACATTACTTAAAGGGCGTTGATGTACAAGTGCATCGTGTACATTTAATATTATATTTTTCTCTCTTAGACTAAAGGCACCTTTAAAACTACACTTAAACGGGATAAAACCTGTTGTCGACGTCATTTTTAAATGCAAATAACAAAATATCGACACCAAATACGTAGGTAGGTGAGACATAAACAATGTACATCTACAAACTAAATGGAAGATGCAAACAATTTCTAATTTATATTATTGGCATAAGCTGTAATGTGGCATAAAAACTACTTAAACTATCATTAGTGAAGCCTTATCAGTAATTCCAGGTAATCGTTCAAAGAAGGTATTCTTTTTGTGTCAGGCGATAACTTGTATAGAAAACAATAATCACCTTTCAATTACTGTTTACATTAATTTATTTCGTGAAACATTGAATTCTCTCGTTAATCACCCGTGTATAATTAACAATAATCGTGTGGTATATATACCGACGTTTTTTACGCACAAAAAAGGTATAGTGAGATTAGTGGACACTTATTTTACAGAAGATTTTTTAAAAGATAATGAATTGTCTTAAAATATTAATTTTTTTTTTATTTATTTCAAAACAAGTATAGGGTGACGACTATGGTTTTTTGACCTGTTGAGGATTTGCAAACATAATGTGCTATCAATATGATGGAAAAGGACTATAATAATTTTTTGTTGATATTATTTATTAGGATATCCAGTTTTACGTTCTAATCCACTTAAATTTTTAATGATAATGATTGGTTATTAGCAAAATGTTCATGTACATGTTTTTCATTTATTACCAAACCAACTATAATTCAGAATAGTGTACCAATATTTACTTTCAATGTAAAAATAAAAATAAGATGTGAATGAAATATCAGTTATTGGAATATATTTCATTCTATCCAGTCAAATATTATTACTATTTTTTAATACAACATATATATTTACTAACGAAGATTCTATATATAGAAAGAGGAGGCGGAATTTCTGTCATTTGAAGACGGAATTAACCAGACGTTCAATCAAAAGCTCGACGACTCAAATTCAAACATACATATGATATTCATTAAATCCACCTCGTAATGGAAGCGATCACAACTTGCAGATGTAAAACCTTTACTTTCGGTTGATTTCGTCGAATATATAACATCAATAGATCTCGACATCATAGTTAAATGCTTCTAATTTAGATAAGGTTTAAATTTCTCTATTTCCTAGTGTATGTGTGTGTGCTGTATATCCGTATGACATCGTATAAACATCATTATAAATTAAATAGTTCCTTGGTTTTACACGGCAATTGTGATTTCAACAATACTATCTTCGTGATACTGGTATAGTTAAACTTTCCGTGATGGTTTAAATTTTTAATCAATAAAAGCAAATAATACCGTAACGTAATATTGGAAACACTTGCAGGGAATATGAAATGGCTAGAAATTCATTGAAGTCTAATATTTAGATTACAGTCTTTGGTAATTATTTAGCAAGCCGGAACGCCTCAAAAATGTCAAATTTTTTGTGGACTGTGGACAAATAAGGCAGATACTTATTCCGCAGCCAGTCAAGAATATCCTGTTTCTTCCACGCATTCGTTAGAAGTATTTCTACTAGTCGTGAATGATAAGGTGCATTATCTAATACTATAATTGAATTTGGTGGTATGTGTTCAATCATTTGCTCAAAATACTCTTCGAAAACATCAGCTGTCATCTCCTCGTGATAGTCTTTTGTGCTTTTGGACTGAAATTCCAACAAACCATGCTTAACAAATGCTTTTTCACTGCCAATGTGAGAAATTATTAATCTACTGCCTTTACCAGAAGGTGGGGAGATACCAGTAGACCAACCTTCCATAAAGGCTTGCCTGGAGCTTAATATATTTTTATCTGACCAAATTTTTTTTAGAGTATGACCTGAGTTTACCCACGTTTCATCCTGGTAGAAGATGGGCCTTTCTTCAGCCCGGAATTTTCGTATGAATCTTGGATAATTTCTTCTCCAACATCATTTTCTCCTCCCGATCAATTCAAAGTGATTTTCGGTCTGATTTCTCCCACCGGAAATTTAATTCTTTTAAAACTTGCCACAATTTAGTTCGTCCGATATGAGGCAAATCCGGGTCGTCTCTAACTTCTGTAAAATTTTGTTTGGGTTTGGTATTTCTTTTTTGAAAAAAATCCATGAATTTTCCTTCGAATACCATTTTTGGCAAATTCATCAATTTCAATAGGCTTTTTCCCTCTCTTTAAGTGTTCGTTTGTGTTTAGGTTAGCTATACCGTGTTTTTTTCTTTCTGATAGGAACCTATATAAAGTTGACTCTCCTACGCCAGTCATGTTGGCACAACTTTCGACTATGTTGCGAACAGTGTTTGTGGGATTCTGAGAAACCAGAGCATCGTGAACATTCAGGACAATAGTCTTCTCTCTTGGTGAATAGACAGACTTACTGACTGTACGCAACAATCAATCCAACAAAACGAGCACGAGCGAAAGGTACGTATATGTTCGTAGGTATATGGAATAAAAAATCACTCACGCACTGCATATAATTCGCAAAAGAAATATTCGAGACGCTAATTACTGCCGTAGACGCGGAAACACCGCCGAGCCGTAAATTACATGCGATCAAAAACGTACTAAACAAAAAAATTGTTTTCGTTCGTAATAACTTCACCCTTAAGTTTCGAATATAATTATATTATTAAAAATCTGGGGAATTCCATCTTAATTATCTTGCAACGAATAGTACCTTCGGATATGAATTCCAGGTTTTCTAGTAAAGTGATTAAACGCGAAGATTAGTATTGAAATATCCAAAGAGATAAGGTATTCTTATTTACAAAATTGTTATTGGTTAAATTCTTATTTTTATTAATATAATATAATAACCAACATTAGTCGTGAAAGTTTTAATTGTTTTTTTGCTAAATATATTAGTATTAAAATATTATCAATATTATATATTATAACAGTATTAAAACATTATATTATTATTTAATGAATAAACACCTTAGGAACGCCTATGATTTACGACCGTTTTATGAGTTTGAGGCATATTTCGTGCTCTCAACAATTTGTGAACGAAGAATAAAACATATTAAATATCACTGTTTTGTACTGTTAAATTATGAAAAAATGGGTAAAATTGTTAACAATCAAGATTTTTAATATTTCAAAACAATATGGCGGCCATGCGCAAGAAGTTAAATTTTATGTACTTTTGACATTGTTGCCAGTTTTAACCTTTAAAAGATCTAAAAATTTCATGAAAATTACCTTAATTAAAACAGGTGAATGCAATCTTAATAACCATGTGCAAAACGAATACCAGTTAACCATCGTCTTATTTTATTATTAAAAATGTAAACCAATAAACCAAATCTAATCTAACACTGGTAGAAAAAAAGCAGTAATAAGAATAAAATGTTATAATATAATTAAAAATCAAAATTTTTATATTTCATAAGAAAACATGAAATTAAAACTAAACCAACGTAACCAAATCTAACCTAACGCTGGTAAAAAAGCAGTAATAAGCAGGGGCGCCGCTACCACGTGTGCTAAGTGTGCATCGCACACGGGCGGCCAACAATAGGGGCGGCCAAAAGCAGTCCACTGATGATAATACTTTTTTAAAACGAAAATAAATTCAAATAATTAAATAGTAATGATTCAGATAATTCTGTGAACTCTAATATTTTAAACAATAATAATTATTCAGTACGTGATAATACTCAAATGCGTTTCATTTATCATGTATACGTCTTTTTTTCATCCTAATCTAAAAAAAAATGTCAGAAAATATTATTTATTGTATGAACTGCCGCCCTTTTGCAGGTATAGTCATAAAGCAGTTTCGGGAATACTTTTTAATTCAAAGCGGCTGGCGGCTTTCGGACTTCAGTTATTTGGGATTTCACACGTAGATACTTTACAAGAATTTAGGCAAGTGGTTGTAATGTTTCTGTTATAATATTGTTCCTATGATTATGTTCGTTTTTTCGTTTCACCTTTTCCAGACAGGGCCTGCGTAGCGCAAGCGGTAGGACGCTTGCCTCGCATGCCGGTGGTCCAGAGTTCGAATCCTACCGCCGGCAAGAACAACTAGACATTTTTAAAAATGTCTATAGGCCCCAGGTCGACTCAGCCTGAATAAAATGAGTACCTTGGGTAAAACCAGGGGTAATAATAGGCGGTTGAAGCGTAGCACTGGCCATGTTACCTTCCTTGTATAAAGTAGGCCCTAGATATAGCAGACTACCCTGCTATACTCCCAAAGCCGCGAGCGGTATAAAACGGGAGACTATTATTACTTTTCCAGACATCTTTGTACTACCTGAATCTTTTATTATCGAATTGGAACAAACATCATCATCGCCTGAGTCATCTTCTAATACTCAAAAACATAAATTAACCTCGCCGAAAACAAGTCAACACTTACCTTCAAATAAAAATACACATATGAATTCTCACGAACCCCAGATAACTTTGAACAAAGCAACCGGAAAAAAAACCTATAAGATGCAATTACGCCACCTGCCGAAAAAATTTTGCAAAACCTAAGCTTCAATTAAAAAAAAAACCAAAACTGATGACAAAACCTTAAGAGATGAGTTACCAAATCTCCAAACATTACTAGAACCAGTTAGAGAATATCTAGAAAGGAAAAAGCAATTGTTAAGCTTAGATCAAGTAGTGGATCTATTCGGAAATATACAAGGATCAAAAGGCATAATCAGCGTAACAAAATTGTACTCAGAAGACTCTCATGCACCTATAAAGTTTCTAACCTTATCCATACTTACATCGACAAAAGAATGAAAACCAAAATCACCAAATTAATATGAAAACTTGGCAAAGACATAGGTTTACTCTCTGCAGTAAAAACTTCATTGTCGGAAGAAGATTCCAACTCATCGGTAAATAATTTCCCTAAAGAATAATAAGATCACTGTTGACTTCGTGTTTGTTCCATCACATTCAGGTATACAAGGAAATGAAGAAGCAGATGAACTAGCCCGCTTAGCTTCCTTTAGCCAGGACTCCATTTTTATTAATGAAGTTTCTTCTGGTGACTTTAAGTCAGAAATAAAATGCATCGCAGTGCATCGCAAGGTAAACTCAAGGAAATCGAACAATTAGTGAAACCGTGGCCACAGTATATTGCTTAAAAAGAATTCTTTTTAAGCAATATACTGTGGCTGGGACACAGTGATTTGACACATAAACGCCTCTTTGCGCGGATTGTGCCGCCAATGTGTGAGAGTTGTCAAGTAACACTCTCCCTGGAGCATATACTTACTCGGTGCAAAACATATGAAGCAGCAAGAAAGAAGCACACTATCCCAAATAATACAAAGGAAGCCTTAGGAAAAAAACATGAACATTAAAAACACAATAAGTTATCTTTAAGACTCAGGACTGTATCAATTATTGTAATTTTTTCTAACTTTACCTGTATTATATTTTTTAGGTCGTTAATAACCCTTGTGGTTGCAGCGTAAATCAATAAAAAAACAATAGAAATATTTTAATATACAAATCATAAAGCAACTGTTTTTGTTTTCCTTATTATCTAGCTTATATTTTAAAGACTGGTTCGTTATCGACTAATCACAAAAAGCAGTAATTTTAGATGTCCAACCTACAAAATATTCTATTGCAATGAATCACATTTACTTGGATCTCATTAGTTGACAATAAAACAAATAGAAAGTACTATAGACGCTATTAGAAAGTAATTGGCCAAGCATATAACCAACCACCTCCGGTAAATTGATTCGTTTAAATTAAATTGGTGGACCATCTAATGAACTTTAGGTGACGCCTACATAAATCAGTTTAATACAAATGAAGACCACAGAAAAATAACTTAATAGGTCAAATTTTTGGTTTTGTTTAGGAGAGCATTTTTAAAATTTAAACTTTGTGATTATGTTAAAATATATCTTACAATTAATCAGTAGTTTAGATAAACAATTGGTTGTAAATTATATCGCATATTAATGGTATTAATTGATTTTTATTTGTCTTCGTGGACTTTTTCACATGGAACAAGTTTTTCCCCTGTAAAGAAAGACTTAACACGTTATTTTCTTATAAAATCATTGGCTGTCTATTTTTTGTAAAAATTAATGAAAAAAATATCAAAATAAAACATTTCACAATATAATTCCAGTTTTCCATTGTTGCCAACTACTAGGATTATCTAGACTTATCAACGTTGTCCCCTATTGGGAATGGACATGTCAAATTCTTTCCTTGTAATCCTCTTCTTTAAGTGCCATCTCCGCGGCGGAGGTCGGCAATCATTATAGCTATTCGGACTTTTGAGACCGCTGCTCTTCATTTGATGTACATCCGTACCACTCTCTCAGGTTGCGCAGCCATGACATTCTACGCCTCCCTATGCTTCTCTTGCCTTGGATCTTTCCCTGCATAATCAGTTGGAGCAAGGTGAATTTCTCTCCACGTGTAATATGTCCGAGATATTCTAATTTTCTTGTTTTTATTGAATTTAAAATTTCCATTTCTTTGTTCATCCTTCCCAGAACCTTTTTGTTTGTGACGTGTTCTGTCCACGATATTTTCAGAATTCTTCTGTATACCCACAGCTCAAATGATTCCAGTTTTTTCATTGATGTCGCATTCAAGGTCCAAGATTCCATTCCATAAAATAAAGTCGAAAAAACATAGCACCTCGCCAACCTAACTCTTAGTTCCAGTTTTAAATCCCTGGTACATAGAATTCTTCTCATTTTGTTGAAATTTGCTCTAGCCTTTTCTATTCTTATTCTTATCTCCTGATTGTAATCATTTGTGGAGGTAATCATTGTTCCCAGGTATGCATATTTGTCCACTTGTTCGACGTTGGTTTCGTTTATTAGAAGATTCTCGTTACTTCTTTGAGTTTTCGATATTCTCATAAATTTCGTCTTCTTGACATTCATTGTTAGACCATACTCTTGTTATTCCTTGTAATAAAACCATGTAATTAAAGCTACAAAATGGTGTTAAAAACGAAAAATGTCAAAAGTTGGACTTATCATGTTCTTTTCTTGGATCTTCAAATGACAAATCAAAATTCACAGAAAATCAACAATAAATTTGTGGGTTTTTTATATTTCATTATTTTTTACTTTCTTTAATTTTGCAATGAACTGTTAATACTAAACTATCTAATGTTAACAAAATTTACAATAAAGGAAAAATGCCAGATGATTGGTTGGAGTCACTGTTTATAAAATTACCAAACAAAAGCAGGCATACCAAATACAGCGACTTAGAATAATCAGTTTGATAAGCCACACACTTAAGATACTTTTACGAATTATGCAAAGTTAGTCGTACTGAAAAACTACCCATTAAACAAGCAGTACGACAGGGTTTTGTTTTGTCACTCAGTCTTTTTAATGCATACTCTGAAGAAATTTTTAGAGATGCTTTAGATGACAGACGAGAGGAAGTAAGCAACAATATCAGATACGCTGATGATACAGCCGTTGTTACAGAACATTTACAAGATCTCCAGGCATTAGTAAACCTAGTCAGTTAAGCAAGTTATCGAAGAGGCCTTAAAATTAACATTTTTAAAACAAAGTGGATGGCAGTTGGAAACATTGATATAGATCAAGGTATGCTTTCTCTTAATGGAGAGGAGGAAGAACGTGTAAATCGTTGTAAATACCTCGGCAGCTTGGTTAAATATAAATTGAGACCGATGAAGATATAGTATCCAGGATTGAAATATGATGTAAGGCTTTTATAACTTGGAAACTAGTTTTATATAACAGAAACCTGTCGATGTTTATTCGTAAGAGGGTCCTAAAATGATATTTGTGGTCTATTCCATTAGAAAGAATAAAAGTCATAAATTTTAACATGGATCAACTTTGTCTATTGCAATATTCAAATGCAATATCTCCTCCATAGACAACCTGCCTACTGACCATTGAAGTAACACTAAGAAAGTACTTCAAATCAAATACAAACTTCTCCATAAATAAACTTTAATAATAATAATAATAATAATAATAATAATAATAATAAGGCCGCCTGAGGAGGTACAAGGTTAGTAACCACCGGAAATGCGACAACATACTTTTTGAGCAAGCAGAGAAGGCTTTCTATAGGAAACTTAATTCCACTGTAGAAAATGCAAATAATAAATCCTACCCAAGCCAAGAAGAAATTCATGAGTTTTGGGGAAACCAACTTTCGACGCCAGCTACTCATAATAACAATGCTGGATGGATTGAACAAACGACGAACAACTGTCAACACTACAGTAATATTCCTTATGAACCTTTCACCACTGAAGAAGTCTCGAACATTATCAAAGAGCTTCATAACTGGAAATCTCCTGGACCAGACGGAGTTCAAAACTTCTGGCTAAAGAAGTTTTGGAGTGTTCATGAGCTTTTAACAGTATTTATTAATAATATTATTTCTAATTCACAGGAAATACCATCATTTCTTACTCAGGGAACCACTTATCTAATACCGAAGGATCAAAGTAATACCCAAGATCCAGCAAAGTACCGCCCAATTACTTGTCTTCCAACTTTGTACAAATTGGTCACATCCTGTGTGGCCCGGCGTATCTACCAACATTGTGCTCTGAACAATATCATAGAGCCTCAACAGAAAGGATGCGCTAAGGGCTCCATGGGCTGCAAAGAACAACTTATTATCGACTCAGTCATTTCTAACCAGGCATACACCAAAAAAAGAAACCTTTTTACTGCCTTCATTGACTACAAGAAGGCTTTTGATTCAGTGCCGCATGAATGGCTGGTAGATATATTAAGAATATATAAAGTCGATGATAATCTCGTGACCTTTTTGAAAAATATAATGGCAGAGTGGAAGACTAAAATTCACCTTCAAATACCGGGTGAAATTAATATCGAAACTGAAAATATCCCTATTAACCGGGGGCTTTTCCAGGGGGACTCGTTGAGTCCACTTTGGTTCTGCCTAGCAATGAACCCACTATCTCAGCTGCTGAACTCTACTGACTCAGGTTTTAGCATCAAAAATAACAACACTGTTGTAGCGAAGCTTAATCATCTGTTGTATATGGATGATTTAAAATTAATGGCTTCCACTCGAAACCACCTAGATGAGATGCTAAAAACTGTAGAAAATTTCTCAAATGATATCAGTATGAATTTTGGACTAGACAAGTGCCGTATACTAAATATAGTCAGAGGAAAGATTCAGCCCGGAGGTTTCGATATGCAAGATGGCCAAAACATCGAGGCAATGGGTGAAAATGATATGTACAAATATCTCGGAGTAAAACAAGCGCGGAAAATTGACCATAAACAAATGAAAACTGAACTAACTTCGGAGTTCGTACGAAGAGTAAGACAACTAAATCGGTCATATCTTAATAGTAAAAATTTGTTTAAGGCATTAAATACGTACGCCTGTTCCGCGCTGAGCTACTCATTTGGTATTATAAAGTGGTCAAAAACAGATATAGAGGATCTTCAGCGGAAAGTAAGAACACTTCTCACAAAGGCGCAAAAACATCACCCACGCAGTGCAGTAGAGAGAACAACATTACCGCGGTATCAAGGGGGAAGAGGACTTATGGATATAGGTGAGCAATTGGATAAACAAATTGCTATTTTAAGAACTTATTTTCAGGTACAGGCTGAGACATCTACTTTACATCGAGCAATTTGCGCAGTAGATGATACGACGCCGCTTAAACTGAGGGAACAAGAAATGCGCATAAACCACCTGACTAAACAAGACAAAATGCGCACCTGGATGAGTAAACCTCTGCATGGGCGACATCTCAATGAGATCAGCCAAGAATATGTCGACAATACAGCGTCGAACTATTGGTTGACATCAGGAAAGATGTTTCCCGAGACTGAGGGTTTCCTACTTGCCATTCAGGATCAGGTTATTCCAACTAAAAATTACCTGAAATATATTGTTAAAGATCCTCAAGTCCAAAATGACAAATGCCGATATGGATGCCAAGCCCAAGAAACCATCCAACATCTTACCGGTGGCTGCCAGGCATTTGTCGGTACTGATTATAAAGAACGCCATGACTCAGTAGGAAAGATTATCCACCAAGAACTAGCTGACAAACTGGGACTTCTCCAAACCGACCATCTTCCTTATTATCAATACGTCCCTGATAGAATGCTTGAAAATGACAACTACAAGCTATACTGGGACCGTAGTGTGCTTACAGACCAACGAGTAGCCCATAATAGACCCGATCTCATACTAGTTAATAAAATTACTAGGCAAACAACACTTATTGATGTGGCGATACCCAACACCAATAATTTACGTGTTAAATACAACGAAAAGATCGCCAAGTACAGAGATCTAGAAATACAAATCAGGAGACAATGGAGAATGGAAAGTACCCAGACGATACCCATTATTCTTTCTACCACTGGAGTCATCCCGAAGAGCCTCCTAGAAAACATAAAAAAGCTGGGTCTAAACGAACATCTATATAAGATTGTGCAGAAAGCTGTGTTACTTTCGACGTCCAGATGCGTACGAAAATTTTTGGGAGATACACCGACATACCAAGTCACCTAGGACTCGATAACATGGAAAGAGTCCCACCAGAGCTCAATCCTTTTGATACCGTAGGTATCTGGGATGAGTGAATTTTCCCCTTAGAGGGAGTGTGAGCCGTATGGCTAAATCTGGGAAGATAATAATAATAATAATAATAATAATAATTAGAGTTAGAAGAAATTAGAAGAAATTCAAGAGTTTTGGGGAAACCAACTTTCGACACCAGCTACTCATAACAACAATGCTGGATGGATTGAACAAACGACGAACAACTGTCAACACTACAGTAATATTCCTTATGAACCTTTCACCACTGAAGAAGTCTCGAACATTATCAAAGAGCTTCATAACTGGAAATCTCCTGGACCAGACGGAGTTCAAAACTTCTGGCTAAAGAAGTTTTGGAGTGTTAATGAGCTTTTAACAGCATTTATTAATAATATTATTTCTAATTCACAGGAAATACCATCATTTCTTCCTCAACATGCCTCAACAGAAAGGATGCGCTAAGGGGTCCATGGGCTGCAAGGAACAACTTATTATCGACTCAGTCATTTCTAACCAGGCATACAACAAAAAAAGAAACCTTTTTACTGCCTTCATTGACTACAAGAAGGCTTTTGATTCAGTGCCGCATGAATGGCTTATAGATATATTGAAAATATATAAAGTCGATGATAATCTCGTGACCTTTTTGAAGCATATAATGGCAGAGTGGAAGACTAAAATTCACCTTCAAATACTTCCACTCGAAACCACCTAGATGAGATGCTAAAAACTGTAGAAAATTTCTCAAATGATATCAGTATGAATTTTGGACTAGACAAGTGCCGTATACTAAACATAGTCAGAGGAAAGGTTCAGCCCGGAGGTTTCGATATGCAAGATGGCCAAAACATCGAGGCAATGGGTGAAAATGATATGTACAAATATCTCGGAGTAAAACAAGCGCGGAAAATTGACCATAAACAAATGAAAACCGAACTAACTTCGGAGTTCATGCGAAGAGTAAGACAACTAAATCGGTCATATCTTAACAGTAAAAATTTGTTTAAGGCATTAAATACGTACGCCTGTTCCGCGCTGAGCTACTCATTTGGTATTATAAAGTGGTCAAAAACGGATATAGAGGGTCTTCAGCGGAAAGTAAGAACACTTCTCACAAAGGCGCAAAAACATTATCCACGTAGTGCAGTAGAGAGAACAACATTACCGCGGTATCAAGGGGGAAGAGGACTTATGGATATAGGTGAGCAATTGGATAAACAAATTGCTAATTTAAGAACTTATTTTCAGGTACAGGCTGAGACATCTACTTTACATCGAGCAATTTGCGCAGTAGATGATACGACGCCGCTTAAACTGAGGGAACAAGAAATGCGCATAAACCACCTGACTAAGCAAGACAAAATGCGCGCCTGGATGAGTAAACCTCTGCATGGGCGACATCTTAATGAGATCATCCAAGAATATGTCGACAATACAGCGTCGAACTATTGGTTGACATCAGGAAAGATGTTTCCCGAGACTGAGGGTTTCCTACTTGCCATTCAGGATCAGGTTATTCCAACTAAAAATTACCTGAAATATATTGTTAAAGATCCTCAAGTCCAAAATGACAAATGCCGATATGGATGCCAAGCCCAAGAAACTATCCAACATCTTACCGGTGGCTGCCAGGCATTTGTCGGTACTGATTATAAAGACCGTCATGACTCAGTAGGAAAGATTATCCACCAAGAACTAGCTGACAAACTGGGACTTCTCCAAACCGACCATCTTCCTTATTATCAATACGTCCCTGATAGAATGCTTGAAAATGACAACTACAAGCTATACTGGGTCCGCACTGTGCTTACAGACCAACCAGTGGCCCATAATAGACCCGATCTCATACTAGTTAATAAAATTACTAAGCAAACAACACTTATTGATGTGGCGATACCCAACACCAATAATTTACGTGTTAAATACAACGAAAAGATCGCCAAGTACAGAGATCTAGAAATACAAATCAGGAGACAATGGAGAATGGAAAGTACCCAGACGATACCTATTATTTTTTCTACCACTGGAGTCATCCCGAAGAGCCTCCTAGAAAACATAAAAAAGCTGGGTCTAAATGAACATCTATATAAGATTATGCAGAAAGCTGTGTTACTTTCGACGTCCAGATGCGTACGAAAATTTTTGGGAGATACACCGACATACCAAGTCACCTAGGACTCGATAAAATGGAAAGAGTCCCACCAGAGCTCAATCCTTTTGATACCGTAGGTATCTGGGATGAGTGAATTTTCCCCTTAGAGGGAGTGTTAGCCGTATGGCTAAATCTGGAATAATAATAAACTTTAAATAAAATAAAAATCTTTTTGCATAAATCATGTCCCATTACTCCAACTACTTACAAATCTTTACCGACGCCTTTAAAACCCCAGATGGGCATGCTGCTGATTACTATTTTGATGAAGAAAACTCCTACAGCATATATTTACCTACATATTGTAGCATACTCACAGGCGAGACCACAGCTATATTAAAAGCCTTACCTTTTTTCAAAACGGGTAACACGGTGAAGTGAGTCATCATTACAGAGTTACTTCATGGGTTATTGAAATTAAAGCAAATTTATACAATAAATCCCATTATACATGCAATAAAGAATGAATTAAAAATACTTCATTTCATTAGAAAGGACACAGCTTTCATTTGAGTACCATCGTATACTGGAATCTGAGGAAAAAGCAGATCTACTTACAACTACAAGTAGTATCAACTTAGAAGATACTACAAAAATTACAAAATATCCTTATAGTGATATAAAACATCCGATTAAAGATCATTGCAATAACATTTGGCAAAATTACTGGGAAAATTCAACCAAATTAAACCCAATATGTCCAAAGGTGACCAGCTCTTTGAATAACCCCACAAGTAGAAGAGATCAAGTAACTCTAAACCGTTTAAGAATTGGTCATACTGCTGACATATACAAATTTAATCAGTAAAGATCCACCACCAATTTGCAACAACTGCTCCACTTCATTGACAGTGAAACACTTCCTGCTTGACTGCCCATATTTCCAAAATCTACGAAGAATGCATGGAATTTCAGACGACCTCAAGTCCATCCTGACAGATAAAAATTTAAATGTATTAAATTATTTAAAAGATAAAAAATTGTACTATACTATTTAATGTACATAATCATATAAAAAAATAAATTAAAAAATAAGTAAAAAAAAGGATTATAAAAAATATGTTAAAAAAAAAAATAAAAAAAAAAGAAAAAAATAAAAAAATTATAAAAATATAGTAAAACAATCACTAAGAGGATCTAAACCTCCGAGGTGTTGAATCGGGATTATTTCCTAAATAAATTTAAATATATTAAATTATTTAAAAGATATAAAATTGTACTATACTATTAAATGTACATAATCATAAAAAAAAAATAAATTAAAAAATAAATAAAAAAAAGGATTATAACAAATATATTAAAAAAATAAAAAAAAAAGAAAAAAATAAAAAAATAATAAAAATATAGTAAAACAATCACTAAGAGGATCTAAACCTCCGAGGTGTTGAATCGGGATTATGTCCTAAAAATTATTCACTTTACAAATTCCCAATTGTCAATATAAGCACGTGAAAGCCAATCAGGGTCGTACTAATGTTGTGTGTATCATATGATTTTTAAAAATATTTACTTTTGAAACTGTTAGTGTAAGAATTTCTTGAAATTTAATCATTATATCACAATTAAACTTCTTCTTCTTAGAGTGCCATATCCCTACGGAACGTCGGCGACTACCATGCTTATAATATTTTTATACTGATCTCGGTCTTGCGCTACGTGTAGCAATTGGTCCGCTGTCAAACCTGTCCACTGCCACAAATTCCTCAACCAAGAGAGTTTCTTCAGTCCTATCCATTTCTTTCCTTCGATTTTACCGTTGAGAATTAGCCGAAGAAACTCATATCTTGGTCCTCTGATTATATGTCCAAGATATTCTAGTTTACGCCTCTTAATAATATTTAATAGAGTTCGTTGATGTCCCATTCTTCGAAGAACTTCTTCGTTTCTAGTTCTGCTAGTCCATGGAATTTTTAGTATCCTTCATACAACCACATCTCAAACGCCTCGATTTTATTCATGATATCGGCGTTTAAAGTCCAAGTTTCACATCCATACAAAAGTACAGACCACACGTAAGATCTTGTAAACTTTTCACGGATTTCCAAATTTAATGAGTTATTGGATAAAAGAGGCTTGAATTTTTGAAATGAGTTTCTTGCCTGTTCAATTCTGCATCGAATTTCGAAGGATGGATCTAGATTTTGGGTAATCCAACATCCAAGGTATTACAACAATTAAACTAAACTCTAAAAAAATAATACGACCAGTAAATAACTTAACAATAACTATAACATAAATATAACACAATATATTAACTTAAAAATCAACACGATACAATTTTAATTTATAATGCTGGCAAGTTTGGATCTGTAACATGAGAATCTGTCTGACTTAAGGTAATAAATTATTATATTTAATAGCCTCTTGACGAATGAGACGGCGAATATCAACACGTGCTCATATTTACTGATGGGAATTTGCTAAATGAATGTACTTTAACGTAGTGATTAAAAAAATATATTACCATAGTTGTATTTATTAACATAGTAGGTAGATATTTTTATTTGTAAGATGTATACACTATGTATGTCACGTCTGTCAATAACTTAATTATAATAAAGGTATAAATTAGTATTTATTAATATAGTATGTACATTAGCTAAGTACGGAATAATTATATTATTATTATATTAATCATGTTTCACTAATTCTTTAAATATTTATATGCATATTTAAATTCGATAATAAAGCTCATGCTGATTTTGACTGGCTAAATGACAATTGTCCAAGCCAAAAAAAAAACTATTGTGTTCGTCATCCCACTAATAACCCTGCGTGGTTGATGTGGAATAAATGTTTTAAATAAAAAAAAGATTTCATTTGTTTAAATTTGCTATTGGATTATATTTTTGATTACACGAATAAAAAGTTTCTCCTTCATTCTGGAAGTTAAAAATGTATCAAAAATACAGCTATATTTCTGATTTATGTTAATTTTATTATAATTTTTCAATCTGTTTTGAAAATTAATTTTAATGGTGAGTAATTACCCGAACTTTTGTTTGACTGGGCCATTTTTTTTATTGCTCTTAGCTATTGATTTGAAGCTTGACTTCGAAATTAGGGTAAAACATTAGCGAAACGTGCAAAGACCGTGAATTTAAACCCTTAAACCATTTCCACAGGACTGGTCTTCACCAAATTTTATTAAATACCTCATTTAAAACACCTGCTAACAGGTACTTCTAATTTATAATTTATACTTTGCTACTAGATGTAACATATGATAGATCTAATAGAGATTCTACGAGTAATCAAAAAGATTTATAAATAAATGCATCTGTTAATATGTCCTCGGGACCCTAGCAATTTGTGACATTTTTTCTCTTCCGCCTCTCACTTCTTTCGCCACACACCAGGTTTCTCTAAAACTATAAGTCATTATATCCAGTCTATTCTGTGTTTTTAGGTGTATCAGTTTTATTTTATACTCAGGAAAGTGTATCTAGAAAAGTTAGTTCATCGTCTCTTCGCCATTTTGAATGGATTCACCTAACTTGCTTTTTGAATAAAGGAAATACTTATCTGAGACCCTTTAAGAGAATTTTATATAAAGGCCATGATATTTCTGTAATATGTTCTATCTCCTCGTAATGGCTTCTCTACGATTCTTTGTTTGATCTTCTTAGTTCCTTAATATATTTATTTAGAGCTTTGACTGTGGTTTTTAAAAGATATATGTAAAAGATCAATTTTTTACAATTTTTATTATATATTTTCTTTTAAACAAACTATGCAATTTCGTTTGGCAACGAAAATCGAAACGTCAAAAGGAAAATCAAATTTTAAGATCAAGTCTATGTTGGAAAAAAATTTAATCTAACAGCTGAAGGAAAAAGGTTTATTTAAATCAGGACGTAAAAAAACCGCAACAACTGTATGAAAACGGTGCATACTTGAGTATTATATGCAAAATGTAATACTCAATCTCATCCGTAATGAGAAATTTACGTCACTATTTCACTATTTTTAACTAATAAAACGTCATAGCAACTTCACGTTTCCTACTAACAAAACTCTTTCCTGCTCGTAATTTCTCACAAAATTATGACAGATCTGACAAAATTATGACAAATCTGTCACGAAGGTGTCTGGTAATTCTATTGCCTCTAACATAAAAAAGGCAATGGCGAAGACTATAAAGAGTCGTCTGTAAAGTCAATGTGGAATACTACATCGACAATGGTACAAGAAAAATATTTTACGGAGTACGGCATAAAAATCTACGTTTTCACAGATATATCTTTCAAATGTGCACGATTGGCCAGAGATACCAAGCGGAGGAAGCTTCAAAGTGTTTAAAAAAGAAAACTCAGTTCAAAAGCATTATCCACCGAAAAACCATTATCTTTAAATTATTAAAAACTTCTTAGCGATCTAAATGGATGTTTATTTGAAACGCAGAAAATTAAGCGGCTATCGATCAAAGAATATTGAGGAATATGCGTCTATGAAATATAAACAAACTCTAAAATGGTTTATTATCGACCTCGGCGATGCAAAAAGGATTGAAAATACTTTGGTATTTTAATACGTACCTTAGGAAATAAAATACACTGAAATTGATTCTTCGGTATTTTAACATATACGAGGGGATTTTAATATATATTAAGGAATTAACAAAGGCTACACCATGCCTTTTACTACAACGAAAGGTTTTCTACGAATTGCGGTAATCGTTTGGAGGTGTAAGTTGGTTAAATGTACTGTATTATTTTTAATCGCCTAAAAATTGAGCTTTTGGCTTTGTAAATAAGCATTTGATCGTTAATGATTTCTCTCATCCGTTTGATTATTCTGCAATATTAAAACTCAACGAATTACAAATTACAAATAAAGATACATACATTTGACGCTCACTCTGTATATACATTGTTCTGGATTACACCATCTTGAAAAAATACAAAGGAGGTGCTATCTGAAGGATAATTACAAGAAATTTTAAATACATTGACCAACATTGAAGAGCTAACAGTCGTAATTTTCGAACAATAAATGTACTTTGGAAATTTAATAAGAAACACAGAGTAAAAAATAGTTTTTAGTATATAAAATTCAGCCTTTGTGTTTATATTTTCAAGTGACGTCACGAGACTATTGCTTTTGTTTTATAGCCTGTTAACGCCTGCTCTGCGCGGAGGGTCTATTTGAATATTTATTGGGTGGTTTCTTCACTGAAATTCGTGTTTTAGACCCTAATAAACTTTAAGCACGCTAAAATTTCACGTTCGAAGGCACCTGCTTTATTTTATTGGCAGTTTAAAATCTGTTTGTGTACGGTTTTCTGTTGCCGTAAGGAAACAATGTCTTCGAATTTTTAGGTAAACATGTTGGTGGATTTATGTATGTCACTTGTGTATTACTAATATGAAGGTTAGATTCAAATTCGAAGTTATCGCTTTGTAAAGATTTACGTATCTTATTGGAAACTAGGCTTTCTTTAGTATTTTTCATCTTAATTATATGTTCACAAAAATATTACATGAGATGTTGGTTCAACTATTTAACAAATGCAAAAGGACAAAATACCCCTGATGATTGGAATGTTGGATACATCAGCTCCATATTTAAAAAGGGGGATAAACGCAAATGCTCTAATTATAGGTGAATACCTGTTATCAGCTTAGTGGGGAGGTTGTACGGTCGAATAATAAAAGAAAGAATAGAATCAGAATACGAAGACATTCTTCTCCAGTTCCCTATCCGGTCCGGATGTTGGCGATCATCAAGGCTATCATGGTTTTGTTGACTGCTCTGCGAAACAGCTCCGCTGAGGTCATCCCAAACCATTGTCGGAGATTTTTCAACCACGAGATACGACGGCGTCCCGGTCCTCTTCTGCCAAATACTTTACCCTGCATAACAAGTTGAAGAATTCGATATTTTTCTTCGTTCCGCATCACGTGGCCGAGGTACTCAAGCTTACGTTGTTTAATTAAATTAAGCACTTCTTTTTCTTTTGTCATGCGCTGTAGGACCTCAACGTTGGTGACATGGTCCACATAAGATATTTTTAGTATCCTTCTGTATATCCACATCTCGAAGGCTTCGATTCGTTTTTCAGTGGCTTGCGTCAGTGTCCAGGCTTCAACTCCATATAGTAACACTGGAAGAACGTAGCACCTCACTATCCGCATCTTGGTTCCCAAACTGAGATCACTGCAGCACAGCAAGGATCTCAACTTAATAAATGTAGACCGTGCCATTTCAATTCTGGATCTAATCTCTTGAGCGTAGTCCCATTGTACGTTGAGGGTAGTTCCGAGGTAAGTGAATCTGTCGACTCTCTGGATCTCTTCGCTACCTGCCATTAGTGCCCCGGGATCTAAATTTGTACGGCTGACAACCATGAATTTAGTTTTCTTAATATTAAGGTTCAGTCCGTATGATACGCTCACAGTTCGCACTCGGTCTAGTAAGGCCTGCAGATCGTTTAGGCTGGTTGCTAGTAACACAGTGTCATCGGCGTAGCGGATATTATTGATGTATTCACCGTTCACACGAAGACATAAAAGAACAAAATGGATTTCGTACAGGAAGATCGTGCACTGATGGTATATTCATTCTGCAGCAAGTAATCGAAAAACGGAAGGCAAGGAATCTATCTACCCACTTATTGGTTGTAAATTTAGAGAAGGCATACGATATGGTACCTTTAAAAAAACTGTTTGAAACATTGACGAAAGTAGGTCTTAGTAGAGACTATGTGGATGCTATCGCAAATATATACAAAAATTCAAAAAGTGCCGTTAAAGAAAAAAACTTTATATCTGAATCATTTTATTTTTAATTTTACCTTAGACCATATTTAAAATATATATTCAATCACCGCTAGAACTGTGGAGGAAATAAGTATCCATAATGAGAATAGACATTTTCTTCTTCGGGTTCCTTCTCCGGTTGGAGGTTGGAAATCATCATCGCTATTTTAATTTTATTCGCCGCGCTTCTATTGGGGAATAGACATAGGCGGTAGTAAATGTCTAACAACTTTATTTTTCGCAGATGATCAGGTAGTTGTAGCGAATGATGGGGAACACATGGCCTACATGTGAAAGACATGGCCTACTAAAGAAAGAATATGAAAAATGGGACCTCAATATGAATATGTCAAAGACAAAGTATCTTAAAATAGAAGATGATAAAGAAGATCCAGAGTTAAAAATTAGAAACACAAAAACATGCAATGAATATAAATATCTCGGATCTATAATATCTAAAGAAGGCACTATCAAAAGAGATATCGAAAACAGAACTCAGCAGGGAAAAAAGCGGTAAACATTCTGAATTCTCTACTATGGGTAAGATATTAGACAAGAAACGAAATTGACAATCTATCGAACCTTGGTAGACCCTATTATGACGCATGTTGCAGAAGTTTGGCAGATCACAAAAAAAGATAGAAAAAGAATAGAAGTAGTAGAAATGGATTTTCTAAGGAGAGCCTGTGGCGTATCCAAAAAAAAAATCATATCAGGAATGAAGATATTAGAAGGAGGACAAATACTGTATATTCCAGTGTAGACAGAATTGAAACGAGACAACTAGTGTGGTACGGTCACGTGAAGCGAATGAATGAAGATAGATGACCAAAGAAAGCTTTAAATTGGATACCACAACAAAGAAGAAGAAGAAGGGGAAGGCCTTCAGTTGTCTGGGAAGAAAATGTACGGCTAGATGTTAACTATTCCATATATTAGTGGAAACGTTTCGTTTTGTACCTACAAAACAGCATCAGTCCATATCTGCAAGAGTAACACTTTTAGAAGGATTCCTAAAGCTCTTTTAATTAAAAGAGAATGAAAAAAAGTGACCTCTGATGTTGAGTGAACAGAGATAATAATGTAAAATGTAACTTACATGATCGATGTTAATTACAGCTACTAGTGTTACAAAGGATTGGTCATAAAATCGAAATTTCACATAGTGTAATCGTATGAGCAGGATTACAATAACTTACTTAATCCATATCTAACAGATTCAAACAAGTATAGTTTAAGTAGAAAAATAGTCTTAAATGCTAAATGAAATTGGAAATAAGCCGCCAATTACCTATTTGAAGATTTAAACCAGTAATGACACCGACAAACGAAACACGTGTCTATTTTAAAGTTAGAGTGAAAACCAATGTAGTTAAACAAACAAAACATTTCATAGTAAAATTATTTAATGATCATTAAAAAAAAAAACAATGCATAATTACTTGTAAAAAAGTACTTAAAAGTGCATTCCGGCAAAATTGACGATTTAAGGCATGTCTGTGACATTCCCTGGTATGGAAAAAGATTCCCAAAGGCAAAAGACCACTCGGAGGTCCCAGAATGCGATGGAGAGATAACATCCAAGCAGATCTCCGGAAAATGAACATTCCATTTGACCCTAGGTTGATGAAAGACCGAACAAATTGGAAAAAAGTTGTACAGTCAGCCAAGACCCACCCAGGGTTGTAGCGCTACGTGATGATGATGAAGTTGAACGTAGAGTAACAATCTCAACAGAGATGACAGATTCCACGAAAATTTAACTTTAAATTTCCTACAGGCTAAAATGGTTCAAAAGTAATTCTAATCGTTTATAAACACAAAACATGTTTTTCTAAAATTTTCAATGTTTAAAATTGTTTATCCTCATTTTTTTAATAATATTAATACGAGGGTGGATTGATATAAAACTAGCGTTTGATAGAAAAAACAAGTTTTTTGGAATTAAATCGATTTATTTCTCAACATAGTCCCCTTTTAGCTCGATACACTTAGTAAGACGATGTCCAATTTTTTTATCCCATCCGAATAATACTTTTTCTTGAGCTCTACAAAATAGGCCAAAGTTTCAGCGACGACTTCATCATTTGTTGCGAAACGGCGTCCTCCCAGCCATTTTTTTAAGTTTGGAAACAGGAAAAAATCGCTGGCGGCAAGATCTGGGGAATACGGTGGGTGTTCAACCAATTCATAGCCAAATTCGTGTAATTTTGCATTGGCGACGGCCGATCGGTGAGCCGGTGCTGCGTAGTCGTCTTCTTAAAGTTCCATCTCCTATCGGAGGTTGGATATCATAACGGCTATGGTCACTTTGTTGGCTGCTGCTCTGAAAAGTTGTAGTGAACTACAGTTAAACCATTCTCTAAGGTTCTTCAGCCAGGAGATGCGTCTTCTTCCTATGCTTCTTCTTCCTTGGATCCTTTCTTGCATAATATTTCTCAGCAGCTCATATTTTTCTCCTCTGGTTATGTGACCCAAATACTCTAGTTTTCTTCTTTTTATGCTGTTCATAATTTCTAACTCCTTATTTAGACGTCGTAGTACCTCAGCATTAGTAATCCTTTAAACCCACTGAATTTTTAATATTCTTCTGTAACACCACATTTCGAACACTTCTATTTTTCTTATGTGTTGTTTCTTTAATGTCCAAGCTTCCATTCCGTATAGTAAGATAGAAAATATGTAACATCTTAGAGCCCTCAATCTGAGATGCAACTGAAGGTCTCTGTTGATAAGCATTGTCTTCATTTTCACAAATGCTTGCCTTGCAGTTTCAATTCGGACTTTGATTTCTCTGCTTTGGTCATTTTTGTCATCAACGTAGGTTCCCAGATATTTGTATGTCTCTACTTTTTCTATTTGGGTTTGCTCTATCATTAATCTTTCATTTCCATGTTGCGTTTTTGAGACAATCATAAATTTAGTTTTTCTCTTATTTATTTTTAATCTATCTAATGCAATAATCGTTAATTCTATTTACCAACTCTTGTAGCGATTCCAGGGTGTCTGCCATTATAACGGTGTCATCAGCGAATCTTATGTTATTTACTATTCTTCCGTTTACAGAGATTCCATCACCCAGATCCGCTATCGCTTCCTGGAATATGGCTTTACTGTACACGTTAAACAGTAATGGTGACAGAACACAGCCCTGTCTTACTCCTCTCTTTATATCTATATTTTCGGACTTTTGTTCTTCTATCTTTGTATTGGCCTTTTGATTCCAATACAGATTGATAATGATTCGTAAGTCTCGTCTGTCTATATCTTTGTTTCTCAGTACTTCTATTAGTTTTGCATGTCGGACCCTGTCGAATGCCTTCTCAAAGTCAATGAAACAGAAATAAATATCTAGGTTCATATCTAAGCATCTTTAAGAGAGGACATTAAAAGCAAATAATGCCTCTCTCGTTCCCAGTCCCTTGCGGAACCCAAACTGAGTATCATCCATATCATCTTAGTAGTACTCACCATTAATTGTTTTTTCTTTTTTCAAGTAGTCGATGTGCATGATGCCCTTCGCATCCCAGAAAACAGTCGCCATCACTTTGCCGGCCGAATGTGCACTCTTTGCCTTCTTCGGCGGCCCTTCGCCGCGTTTTGCGTCACTGTTTTGACTGTTTTTTGGTTTCCGGTGTGTAACAATGCACCCAGGTTTCATCAATGGTGATAAATCGGCAAAAAAAATCCTTCGGATCGCGCCGTATCATCGCCAAAAGCGTCTCCGAAGTAGTCACACGTTTTTGCATTTGATCAATTGTCAGCAAACGCGACACCTATCGCGCGGATAGCTTTTTCATGTCCAAATGATGGTGAATGATGTTGTGTACGCGTTCATAGGAAATATTTAGGACCTCTATTAACTCGCGTAGCTTAATTCGACGATTTACCATAATCATGTCATGGACTTTGTTGTAGAACGGGAGGCCAAATGACGTGGTGACTTCATTTGGCCTCTCGGGAGGCTCATCATCAAAAACACTCGTACGACCACGAACAAATTCAGCTTTCCAAAATTTTACTGCTGCTAACGAAGGTGCAACCTCACCATAAACTTCGTCCAGGTCGGCTTTGATTTGCACATTCGTTTTACTCTTTTTGTGGAGCAACTTAATTACCGAACGATATACTGTTCATTTCTCCGAAAACAAAAAAAATTGCTTGCTTTTGACGGCTGTAAAAACCAAACCAATTGCTTTTTAAACTTAAATTTTTGACAGACGTCATGTCATGAATGGCAAATGTCAACACCGAAACCAATTTCGTATCAAGTAGCGCCATCTATCAAAGGCTAGTTTAATATCAATCTATCCTCGTAGTATAAATCTTCTACTTTTATACACTACGGGTAGAATTGCTGTAACTTTATTATTTTATGACATATATTGTTGCAAAATAAATTTATGCAAAATAAACCATATTTTAAGCACCACAAGTCCCAACATTCTATTAAATATGACGGTTACAAGTATATTTTTAACAAATTTATTAACATTTATAAAAAACCGAAATTTCTGAAATAAAAACATTCTAAAAACATCATTTTGAATGTTTTTATATGACATAAGTTACTAGACTAGACGAATTAAAATATAAAATATAAAAGTATTAAATTAGGAAAAGCAGCTGGTCCTGATAGTGTGCCTCCTGAGGCGATAAAGATCATCATAGAGAAAAATCCTGAGATGGTTCGGAGGATCTTCAATGAACTCCTCCAGAAGCAAATGTTTCCCATAATGATTAAACAGGCAAGACTGACGTTAATACTTAAACCGGGCAGGGATCCCGAGATTGCCAACTGATACAGGCCGATCTGCCTTCTAGACAGCCTGGGGAAAGTTTATGAAAATCTTATTAAAAATCGCCTAGAAGACGAATTACAGATAAATGAAAGTATCACTGACAAACAGTACGGATTCAGGAAATCTAGATCATCCATCGATGCGGTAAAAGAAATAGTTGACACTGTAAAAAGGACGAGGAAGAAATGGGCCGCCCTCGTGATGTTTGATGTGAGAAACGCTTTCAACTCAGCCAACTGGGGTCACATTATCACCTCACTGGAAAAAGCAAATGTGTCAGATTATTTGATCAATATAATTAAGGACTACCTCAATGAAAGGTATGTCCAAGTGGCAAAACCTAAAGACCTGAAAACATCAGCAGGTGTACCGCAAAGATCCGTACTAGGACCAATGCTTTGGAACATTTTATATAATGAAATCCTAGAAATCGACTATGGAGCAGAGACCAAAGCTATTGCATACGCAGACGATTTAGCTCTACTCATTCAGTGTAACAATAACTTGGAGTTAGAAATGTTAGTCAACAGAAGCTATAGAAAAGTCAAAAGATGGATGGTGAAACAAGATCTAGAGTTGGCAACAGAAAAAACAGAAATTCTGATCTTAAAAGGCTCTAGAGCCCGCCCAAACCTGGCTTTTGTAGTAGGTAGTACAAGTATAGAGCCTACGTACTGTGCTAAATATCTGGGCATCCAACTAGACACAGGTCTAAGATTTACAAAGCACCTGATGAAAGTAGTCCAAAGAGCAGAAGAGAGAACCGCGGCATTAATAAAAATTATGCCAAATATCGGCGGTCCAAGTGCACTCAAAAGAAGAATGTACCTTCAGATTGTACATTCTACCCTCTTATACGACGCTCCCGTATGGTACGAAGCCTTGAGAATGGCTAAGTATAAAGAACTGCTTGCAAAGGCACAAAGGAAGCCTCTACTAAAGGTAGCAAGCGCATACCGGACTACTTCTACGATTGCCCTACAGGTCATAACATTCACCTCCTAGCTCCCCATTCACCTCCTAGCTAAAGAAAGAGACACTTTATATAACAGAGAAAACGGTCATTTACCGGAAATAAAATCCGAAACATATGCTCCAAATATGGTAAAATGAATGGGAGGCACAAACGGAGAAGGCACAATGGACCAAAATGCTAATCCCTGATGTGGTAACTTGGTCTAAATGTAGGTTCAGAAGGTTAAATTATTTTTTTACACAATTTCTCACCGGCCATGGCTCCTTTAGGTCGTACACGTATAGAATAAAGAAGACAACAAATGATTTGTGTATAGATTGTGGTGTCATAGACGACGCAGAACACTACATTTTTGCTTGCACTACTTTCCAAAGAGAACGGAATAATCTAATATCAAGGCTAGGAGCGATAACGCCCAACAATCTGATACAGAAAGCGACGCAAAACAAAGAATCCTACGATGTTACTGTCGACATAATTACACAAATTATAAAGAAAAAGGAGACGCTAGAAAGAGCGAGACAGGAACAGGGTGGTTGAGGTAACAAATTACATAATACGCTGTCATGAGTTCTCTACAGCTCGGCTGCACGACGGAATAGACGGCACCTTTACAGCCAGATCTGCAATTATATTACGTACGTAGTTTTCACGACCTCATGCCTCTTTTAATTCACATTCCTTCCTTGTCAAGCTGAACACACCTGCACTTTTTATGAACCCATATTTTGTTTCCTCACAATACCGTCTCTGCATATCATTAAGTGGTTGTTATCGTTTTTAGGTAAGAACCCCTTTACAATTTTCTCCCAAATTTTCAGACTGCACAAGAAACTTTTCAATGTTTCGTTCACCGATTGAACTCGTCCGGGGGTGCCTTGCCCGAAGAAGACTAGACGAATAAAAAAGCAAAAATTGACTGTTTTTGCACTTTAATTTGTTAATAGCTAATTATGCTTAAAAAATCGACTGCATGAAAAATCTAGGTTCTTGTTATAGGGGTCCATACTAAACTTAGGTTTTGTTTTTGCTTGCCTTAAGTAGTCAGTCTAACGAGAAAAATCTTAAGAAAAGGAGAAACCTAGCTAGTTCAACAAACTGCTCACATAGTTTTTGTCCTTCTTTTTTTTTCTCCTAGCTATCATCCACTTATTTAAATTATTTGTATTCTTATAAAGTTATAACTCTTATGAAACCAACTTTAAAATATATTCGCCAACTTTATTTTCGTCCCTGTAATCATACATCTATTAAATCCCACCTTAACCCTATTAGACTTCCTTTATTACCTACAACTGACCTATGCTGTTTAGATTGGTCGTTTTCATGCTTCACAAATCCCGAATAATGGTTTTAGTAGCCGAGGTTAGTTGTTTTTACGACGATTCAAGCAACTATTATTCATACATCTTAGTTATTTATACAGCAACAAAAAGAAAGGTATAATCCAAATGAGTTTTGTTTGGTACACTTTTACGATGTTAGATTTTCTTTACATTGAAACAATAATTAGACGGAAACTATCTGTCTGACTACACAGTGTCGACAAAAAGTAAATAAATCAATATAGTGCCGGTACAACATAGAAAAGCGAATTTTAGACAATCGTGGGCAGAAATAAAGAATGAATATATATGGGAGGCTGCATCATAATCAGTAGATATGCTGAGAATGATGATGATGATATATTGTAATCTCGGAAACCATTTTTGGATGGTGCTAGAAAGGTCACCAATGGAGATACTGCGGACGGCAGTCAGATGGTTGGTGGAGAGCGAGTCGTGAGTTCGAAACTAGCTTTTGGAACCGGAAACTGAGAATTAAATGTTCGCAATTTAGAAGTTCTTAATAGCTGATTGAAAGTTCGTATCAAGATATTAAATGTTCCTTGATTAAGTGCTAACTCAGTAGTTAACCTTAACTACAGGGGAAGAAATAGTTGACGGAGATTTGCCCAGATAGTTGAAGATAATATTGTAACGATGCTCTGATCGTTTAACAGTTCGAACCGTGGGAGTGTCAATATTTGCGCATCCACTTCCACAACGTGATGGCGCAGTGGGATTCGGAACGGCTATTTAAGGCGTGTGAACAGCGGAATTAGACAGTCTTGTAGCTAGCGCTCTAGGCTCCCTGACTTGCCGGTGTAGTGAACCTGCGAGCCAACCCGGACAGAGAGATTTCCGTATTGAGGATCATACTCTGTTCTTAACCAAGCGGAACCCATCGGTATTGTGTATTGAACATTACCGTGGATCTGCACAGAGCCAGCCCGGACAGAGAGATTTCCGTATTGAGGACCGTACTCTGTCCTTAGCCAAGCGGAACCCACCGGTATTGTGTATTGAACATTACCGTGGGTCTGCTATTTCATTTATTTATTAGTAATAATTAGTTTCTTTTCTTTTATAGACGTTCGCCGGGGAACTCATCCATCGCAGGATCCAGACGGGAACGTAGAATTCATTTTATTTTTATTTTATAAGTATACAACGTAAAATTCCTTTTTTATTTTTATTTATTGTATATATACTAAATTAATAGATTTATTTTTATTTCAAACCTGTGTTTTACTGAGTCTGTCGCCCCGAAAGAGCTACCCATCACGATATGATTATGGTAACTTACGATACATCTTGATGACTGCTGCACTACTTTACTGAAGCTATTATAAAACTTTACTTGTATGAAACACTGAAGTTAATTAAAATAAAGGTAGTCTATACCAATCTTTAATCTAATATGGTATTAGATTAAGAAACTCAAACATTTAAGTGTATACACACTTAAAGAAAAAATTCACAAAGACGGTAACATAACACAGAGACGGTAATATATGCAAGCGGCTTTACTCCAAGATCGCCCTGCCAGAAGTGATTTTCTTCCTCTCAAAATTTCAAGCTTCCCAAAAATAAGGTGTGATATCCCCCACTTAAAAATGACAGGCCACCCTGTATGTATTTCTAGGAAGGAAAGGATCTAACGAACATCGGAAGGTTCGAGGTAATTACGGTATTAGTAATTTGGAACGTAAGGAAAATAAAACTTTCTGAATTACGTTCTCTCAGAAAAATACTATATAAAGTGCTTTCGACGATGTTTATCAAATCTATCAAACAGAAACCGCCTGAAACCGGAAAGAATTAACCGAGGATTAACCAACCCGGCGTCTTTAATAAGTTGGACCTTCTGTATTTTGAGATAGTCGGTAGATTCCAATGAAATTTCCTAATGGTAAACATGACCACCCGCGTATATATTATTTTCAAATACAGCCATCGGCGTCTCAGCAACAGGGGTAAAAGGATTAAAAAGTATTTAATATTTTTTTCATAAAAAAATTTTAGAATATATATAGGGGGAAAATTGCCCTAAATTCTTCAACAATTCATTGTTTCAAAATGTTAATATTGGGGTACTGTAATGTAAACTTTAGATTTCAAGTATCCTCACAGAAAAAATTTAACGGTGTGAGGTCCGATGACCGAGCTGGCCATTCTATCGTACCTCGTCGCCCAATCTATCTACCACGATATTCCTCATCTAGGTAACGTCTTACTGCACCATACTGGTATGCAGGAGCACCATATTGTTGGAACTTATTTCCACCTTGCTGAATTAGTCTGGTTTACCATCCAAAATTTCAAGTATTAACGGTTCAATTGCATTTTGTAGCATCTCCAGATACACTTCACCGGTTAAGTTAGTATTGAGAAAAACAGGCGTAACTATGTGATTTCCCAAAATACCTGCCCAAATATTTATTTTTCTTTTTGGAAATTGAGTATGTGTTTCACGAAAGACGTGAGGATTTGTGTCACTCCAAAACCTCACATTGTGTGTGTGTTAACATTTCCATTGAGAGAAAAAATACTTTGGTCACTAAAACAAACTGTTTTTATGTAATCGGGCTGTTGGTTAATTTTATTGGACATGTTTTCACAGAATTCTAGTCTTCTAGAAATTTTTAATTTGTATGGATGAAATTTGTTTTCAGCCAACACTCGGTGTACTGTTTTTTGACTGATTTCATAGATAGATGCAACTTAGTTTGTCGAAGAAGTAGGGTTCACTACCATTTCTGGAATTATGTTAATTTTTTTATCATCACTAATTGTTGGTCCACCAGATCGTTTAACATCTTGAGCACTACCTGTTTGTTTAAAATTCGGAAGAGGCTTTCTCAAATAAGCTCTGGATGTAGGGCGATCGGGGTACCTCTCATTAAAAAGACGTTCCGCTGCATAGAAATTATTTCCACATTCACCAATTATTAACAGAGCTGCTACTTTGTCGGCTACAGTACGTACCATTCTGCCTTTGTAAGAATTTAAACGTCTCGTTAAACAATTATTAAACTAAGTATTAACTAAAAACAAATAACTAAAAACAACTTGACACTAAACTTGAATTGACTAAACTAAGGTTAATTGTTAAAAAAGTTGACGTTGACGTAAAAACAATTAAAGAATTGAAAAACGTGAAATTAAAAAAAATTGCCCCGCAATCAGCTTCAATGTTAGAAAATGTCTGTTAAAAAATGAATTATAAAATGTACTTATTATCAGTGTTAGCTATTTTGATGAATTCTGTATATCAGACCTTATAAAAATAGTAATTAGTACGATCTACTATTGTTTTTACGTTTTGTATTACATTTTGACTTTATTTAATGAGATTACGACGATGAAAATTGTTATATTATAAGCCTTGTATATAATAAAAAAGTAAAAAAACGTGATATCATACCTGATCTCGACTTTTTTCTGTGAATAGGATTGTTTACATTGTAATATTTGTTTGGAAGTTTTTACTGGTAAGAAAATCTCACATAAAGGAACAACGCTTTGACGCCTATTCGGGTTACGCTAACGTATAAAGACCTAGATGAACAATATCGTGATTACCTACAACTCGCATCAAAGGCAGCAGCGACAAATTTTTTGCGGGGTCTTAATATTAAAGGACACATTCATCTCTAGTAGTTAATCCAGTGTACATAATAGTAACCGAAACGTAAGAAAATGGCGCATCAGCCAGAGGTTGTTAGCGTGTACATAATAAGTGAAAGTTACAGTTCATAAACTATTTATATATTTAAGTCATTTTCTAGTTAGCTTTCTATGGGTCACATTTCACCTAGAAACTGGCAGAGGTTGTTACAGTAAAATCACAGTAATAATAATGAATAACAACAATGATTTATAGAACATATTGGCACGCCTTAATTAGTGCTGTCATGAATACGGACTAAGGATGAATTTGAAGAAAACTAAATACATGATGATGACTAAATCATCAGATGTAAACATCCAATTTATTTGACTGATGGATTCGACCGTTACTTGATAGAAATTTATTTTATATATCAATAAAATACTGAAAACTTTGTTTTCAAAACTTCCACAATATTTATTATAATACCTTATCACTACAGCTGTTTCAGCAGAGTACCTTTTTTAAGTGATCTATTTTGGGTATGTTCTTACACTTAATTGTCTTTAACTGAATAGATTGAGAAGGGGAAAACTGTTTGTCTAAAGTTGGTCATTCAGAATTATGTCTGTATTTTTTAATTTGTTAATTTTGACCAATTCTAATAAAGATATCTTAAGGCCCTTATTTTGGATGAAGAATTTAAAATTCGTCATTAAAAGAATGATCTAGAACAGCAGTTCCTAAATGGTCGTCCGCGGAATAAATAAAACATTCGTAGAAAAGACTCATAACTACATCTAATTACGACATTTCGGTTAAACCCCGGTCACACACACACACACGCAGTGATCAACCCTGCCCCTAGGAACATGTGTATACCAATCTAAGAATGGGATCCACATGTCCGAAGATCAAACCGGTCTCACCTCGCTAGTCGAAGTGGTACCTATCTGACCCCCAGGTTTTTCCTCCACCCCTCCTCATCGTGTGACTTACGTGAGGAGGCTTATGATCTTAGTGATTTGAAAGTTACTTAAGGTGTCCTGGGTAATGGAACACCCTCTGTTTTTAATTACTGTGGTTATGCCACCTAACTGTAGGGGTAGCCACATCTAGGCTTTTCTCCCTATTTACATTACTGACTCTATTGAAGTTACTCTATCATGACTTCGGGACTTGAGTCCCTAAAACAAGAGAAAAAAAGCGTGTGTTCCGACCATAGAGCCCCCAGCCGTGGCTGACGACTCTATGCTCGGAAAAGAGTGTGTGCTCGGTCACTCGGCCGCCGATTTGGCAAAATAAATTTTGTTCTCCTCGCCGGCCGAGCATCCGAGTAGGGTCCGGCCACTGAGCCCTTGTATGCCGCACAAGACCTCAGTGCTCGGATTTCGCGAGAATATCAGTGTTCATCTGATCCGCCTTAAGGGCCTAGTCCGTTGTAACGGTATATGTGGGGCCTGATGGGCCCTCCATATTTGGTCATTGAAGTGAATTTACGAAAAGGTGACAAATGTTTAAGTACTGGATGAATCCGAGTGATTCAAATAGTGAGACCGTTTTATATATTTTTTTTGTTTTTTTTTTGTTTTTTTGTTTTTATTTTTTTTTTTTTGTTTTTTGTGGACTTCCTTGGAGCTTCGGAACTATAATATGCCTGGGTCCCAATTCTTTCCTTTTTTTTCCTTATCCTATTTGTGTGCGTGTGTTGGGGTGAGCATTCCCAAGTGTATACTGCTCTCACTCACCCCGGTGTATATTGGACTTAATTCTACCTAAAAAACCTAAAAACCTAAAAGAAAAGCGTACCCTCTCGCCAGAGTGTTTTTTTGGTTGGTCTCCTATTTATCTTGATCTTGAGGTTATGACGACTATGCACCATTGCATCCTTTGATTATTCGTTTGGGTTCTCCCTATATCTTGCAATTTGCTGTTTTGGTCTTCTGTGTACCGTCCTGATGTTTTCGTTGTAGTTTGTCAGCTCTCTTAGCATCCTACTAGGGTGGTTTGTAAGTCCGTTGAATATATCGTAGGCTCTTTCGTCAAGCGTCCGTAGTATCCTGGTTTGTCCTGAGTCTCTGAATACGTACCTTAAAGGTACGTATTTTGGTATTTTTAGTGCATCTCGAATGATTTGGTTCTGAGATCTCTGAATCTTCATCCTGTTTGACTTGCAGGTATGTCCCCAAGCTGCCGAGGCGTACGTTAGGACTGGCATGATGATGCTGTTTGCAACCCTGATTTTGGTTTTAAATCTAAGTTTGCTTCTTCTTCCTATGAGCGTTGAGAGCTGACTTTTCAGCGCTTTGGCTTTATATACCTGTTGGTTGATATGTTCTGTGAATGTTAGCTTCTTATCGAGTAACACTCCTAGGTATCTTGCCTGGTTGGTCCATTCAACTGGGGTGTTGTCTATTGTGATTTCTCGGTTTGGTACACTTTTTCTATGACTAAACATTACAGCCTGAGTTTTGTCTGGGTTTAAGGCTATTTTCCATTTTATGCACCATCGTTGAAATCTATTTAGTGCTCTTTGCAGATGATTAGCTGCATGATCCGGGTTTCTCCAGCTAACCGCTATTGCTGTATCGTCTGCGTAAAGACTTAACAGAGATCCGGGTTCTGTTGGCGTGTCGGCCGTATAGATGGTGTACAGGTATGGTGATAACACAGCACCCTGAGGCACACCCGCTTCCAGGGTTCCGACTTCAGACAGGGTTGCCCCTATACGAATTCGGAACCTTCTGTTAGCAAGGTATGACGCAAGGAGACATGTCATCGCCTCGCTGTATCCCAATGAGTTCATTTTATAGATGAGTCCTTTGTGCCAGACTCTGTCAAATGCTTTACTGACGTCCAGAAATGCGGTTGCTGTGTAGGCCTTTTCGTTGAAACCTTTGGTTATAAATTCTGTGAGTCTTAATGCCTGTAGTTCACAGGAGTGTTCACTTCTGAAACCGAATTGAGCTTCTGGAATGGTGTGTAATGCTTGAGATTCTTCATTCAATCTTTTTAGAATTACTCTTTCCGCAATCTTGCTTATAGATGATAGTAGGCTGATTGGTCTGTAATTTTGAGGAAATGTGCCATTTTTCCCTGGCTTTGCAATCATGATTATGTGAGCTTCCTTCCATCTGTCTGGAAAATATCTTAGCTTCAGCATATTGTTTATGATGTTGGTAATATAGACAATAGCTTTTTTTGGTAGGTTTTTCAGCGCCCTGTTTGTGATGTTGTCTGGACCAGGGGCTTTTTTGGCATTGGTCTGCTTTATAAGTTCTTTTATTTCTTCGGGAGATGTATGAAGTATCCCTATTCTGCCTTTTGTCCTTTTTAGTCTTCTTGCTGTCCTCTCTACCTCTTCTTCGAAGTCTATATCTTCGTTGGGGTGTTCGTTGTTTCTACACGCCCTTTCTATTTCGTCTTTTAGGACTTCTGCTTTTTCTATTTCTGTGTAGACAATCCCGTTTACTCCGTGTAGAGGGGGTATGGGTTTTTTGTCTTTACGTAGAATTTTTGATAGTTTCCAGAACGCAGATTTGTTTGGATTTAGCTCTTCGATATAGGAGTCCCAGCTTTCATTTCGATGATTTTGAAGTTGTTTTTTCACTTCCCTGTCTAGCTCATTTGCAATCCTTTTGTCTTCTACCGTTCTAGTGCGGTAGGCTCTTCTTCTTTTCCGGTTTTTCTGTTTGATTAGGTTTTTAAGTTCTGTGCTTATATCCCTAAATCTTCCTTTTTGTCTGGTTATTGTTTCGGTTTTGGAGCTGGCATCGATAGCATTGTTAATTGTTTCCTCTAGTTTTATTACACTGTCCTCTAATTCTGTTATGTTGTTGATTGTGGGGATATTACCGATGTTCTCGCTCACAATTCTTCTGTAGTTAGGCCAACTAGTCTTTTTCCTGTTGTGGGGTTGCAAATAGTTTGTTTCTATTGCGCCCAGGGTCAGTACGATTAAGTTATGTGTTGAATCGCCTTCGTTAAGAGAGTGTATCTCATATTGTTGACCCACGTTGTGTAGGATTGCAATGTCTAGATGAGTGGGAAGTTGTCCGTGAAAGCATGTCGGTTCAGTTGGTCCGATCACGTACGTATTTGGTCTATTTTCCAAGTGGTTGCATAGTCGTCGTCCGTTATTATTGGTCGTCC
This sequence comes from Diabrotica undecimpunctata, assembly GCF_040954645.1. Classification (NCBI taxonomy): domain Eukaryota; kingdom Metazoa; phylum Arthropoda; class Insecta; order Coleoptera; family Chrysomelidae; genus Diabrotica; species Diabrotica undecimpunctata. Next base: position 127,334,528 of record NC_092811.1, read on the forward strand.
TGTCGTGCCAATTGGGAGATCTCGCATTAAGGTCTCCTATTATTATTGTTGGCTCTTCTGAGTTTAATATTAGGCTCAAGTCTTCATCTAGGATCGGTTCATTTGGTCTGACATATGCAGACACTATTTTTAATGAGTCGTTGTTCGCTTTTATTCTTATGAGTGTGGCTTCCATTGTGACCAGTCCATCTGGTGTTGGGATGTGTTCGTGTTCGATTTCTTTTTTCACAATTATGGCTGTTCCACCTGATAGTGCTCTGTGATCCGTCCTGTAGATATCGTAGCCGGGAAATTTTGTTTTCTTCCTTTCCACTAATTTGGTTTCTTGTAGGGCTACGATATCGAGCTCTAATCTATTTATCATTTCGTCCAGAAGGTTGATTTTTTTGGATAATCCGCCGGAGTTCCATGACCCAATGCGAAGATCTTCCGTTTGGTGTACTAACATTTCTGACCTATGTTTCCTATGGCTGTCATTACTTGTTGAACTTGATCTAGCATGCTGGTGACATGTGCCATTTTAGCATTTAGATCGGCGTTGAATTTTGCTATTAGTGCTGCTGCTTCGTTTGTGGCAGTGTTTTCAGTGGGTACGCTTTCAGGCTGTTTGGTAGCCTGAGCGTAGCTGACTCCTTTGTTGGTATTGTTTGCGCTGATTGGCCTTGCCCTTTGTTGTTGTGGGGCGGCTTTCTTCTTTGGAGCTCTTGGGCATCCGCGGTAGTTTGCTGTATGCGCTTGCTCGCAGTTAGCGCATTTTGGGTCTGTTTCTCTATCCTTTTCGCATTCGCTACTAAGGTGATTTCCTCCGCACTTTACACATCTAGATCCACAGTGGCAAGATTTGGAACTGTGGTAGAAGCCTTGGCAGTTGAAACATTGGATTGTTTCCTGTCTTGACTTCATCTCGTCTTCAATGCTGATCCTCATATAACATAGGTCAGATATGTTTTTGATTTTGGTGTCCTCTTCTGCTTTTATTGTGACTAAAAACATTGGAAGAGGTTTCTTGTCCGGTTTTCTGGAGATCATATTTACAACCTTGGTGGCCTCCACTCCTTTGCTTATTATTTCATTTAGAATTAGATTCGTATCGGTTTTTGCCGATAGTCCTCTAATGATGACTCTCTTCATTTTATCGGTATCAATAGGATACGCGATAAAATCGATCTTTGGTGTGTAAGACTCTAGAAGTCTTACCATTTTCAGGTAATCCTCCCTGGTCTTAGTCTGGATGACTATAGACCTTCCAGATCTGGCAAATTTGTTTGCCGAGATAATCTTCATGGATGCTGCTTGCTGCAGTATCTTTTGGTGTTCTCCGACTGATTTTAAAATTATCGCCGGTGGTTTCTGTTGTTTTGGAGTGGAGACCACTTCGGGTGTGATCTCTGGGGTCGCTTTTCCTTCAACTTTTTTGGTTGGAGGTTGTGACTCCATGTTGCCAACATTTTTGGTAGGAGTTTGCGCCTCCTTTTTCTTTGCATCAACTTTTTTGGTAGGAGGTTGCGACTCCTTTGTCGTTGATTCTTTTTTATTTTCAGGAGTTTGTCTGTTCTCCTGCCTTGATTTTATTGTTTTTGACATTGCCTCTTCGTTTCGCTTTTGGATCAGCTGGGTTTGCTTTTCCGCAGCGCTTTGTCTTGGTTTTTTTGTTTCGACTGTTTTCCACTCGGTGTTGCAGGTGGAGTGCCATTCGTCTTCAGCTTCCAGTTCCATAGCGTCGTCACTAGTGGTGATTGGTATCACTGTAACTTCTTTTTGAGTTACTTTTTTCGAATTCGTTTTTTTCACCGAATTCGACTTGGCTGGTTTTTCTTTAGGTGGTTCTTGGATTGCCTCTGCTTTTTCTTTAACGAGTTTTGCCTCGTTGCGTTGCTGAGTTAATGCGTCCATTAACTCGAATATCTTGTCGGTGAGTCTCTTGACCTCCCGATCTTTCTCCTGATTTTCTTTTCTTAGCTCGTTTAGCTGGCTAAGAAGTTTCTCTTCCCTGGCACGCATTTCTCTTTTCATCTCTTTCATCTGTTCGGTCAGTGCATTGACTGACCTACTTAGTTCCTTTGCTCTTTCTATGGCTTCCATTTCTTTTGCTTTTTTTCTTTCTTCTTCGTCTTCGTCTACTTCTGGGGCACGCTGTCTCTTCAGCTGTTTGGATGGTGCTTCCATCTCGACGTTATTGTCGTCTAGGGGCGGGGCTACGGCGTTCAATGGTACGTCCGACTCGACGTTCAGATGGTCGTCCGACTGAGCGTTCAGCGGTGCGTCCGACTCAGCGTTCAAAGCTTCGTCGGGGATGGCTGCGTCCATATCATCTTCGCTGTTTTTTTCGTCCTCGGACTCGGGCGAATAAGAGGAGTCGTCATCGGAGGTTGGTAAATTTATCAAGGGGTCGTTTAGGCTCGCTGTGAAGTTATTGTATAAATCTATTGCAGCTGAGACACTTGGGGTGGATGACTGGGGCCTGTCATCATCTTCTTCTTCGCATGTTGCCACCTGCGTGACAACATTATTTAGGGGAGGGCAGTCACTCATATTGCCGTAAGGCGGTGAACATAGGTTCAAACAAGATTGAGAATTTACTACTTGGTAGACTCTGTTTTTTTCTCTCTGTCAAGCCGCTGCCTGACAGTTTTCCTGGGTGTCGTCCCAGCAACCTCGCGGTAGTTCACTCCCTGATTTCTCAGGGAGGGATCCTCTTGCCGTTTCTCTCACCTCAGAGGCAGGGGCCGTTTCTGTCCGACTTAGATGCAAATTACTAAGCCTTACAGTGTCATCCCTGTCGACCCACTGAGATGAACCCGAATTTTTCGTGAACACGAAGCTATCAAAAGCCTCCTACGAGGAGCCTATAAAGGCAACCCCTCGAGGTTTAACTTAATGACGGCCTCGCATCCACTCTTCACTTATTTGTAAACAAGTGCCTGTGTCACGCACGGTGTCTTACACACCGGGAGCTGAGAAGCTCCGTTGGCAACAGGTCATTAAACCCCGGTATGGTGCGCTGCAAACATCTTAAACCATTTGTTTGAGTGGTGAGGGTAAGCCACCGGCTCAGGGTTGCCAGATGATTTTTTTTTAATTCCCTAGAATTTTTGCCAAAATTTCCCTAGATTTCCCTAACAACTTCACAACTATATTAAGCCTAGAATCACAGATCAAACGATCACAGCATAGCATAAGGAACAATATGCTGTGCTAGAATGGACTAATTAAGTCTGACGTCAGAATAGGCGGGCATTTTAAAAACCTTTCCAAACATTTCTAATTTGTGTGTATTTGACCCATAAGAAGTTGGAAATATTGGTTTTTTTAATTGTTTGAAGAATAAATACTTTTGGATATGAACGTTTGGTTATGAAGGTTCATCCTGTGTGATTGGTATTATTTGTTGTTCGTGAATTTGTGAGGTAAAAATATCAAAGTATTAAGATATTTACTATGAATGTTCATATTTTAAGGTTCAAGGTATTTTGTTGTTGTTTTTATCAGGGTTTTTTTTAAAATAAATCAATAAATCATTGCATTTATTTACTATGTTGAAAAATATTAATAATTAACTAATTCATTAATAATTATTATAAATTAATGTTTTTGTCTTTTTTCATTGTCAATGAGTTTATAATGGCTAGTAAACATATGTTGAAGATATCCAGTATTACTGAATTTTTCAATAATGACAACAAAACTACTATTAACTATTTATATTTAGGGTAGTCCATTCCCTACATATTTTCAATATTTTTTTGTATATACCTACTTTTTAAAATATTTCGGTAGGAGTGTTATTTACAAATACAAATAATAAAGTTATATTAATGTAATGTATTTAATCAACAACAAATAAATATACAGGTACAACATTTACCTTTTTTTTTTAAATACATTAAAATACACATTACGTACTTATAACCTAATTAACAAATATTCAAAAATAAAAACTATTCAACAAAAAACATCGTAGAAACATCGTATACCAAACTATGTTAACAAACAAATTAGATAAAATATGTTTATTTCGTAAAATACACATAATAAGAAAATGAAAAAAAATGAAAATCAGAATCAAAACTTCTAGTTCATTTCTGACTTTTGTTATAAGTATATTGACGAATCCATTTTTTTTAACAATTCATTGGGAATATTAAATTTGTAGCAATTGTCATGTTTAAACAATACTTGGCTATGTAATATTCCGCTTAAACTCTCAGTTGATAATTTATTTCTCATTTTGGTTTTGTTAAGATTTATTTTGGAAAATATCCGTTCAACATTTGCACTTGAATGTGGCAGACTAAACAAGCAAAAAACAAAGTTGGATAAGGTCGGAAACATAGGAGATCACCAGTTTTCAATCCTCCAATTTTTACCCAAAAATCTTGCACACTTAAATCTTTATATTCATTTAAATTAAGATTTCTTAAAGTACGCCATTCTCTATCTATGTCATTTATTTTATCAATTGTCAAGTTGGGAAAATGGAAGACTAAAGGTCCCAAAGAAGTATGTTTTTTCGATATTACTTCATCTGGTGAAATGAGTGACATAGGTTTTAATGTAGCCACAGTTTTATTTGTATTATCAAATCTTTTGTAAATCTGCGAACAACCTTCTATCAAAAAATCTAAACACTTCTTTCTGAAATCAAGTAAATCTGCCTCATTTAATCCATGCTCGTTATTGTGTATAGCACCTGTTACATAGACACCTAAATAAATATTTTCTATTTTTAGAAAATAATGAGAATTTTTGTATTCTATATTTTCAATCAAAGTTTTATCTAAATAATCCATTTTTAAGTAGCAATCTAAAAGTGTTCTTAAAAAGAAGTGTTCTTCTTAAAAAAAAAAAATTTAAAAATTATCAGACTTAAAAACAAACATGAGTTCTTCGTATTTCATAAACCTACCCATACTGACACGATTATACACAATTAATCTTCCTGTTATACACAACTAGTATTTTCACCACCAGAGAAAAAACCCAGTAATTGCTACTTGATTACATATACGGGCAAGATGTCAACAAAAATAGCCAAACACATAAAAAAGAAAGGAATAACAACAGCTTTTAGAATAAACAACTTAGGCAAATATATTAAAAACAACAAAAACCAAAATAAAAAACTTACACAGTGGTGTATACAAACTTAAATGTGGAGACTGCCCAAAAACTTACATCGGTCAAACTGGTAGAAATTTTAATAAACGAATAGCAGAACATTAAAGGGCTTTCAATAACAGAAAAACAGATTCTACATACCCACTTTAATTTATTATATCCGCAAACTGTAGGAGGGAAATGGATTGAATGGATCAAGAATGGACGAGAGACACTGAATAAAAAAAGAAGTAATTAAAATAGTAATTACTACAAGTAACTAAGAATACAAAAAATTAATTGAAATGTAGGTAATATTAATATTTTTCAATCTACGCCTCTGATTGTCATTGATTAAACGATTTATCTCCTTGTTGAATACCTACCAAATTAAAAAATTGGTTTCATTCAGTTATTTCTTGTTATTCTCTTCAATTACAGCACAATGCGCGTGGCTATTATTTTGTTTGTAAATACACAAAAAGTGCACTAGAAAATTCTAAGTAAGCTAGTCACAGAACGTTTTTTACAGGGTGGCACCTAGGTATTTTTAATAGTGATACAGTATTTTAAACATGGAAATATTAAAAATTGAGTTTTTTTTTATTGGCATAGACTTGGTGTCAAATAGCCAGTTACAACGTGACTAATATCTCAAACATAAAAATATAATGACCGTAAAGTCCATAGAATATCAATAAGGAAGAGCTGAATAATATGATTTAAGTACTAAAATTTAAATAAGATACAAGTAAAATATAACTTCTTTTCAACATCATCAGTGTGTTCAAAAAACGGTATACATAATATAATTCAAAATTCTTTTTTTGTATTATCTCCTTTTTATCTACATTTATATACGAACGAGATAATGACGTTCTCAGAGTTCCACAGAAAACTCTTGAGCAGCTATCTACTCAGTCCGACGGCTGCTTTGGTACAGTTGGTACTACAAGACTATTTTGGTACTTGACAGAAACTTTATTAATGCATTATAAATTCTCTTATTTCCATTAGCTAAGAGACTAAGGATATTAAATGGGGGCCTGTATATTAAGATCATGTAATTGTTGAATAAATTAATATGTTTCATCCTTATATGTTTGGCATTAAAAAAAATATGATCTAAATCACGTTTTTGCCACAATTTTGACAATGATCATTTTGAATTTGATCAATGATATATTCAGAAACAATGAATTGTAATCTAAATGACTGGGTTTCAAGATAAAATATCACACAAGAGGTTTTTAAAATAGTCTAAAATATTTGTGTGGGATGATTGGTCATTAGTCAAGGTCACTGGTACTCATAGTTTATTTAGATCTGTAAAATTAGTGCTAAGTACTTTTTACCTTTTTGGGCTTACTTGAAATGTGCTTTATTGTCGCTGAAAATTGTACAATTTTATGGAGAAAGCTTACAAAAAGTTAAAAAATAACAATAACAATTCAAATTTACTAAAATTACATAAATCATCAATATCACAATATAAAACATAATAAAAGAAAATATACAATCCATTGTAAAATTTCACCAAATTGCAAATTGCATAATAAAACCTTACGAACTAGTTTACGAATAAGTTTAAGCTGCTGCATGTGATACCCAAATATATATAAAAATACTTTGCTGCTTGTACCTAAACGTACTGTAATTTCTTAGTTATTCGTTAAGAAACTCTTTCACTGAATAATATGGTCTTTGAGACAGATATGCTTTGTCAATTTACGGAAATTAAGGAAAGAAGTTGTAGATTTAAGTTGCAAAGGGAGGTGGTTGTATATTTTTTTTGGCGAATATAATATAGATTTCTTTACTAACTCAGTGGACGAGATCGGTAAATAGGTGTTTACGCATTAAGCAAACAGTTTCTAGAATATATAAAGAGGCAAGAGTTAAAATCCCGTGATTTTTGAAGTGCTTCTGCAATGTGTTATTCTACTGAGGCCAAAAAAATTACAGTATTGTTCTTATTTGTAATTTAAAAATAACATCAGATTGGGTAGCTGTACTAGAACCCCAAAAAGAAGACCATATCGAAGATGGTACTCGAACAAATAAAAGTATGTTATTTTGGAAGATGCTAAATTGATTTTCTTCCAAACAGATCTTATTGCACAGCAGACTGAGGCTAGTTTCTATATATATATATATATATATATATATATATATATATATATATATATATATATATTTAGGGATTCTACAGTATTCACTGCCTTCCCTCGCTCAACCGTTTCCATCTCTCTCTGTTGTTCCATTCTCCATCGTTTAGGCTTCTCTTACTCATGGCGTCGTCTACTTCGTTCCTCCAGGATTTTTGGGGTCGTCCTCTTTTCCTCCTTCCTATGGGGCTCCATTCGGTTATTCTCTTTATCCATCTGCTGTCGCTAGTTCTTCTTACATGTCCATACCACTTTAATCTTTTTTGTTCTATATGTGTTAGTATGTCTGTTTCTATTGATGTTCTTTGCTTTATTTCGTCATTACTTCTCCTATCCATTCTTGTTACTCTGCAGCATCTTCGCAGGCATTCCATCTCTGTTGCTACTATCTTACTGCTGTTTTTCTTGTTTATGATCCAATTTTCAGCCCCATATGTTATAATACTTCGCACTAATGTTTTATAAATCTGTGTTTTTGTCTTCATATTTAGGTGTCTATCCAACCATACTGAGTTAATTTGTCGGATTGCTGTTCTTGTTTGTCCTAATCTTTGTGTAATTTCTTTCTCTGTTGTTGCCTTTTTCGTGATTATAAACCCCAAGTATTTAAATTTATCCTTTCCTTTGATTGTTACGTTGTCATCAATCTGTAGATCTTCTATGTCTTCTTCACTTGTAGATAGGTACTCTGTTTTCGCGAGGTTAATATCTAGGCCAGCCTTGGTATATTCTTCTTGTAGTTTCTTCATCATGTAGCTGAGGTCGTCTTGGTCTTGTGCAATCACTACCTGATCGTCTGCAAAGCTTAACGTATATAGGTATTCGTTCCGTACCGGTACTCCCTTGCCTTCGCATTTTCTTTTCCATGTAGTCAAGGCTTTTTCTAAGTATATTTTGAATAGGGTTGGAGATGTGAAACAACCCTGCAGGAGCCCTTTTGTTGTGGTGAAGTCTCCTATGATTCTTGTTCCCATTTTAATGGACACTTTATTTTCTTTATACAGAGCTTTTGTAGCTTCTATGAGCTCCATCTGTATTTCTAATTTGTACATTGCCTCTCATAGTTCTGACCTTGGTACAGAGTCATACGTCTTTCTCAGTTCCACAAATGCCAAGTGTATATCTCTATTTTTTGCTTTTTTCTTTTCCAACAGTTGTTCCAGTGTGTATATGTGGTCTATGCATGATCTTCCTGCCGTGAAGCCTGCCTGATCCTCCCCGATTTTGCCTTTTATCGCTTGCTCTATCTTTTCTCGCAGTATCTTCCCATATAATCTTCCTATTGATGATATTACGCTTATTCCTCTGTAGTTTTCGCATCGTTTTCTATCTCCTTTCTTAAATATAGATGTCATATATGCCTCCGTCCATTCCTTTGGGAGCTGTTCTCCATTTATGGCTTTTTGAAATATCCATTATATCATCCGGTGTAATTTTTTTGATCTGTATTTTATAAGCTCAGGTGAGATGCCTCCAGGTCCCGGTGCTTTCTTATTTTTGATTGCTTTTATGGCCGTTCTCATTTCCCTATCTGTTATTTCTATTTCGTGTTGTAGGAATCTGCTTCGTCTTCGCCTGTTTTCTTTTCCAATGAATTGTGGTCTTTGTTCTGTTAATAGTTCCTTGTAGTGGTCCTTCCATTCTTTGTCCTGTATATTTCCCAATTTAATTTTTTCTTTTGAGTTTTGCTTCAATCCTCTCAGTACTTTCCATGACTCCGAAGTTCTTGTACCTCCTATATATGTTTCAATATTTAAGCAGATTCTTTCTCATTTTTCATTCTTTTGCTGTGTTATTTGTTTTTTCACTTCTCTATCTTTTTCTCTATATTCTTTATAAACTTTATCGTTGTTTGTAGTCAGCCATTTTTTGTATAGTTGCTTTTTTTCTTCAATTATTCTTTTTGTTGGTTCATTTATTTCATAATAGTGCTGTTTATTTGTTATATGTTCTTTTTCCCCAAGGGCTTCGAATGCTGCTTGCTTTATACTCGCCTTTATATGCTCGTATATTTCTTCGATGTTGCCGTATCTAAATTCTATTCATTTTTGGTCTAGACGTTGTTGGTATAGTTCTCTTATTGATTGTTCTTGGAGTAGTTCTATATTGTATTGTTTTTCTCTTATAGTGTTCAACGGTTCTTCTGTGGAGGGGGTCTTGTTATGTTTCCAATTAATGCCCATTTTTGCTGTCAGTAGTCTATGATCCGTTCCACATTCTGCTCCTCTTTTGACTCGCACATCTTTGATCTTTATTGTGGTATCTTGTTTGATTATTATGTAGTCTATTATCGATTTCAGCTTTCGTGTTTCTTGCGTCCATGTATATTTATGAATATTTTTATGTCTGAAGAATCCGTTGGTGATTTTTAGGTTGTTTAGTTCGCATAATTCAATGAGACGTTCTCCGTTATCGTTTTGTTCATCCTCTTCAAATCTCCCCACTACTTTATCGTTTTTTTTCCTTCCGGTTCTGCCGTTAAGGTCTCCTGTTATAATTATCTCCACGTTCTTTTTAATTAGCTCTATTTGATTTTGGAGTTGTTTCGTGAAATGTTCTTTTTCTACTCTCGGAGAATCGTCTGTTGGTGCATATACTCCGAGTATCACTGTCTATTAACCGTATATGTCTATATGCATTTTAATTATTCTCTCGTTGATTGGTTCCCATGTTCTAACCCTGTTCTTCCACTTATTTTTGATTAGTATTCCCACTCCTGCCTTTGCTCTACATTCTTTATTAACTCCGCTCCAGCAGTGGATATGGTCTTCTATTGTTTCTGTTGTTACCAGTATGTCGATGTTGCTTTCTTTAAACTCTTTGATCACTTCCGTCGCCTTTTTGTTCCATCCTTATATATTCCATGTTGCACATTGCACATATGAATGTTCTATCTTTTCTTCGTTTCGATGTTTGGTTGAGCTTTGATAAGACCCGAAATCTTCACAACATTGCCCCCCCCCCCGTATCCGATTGTTTCCACCCGGGGATGTGTTTCCGTATTTGGCTTTTTCATCTTGCGATTTTCGTTCTTCTTACCCTTATGTTTTTCTGTGTGTTAGGTTGCTAATTCCTAACGCCACAACCCCCGTTTGGAGGACCTTTTCTTCAGCCGCCCATTCTGGATCAGACGCTGTTGCTTCTTCCGCTCTCTTGACCATTGTGACTTTTCCAGCCATCCTCTGCTCTCGAGACCGTTGACCGGTTTTCACCTGTACCCCAGGCAGGGACCCTCACAGGGTGCTATCAGCGGGGTCAGCTGAACCCTGGTTTTTTTAGAGGTGTTACTCCTCTATCCCTCCTCTTTTATCCGGGCTTGGGACCGGCTTCATCGGTTGTAGAGCTACTCAATTCACCCCACACCAATCCAGGCAGAGTTGGCTAGTTTCTTACTTAACAAATCGATATGAAGGGAGCGTTTAAGGTTGCTGTCTATAAAAATACCAAGAAATTTTACAGAATCAACAATACTGATCTGGCTGTTATTAAGAAGCAAGGGTTGAACAGGTCCTTTATAGGATAATGCTACTGTAATATACACGTTAAAAGAGAGTAAATTAGAGTTGGACCAGGTTTTTATTTTAAGTAGATCAGAAGTTATAATTACAACATTAGAGTTCCTCCAGGTAATGCTAGTATCATCAGCAAAAAGAAAAAATTTTTTATCGATTTTTAAGTTTGTGATTTCATTTATAGAGATAAGGAAAGTAGAGGACCCAGTACTAAACCTTGTGGTACTCCATATACAATGCTTTTGTGACTAGAGTCAGTATCATTTACTCTAACTAGTTGTTTCCTATTCCTCAAGTAAAATTGGAACCAATTCCTTAGACCATTAAAGCTTATAGACACGCCGTATGCCATACCCCCATTTCGAAGAGTGAGGCAAACGAAAACTGAAGGATAAAGCAAATAAATTGTTTTAGATTTCCTTAAGATTCATCATTGCAAAAAAATGGATAATAGCGATGCGCCGTGAAAATTTTAAACCATCAAATAGTTCTAAAATTTGCTCCAAGCATTTCACGGCGAATTCGTTTATTACGGATGAAGTTCAAAAAAATAACTCAAAAAAGATGTTGTAACCAGTACCCAGTAATTAAGCAAGTTAAACTATAAAATTTTTCAGTCAAAAGAGAAACTGTCTCAGACAAAACAACAGGCTCTAAAAGTGAAAATATAAATATAACAACGAGTGAATCTACTACCATTAAGATTCCAGTAAAAATTCCAGAGGAAACTACCTTAGAACCTCCCTTAAAAAAGCGAAGACATTATTTTGGTGACTTTGTTAAACAAGGATCCTCTAACAGAGATCAGGAATATAACGTGGTAGTAAACAAATTGTTTCAAAAGAAAAACAAACAAATCAAAATGTAAATAAATATAAGGTTGAATGCTCGAATAAATGAACTTTGATCAGATAAAAGGCATATATCGAGCACAGTTTAATTTAATCTAGCCCAAGTACTTTCGATTCCTAGATCATCTTCAGGGGCATTTCGTCAATTGTGGCCTATCCGGCAAGAACAAGATGTCATAAACATATAAATGTACATTACACTACACTACAAATGGACAAACAAACACTTTAAAATAATTTAAGGAAGGCTACATTACTTGAAGAAGCCGGAGACAGAAGAGACCCTTGTTCTGTCTCCGGCTTCTTCAAGTAATGTAGCCTTCCTTAAATTATTTTAAAGTGTTTGTTTGTCCATTTGTAGTGTAGTGTAATGTACATTTATATGTTTATGACATCTTGTTCTTGCCGGATAGGCCACAATTGACGAAATGCCCCTGAAGATGATCTAGGGATCGAAAGTACTTGGGCAAGATTTAATTAAACTGTGCTCGATATATGCCTTTTATCTGATCAAAAATCAAAATGTTGCAACAACAAAATAGAAGGCTTGTTAAAAAGTTAATACTTAAAATCTTTATTAGAACATCGTAAAGAAAAGCAGATGATCGTAAAATTAAGAAAACATTAGATTGTGACATGTATACTTGTGTGCAATTGAAAGCGATAATTTACAATCACCATTACACACACAAAAATTATAGTATATCTAATAATTGTTTAATTCAACCTTCCAAAGATATTATTCATATTTGTAAAATTGCTGAAAGTGAAATTAAAATTATGTATGATTGAAAAATATTAAATGATTTAAAATTAATGACAAAATTAATCCTTAATATCATGAGTAATGTGCATAATTCAGTGTTTATGAATACAAAGAACATATTATGTTTGATCATGATTTTCAAACTAACCATTTATTTAATCTAATAAAGATAATTTGTTTTCATTATTGCACTATAAGGTTGTACCATGAAGGTGAGAAACTAAATAATAATGTCAATAAACTTAAAATTAAGTTAACAAAAACTATTTTATTTTGTGTGTATATTTATTTGTCAATAAATAAATTTATATACATAATTTTCCCTTAAAATGAATCTTCTTTTTAATTTTAAAATTTATTTTTCATAATCGAAAAAGTAGCGGTAGGTACACTTTGAATTAAAACATTTATTTTTACAAAATTACTTTAATTCAAAAATATTCATTAATTCCTTTGCTAAATGATTTATCTTCCATATCTTTTACAAAATATTGCAGTTTTATTAAAATTCATCTAAAATTAGGTAATTTTATTAGGGCTTTTCTAAAAATTCAATCCAATGTTAAGAGTTCTTGCCATAGTGTGACGTCACTTGAGCAGAAAGTGTTGGCTTCAACGATTCGGTACAAGGCGTGTCTATAAGCTTTAATGATCTAACACCAATTCAAAGAAATACCTCAAATTCCATAGAAATTAGTTGTTTTATCAAAATGTCGTGATTTACACAATCAAAAGCTTTGGCATAGTCACAAAAAATAGTGGCAGTATAAAGATTATTGTTTAGTGCTTGGTAAACCTCATGTAGTACAGAAAACATAGCATTTATAGCTGGTACATTTATTAGATAAAAAGCCGAACTGAATTAGTCATAAAATGTTGTTTTTAACGAAAAAAAGGACATAAATCGGGCTTTTATAAGTCTTTCAATAATTTTGGATATTACCGTTAGTAAAGCAATAGGTCTATAGTTGCAGACTTGCAAGATTTTTTACCACCCCTATGAAGGGGAATAATAATTGCTGTCTTTAGGCACTCTGGAATATATACCTTTTTCAAAGGAATCGTTAATTAGTGAGAACAGGACTTCCAACACATTTTTTGGGAGATTTAAGAAAATTTTTATGGATAGTCCATCAGTACTACAGGAAGATTTGCTTTTGATACTACTGATTGTTTGGATCAGTTCAGATTTATCGACTGGTCTTAAAAAAATGAATGGGAGACCTTTTTTGAATTGGAGAGATAGGAAATATCGAAAAACACATTAAGATAGGACGTCTGAGGTGGGTAGGCCATGTAATGCGGATGGAGCAAACCGATCCAGCTAGGAAAATGCTCCTTGATAGATCTATTGGTCAAAGAAGAAGAGGAAGACCCAAAACAATATTCCTAGATAACATAGATCAAGATATGAGAAATATGGAAATATGTGCTTGGCGGAGGAAGGCGATGGATAGGGACGACTGGAAAAAAATTCTTGGGGTGGCTATGACCTACACAGGGTTGTAAAGCCAAAATGATGACGATGAGATAAAAAATAAGATATTGTTATGGCAAAATAGCCGATGTTATATTTTTATTCACATTAACGAAGTATTCATTCAGATTTTCAGGGTTTGAAAGAGAAAATGTTTGAGATGTGTTAGTTTTATTTTGAATATTGTTTATTATGGACAAAGTTTCCCTTGCAACATTTTAAGAGCTTTCCAAACGATTCTCATAGTACATTTTTTTAGCTGTTTTGATAAGCTTTAGATAAGTTCCTCTGTACTTGAAGATATATTCAGTGACAAAGATATTGGTAGTAAATTTGTTGATGTACAGTAGTGAACGCCTATTCTGAGCTGATATGCGGATACCTTTGGTAGTCCAGAGTTTGTGATGTTTTAAGTTAATTGTAATGAAAACTCAAAAATGGACTCATTCAACAGAAAGTCATGTTTTGTTATAGAAGAAAAATCATTATTTGTAGAAAGAATTTGGGTGCCACCATTAGCTGAACTTGGACTATCATACCTACTACAATACTAGCAATTGTAGTCTATTTTTCTACAAAAAAAAAGACTCGTTTACTTCAAGCCAGTGCTCGGTAACCGCAAATATCACTGGACTAATGTCAGGTAGAATAAAACATAAATAGCAAAGTGTCTTTACTGAACTGATCGTCTTTGATTAAAAATTTTACGATATACTTTATCAAAGCTATCTTAAGAAAGATTTTCCAATATCCCATATATTTTTAAAATGTTTGTGTGCCTATACATACTACAAAATATTATTTTTTTGGATCTGGTGGTTGGTAAGGGAAAAGTTACATTCTGCTTTGAGTAAAAAATATTTCGTCTTACTTTGTTAGATTAAAATTCTTATAAAAACCAGTATACTTAAGGAAAGTGTTCACACATGTACGTTTTCTTGACAGCGCTGACATTTTTGATTTGTATAAAAAATGAAACTCACGACATCATTTTTTGTGAACTTGAAGCGTATTGCAGAAATTTAAAGATTTTTTACATACCGATATTAATCGTAATCGAAAATGTAAATATCATTTTGAATATATACAAAATGTCTGGTATATTTTACTTTTATAAAAATATTTACAAACTAAAAATAATATAATGAATAAATAACTTTCGTACCTACAGAAATCTACAAATATGCTCTAAAAGCAATTATGCGATTAGTGCAAATTTGTTAAGTTTATTTTCCTTTTTGTTTAGAAATTTTTATCTGCCTATTTAATGATATTTCTTTTATATAGTTTCTAATATAGTATATTGAGAAAATTGTCTATACGGCAAGAATACCGACTGAAATAGACAATCTCTACTGCCCAGACATATCAAACAAAGATGTACTATGGCCATTAAGCAGCTTATACTAATAATAATAATAATAAGGGCATTAAATACATACGCCTGTTCCGCGCTGAGCTACTCATTTGGTATTATAAAGTGGTCAAAAACGGATATAGAGAGTCTTCAACGGAAAGTAAGAACACTTCTCACAAAGACGCAAAAACACCATCCACGCAGTGCAGTAGAGAGAACATTACCGCGATATCAAGGGGGAAGAGGACTTATAGACATAGGTGAGCAATTGGATAAACAGGTTGCTAATTTAAGAACTTATTTTCAGGTGCAGGCTGAGACATCTACCTTACATCGAGCAATTTGAGCAGTAGATGACACAACGCCGCTAAAACTGAGGGAACAACAAATGCGCATAAACCACTAAGCAAGAAAAAATGCGCACCTGGATGAGTAAACCTCTGCATGGGCGACATCTCAATGAGATCAGCCAAGAATATGTCGACAATACAGCGTCGAACTATTGGTTGACATCAGGAAAGATGTTTCCCGAGACTGAGGGCTTTCTACTTGCCATTCAGGATCAGGTTATTCCAACTAAAAATTACCTGAAATATATTGTTAAAGATCCTCAAGTCCAAAATGACAAATGCCGATATGGATGCCAAGCCCAAGAAACCATCCAACATCTTACCGGGGGCTGCCAGGCGTTTGTCGGCACTGATTATAAAGAACGCTATGACTCAGTAGGAAAGATTATCCACCAAGAACTAGCTGAAAAACTGGGACTTCTCCAAACCGACCATCTTCCTTATTATCAATACGTCCCTGATAGAATGCTTGAAAATGACAACTACAAGCTATACTGGGACCGCACTGTGCTTACAGACT